>NW_003852413.1:3849182-3861957 GCF_000181295.1 Otolemur garnettii
CCAGCTACTTGGGAGGCTGAGGCAGGAGACTCGCTTGAGCCCAGGAGTTGGAGGTTGCTGTGAGCGTGATGCCATGGCACTCTACCCAAGGGGATAGCTTGAGGCTCTGTCTCAAAAAAAAAATAAATAAATAAATAATGTGAAGGCAGCAGATGAGCTAATACAAAGTGGGGAGATAGGGGAATGAGCAAGTGGGGAGAGGGGAGGAAGGAAGAGGATGGAGGATCATGGTGTATGTCACACCTCTTGGGGGAGGGACACAATTATAAGAGAGACTTTATCTAACAAATAACCTAATTCTTTGTACTCTCAATGAATCCCAAACAAACAAAAAACCCCATAAGCCAATTTTTGTAGCATAAATACTCCCACTGTGGCCAGGTGTGAGCTGCTGGTGGTTTATTACAAGCCATTGGGAGCTGGCCCTGGTGTTCCTCTGCCAAGAACACAGTGCTGGAGGGAGTGGAGCCTGGCTGGGACCAAGCACACCTATTCTTTATTGTTAAATGTTAACTGTCCCACAGAGAATGGCCATTTGTCCTGGCCAAGAAATTAGCAAAGGTGCTTCTGTTCTGTCCCTGCCCAGGGGCGAGACTTAGGACATTGTACAAGTCCCTTCCTGGACAAGGATCACAACATACACGTTCTAAGTCAGTCCAGAGGCCTGGATTGGACAGAATCGGGGACCTTTAGGAGGAGCAACTTCTACTCTCTCCCCTCCTCCCCAGCCTTGTCAGCAGTGTTTCAGGAAACTTTATAGAAGCCAGGGAAAGCTGGAACAGGGAAAGGAGTACAAGAGGCTGTGCGGTGGCTCACACTTGTAATCCAGCACTCTGGGAGGCCACAGCGGGTGGATTGCTTAAACTCAGGAGTTCAAGACCAGCCTGAGAAAGAACAAGACCCCATTTCTACTAAAAAAGGAAAAATGAGCTGGGTGGCATGGTGGCAGGTGTCTACAGTCCCAGCTACTCGCAAAGCTGAGGCAAGAAGATCGCTTGAGGGAGTTAGAGTTTGCTGTAAACTAAGTTGACACTACGGCATTCTAGCCACAGTGACAGAGGGACACTATCTCAAAAAAAAAAAAAAAAAATTGAATAACAGATAGAGGTGTCCCCAGAAAGCCACTTGTTGAATCAGGGAAGATCTGGAGCAGGCTGGGTGGCCTGTATGTGGCTCAGGGCACTCAGGTGCTGAGCCGCCCAAGGACAAGCAGGTCTTCACCCTGGGCATGCAGCCATCTGTGCTCCTTCCAGAGACCAGGCTAGACACTAAATTATGGATTTTAAGTCTTAGGATTCATTCAGACTATAGTAAGGGCAGCCATCCATGGTCACAGGGGAAAGGCAGACACCCGAAATCCAAAGACCATCTGAACCATGCTAGACTTTCCAAAAGAGAAGATTATTTGGGGCCTCAGCTGAGCCCAGACTTAGTGGGTCAAGTTAGCAAGAGTTTACAGCTCGGTACCGAGAGGTGTTTCTCTAGTCTCAAGTCACTTCTTTGATTTTTCTGATTCTCAGGGTTGTGTGGTTTTTCAGGCTCACCCAAACTGTTCCTATCTGAACTTCCTTCCCTCTCAATGCCCCCATAGTTGGCTTGATGTATAGGACAGCACCACCCTGACCTGCTTAGATTGCCCCAAGGAAGAGATGGGGGGGTGGGGAGCCTAACAAAGCCAAGGCAGAAAATACACGTGCCCCCCCCCACCCCTCCCCCGGATTTCCTGACAGAGACCTTTCTCTGTTGAAAAACTCCTCCAAGAAAGTGGCACACCTGCCTGGGACACAGCCCTCCCCAGCTCCTTGCCCTTGGTCCGAGAAATGTTTCCACTGCCTCGGCCTCACCAGGCACATTGCCCTCAGGAACTTTGTGGAGGAGAAGATGGGCAGCAAGTTTGTGGAAGGCCGGAGCGTTGAATTCTCTAAGTCGTATGAGGAGAGCAGCCCCTCCACACCGATCTTCTTCATCCTCTCCCCAGGGGTAGACCCCCTGAAAGATGTGGAAGCCTTGGGTAAGTGCAGGCTGCGCCGTCCTCAAAACAGGCACGTCAGCATCACCGGTCATCAGGGAAATGCAGACGCTGACCACACCCCCAGGACGGCAAGTACCAAAAACAAAAACATAACAAGGCTTGGTGAGCGCATGGAGAGAGAACTCTGGCACCTTGCTGGGAGGGGCATACAGGGCTGAGCTGCTGTGAAAAACAGTGGTAATTTCTCAGTAAGTTACACTCAGACTCACCATGTGACCCAGGAATTCCACTCCTAGGTACACACCACCCCAGAGAACTGCAGACAGGGTCCAAACAAGCACACAAGTGTCCTTTCGCAATAGCTACAAAGTAGAAACCGCCAAGTCCACCAGCTGGTAAGTGGCATACACGTGAGCCTGGTGGCACAGCGGATGACACTGCTCTGTGGAGGAGTGACACCACAACATGGATAAGCACTCGACATGCAGAGAGGAAGAAGGCAGACACCAAGGGCCCCCGTCACACAGTGTCCACCACAGACAAATCACATAGCAGGAGGCAGGCCGGCCAGGAGCGGGGGAGGGGCACAGCAGGGACAGCTTAATGGGCACCGCAGAGTCCTTCTGGGGAGATAACAATGTTCCTCACAGATGGCTGCAAGACACCACAAGGAATGTCACTGAGTTGTAAATTGCGTGTTATGTGTGCTTTACATAGTAGAAGGGCGGGAGGTACAAGTCCCAGTCCCAGGGCCTGAACTTCTGTCATTTAATCATCCCGTGCGTTTCTGTTTTTCTTTTCTTTTAGGGAAAAAGCTGGGATTTACCATAGACAATGGGAAACTCCATAATGTGTCCCTGGGGCAGGGACAAGAGGTAGTGGCCGAGAACGCTCTGGATGTGGCCGCAGAGAGTGGACACTGGGTCATTCTGCAGGTACAAGGTGGCCAGCACTTTTGGGGCAAGGACTCCCCTCCCTAAAGCAGCCTCAGGTGGCGCCTGTGGCTCAAAGAAGTAGGACACCGGCCCCATATGCCGGAGGTGGTGGGTTCAAACCCAGCCCTGGCCAAAACCTGCAAAAAAAACCCTAAGGTGGCCTCAGGATGGGCTGCAAGGCCAAGAAGGGCATAGGACATGGGACCTGAGCTCATTAGTGTGGGCAGAAATCCTCCAGGCCACTGTAGGAGGGTCCCCCACCCCGAGTTTTGGCTCTGCCTGTCAGTGGGTGGTGTGGGGTGCCATGAACACCCAAGTGATAGCCTGAACTCTTCCAGTGGTGAGGACGACACTGGGGTACATACCAGAGTACCCCTAAAAAGATATTATTTAATAAACTCCAAGTTGACAGAAGCTTGGGGCAGGCAGCAAAGGCCACAGCACCCCAGGGACACCCCCCAGAGACCCTTCCTGGCTGCTGGCTTGCCCATGAGGGCCTCCAAGCCCACCTGGTCGCCACAGGTCCACAGTATGTGGCAACCTCCATCCACAGGGCCCAGCCTGGCTCTAGTGGGAAGAACCTCAGCTTCAAGGAAAGGTGGGCCACATAATCTCAGTCTTTGGCTGGGAGGACAAAAAGGATTTACCATGAGGCTAGAGGCTTTGAATTAACTGAGTCAAAAAACCCAATTCTGGTGCCTCAGCTGCTTGGCTAGAAACACCCTGCATGCCTGGCCCTTGTGAGGGTAGAGGGTGGTGCCAGGCACCAGGTGAGTATAGTTGCTGATGGGAAGAGCCCTGCCCATGCCAGAGGACGCAGCCAAGTGGCCGTCCTTGTAGGCCCAGGGGCAGGGGAAGTGTGCAAGGGCAACTAACTCCTGGTCTTGGCCACAGAACATCCACCTGGTGGCCCGCTGGCTGGGCACACTGGACAAGAAGGTGGAGCGCTATAGCAGCGGCAGCCACGAGGACTACCGTGTGTTCATCAGCGCGGAGCCAGCCCCCAGCCCCGAATCCCACATCATCCCCCAGGGCATCCTGGAAAACGCCATCAAGATCACCAACGAGCCCCCTACGGGCATGTATGCCAACCTGCACAAGGCCCTGGACCTCTTCACCCAGGTGAGATAGCAGCAAGTGCCAGCAGCCTAGCACCCGTCCCCGTTCCTGTCCCCATCCCCTCAGCAGCCCTGGGGCCCGGACAAGAGAGAAGAGCTGGGTCTGGGAGCTGAGGTCGGGACTCTGAGCCCTGGAGATGCACCCCCAGCACACTCACACACCTCATGTTACAAAATCAACATGTTCTAAAAGACTGTGAAATGCCAAGAATTCCAACTCTGTGGCACTATTTATACTTAAAGCCTCATAAGCAGAAACAGAGTTTTTAATCAGTGTCGGGAACCTGGGTAAGCAGCAGGAAATGCTGCTCACAGTGTTTGAAGATGAGGAACTGGTCACTCCTGGGTCCTGCGAAGTGAGGCCAGGTTCCCGCAAGTGGCTCCCTGAAGGTCACTCAGCTTTACAGGGGCCCCAGTGTGCCCTGACCCCTCTTGGCACCCCCACAGTCTGATGCAGATACACAGGGCCAAACCACCCCACTGCTAGAGGTGATGGGTGACCCAGGGGAAATGGTGAGGCTGCCTCCACCAGGGCTCTGGGCTCTGGTTCCACCACCAGCTTTCCTCGCCTTTGGCCTGGCCCTGACTGCCCATCAGCAGAAACATTGCCAAAACACAGGCACCCGGTGGGCCTGGTCCTCTGCTAGCACTGCAGTGGCCTCCTGCTGCCCTCCACGATGGAGGTGGAGGTCTCCAGGACGGTGGCAGCAAGGCGGACGCTGGCTGGGTCCCCTCCACACATCCTCTCTGCCTAGAGTCTGTGCTCCCTCCAACCCAAAACTCACGATCCTCAAGGCTTAGTGGACATTCTCCTCCACGGGAACTTCTCCCCTCTACACACCTCAGCACCTGCAGGGTGTCCCAGAAGTTGCTATTCACAGGGACAACGGGAAATGGTGGTTTAACGTACCTTCAAAGTGGAACCTCTGAAAGGTGACCACCCGAGGGACTGGAACGCTCTGGTCACCATGCAGAGGTGGTCAACATAAGCAACCAGGCCTACTTGGCCTGACATCCTGATAACAACACATGGTGCATGTCTGCTCTATGACAATTAGGTCAACTTAAGGAGGTGGTCAGCTTTGGAGGTTCTACTGTGCTTACAAAATATCCTCTACAAAATTTTACAAAGCAGTGGCCAACAGGTAGAGAATATTTTATAAATATTCGTAAGTAAATGTGTTCCGCTGTAATTGCCCATGTTCTCTGTGTATGGCAGCTTTACGGGTGACTTTTGGGACACCCTGTACGTTTATTCTTTGGGAACCTCATCGTTTTCTGCTCTGTATACAAACATCTGACCTCCCAATTAGAGGCTACAACCTCAAGGTGGTGAAACTCCACATTCTCCTATTAATACCTAGGGTATTATTGTGAATGTACAACTTCTATTATCTGTTTTAGTGTTCAAAAAAAACATTCCTATGAAATATGAGATAGCAACTAACAATTCCCAGCTGTTAAAGGACATACCATATTCTAGGCATGAAGAGAATGAAGAGTAGAAAAACCAATGTTTAAAATGAGGCACTTGTGGCCTGACACCTGTGGCTCAAGCACCTAAGGCGCCAGCCACATACACCAGAGCTGGTGGGTCCAAATCCAGCCCGGGCCCGCCAAACAACAATGACAACTACAATCAAAAAATAGCTGGGCGCTGTGGCAGGCGCCTGTGGTCCCAGCTACTTGGGAGGCTCAGGCAGGAGACTCACTTGGGCCCAGGAGGTGGAGGTTGCTGTGAGCTGATGCTACAGCACTCTACCCAGGGCAACAGCTTGAGGCTGTCTCAAAAAAAAAAAATGTAAAATAAGGAACTTCAGTGGTGCCTGTGGTTCAGTGGGTAGGGCGCCAGCCCCATATACCGGGTGGCTGGTTCGAACCCAGCCCTGGCCAAACTGCAACAACAAAAAAATTAGCTGGGCATTGTGGCGGGGGCCTGTAGTCCCAGCTACTTGGGAGGCTTAGGCAAGAGAATTACCTAAGCCCAGGAGTTGGAGGTTGCTGTGAGCTGTGTGATGCCACGACTTTCTACCGAGGGTGATAAAGTGAGACTCTGTCTCTACAAAAATAAATAAATAAAATGAGCACTTGCTGGAGGAAAGGGCAGATGAACGATGCCCCGTGACCCAGGCTAACCAGCCTAGTCTACTGAGGGGCATTCCACGCCCACCCAGGGTCGGTGCTGCCGGCCCACTGGGGTCTCTGAAGTTGAGAGGAGGCAGGCAGTAAACTTTGCAGAATTTACACTACTGTGAATTCAAGCACACGGTCTGTGTTTCCTTTAGCATTTCATTTTCATTATCTTTTGCAAGTCTCAGTGACAGACGAGGTTGGGGAACAGCAGGAGGCCTCTGGGGCAGTATAAAGCCCTGTGACAGGGGCTGTTAGGAGGGAGCCTCAGCCAGGGGAACAGAAGCTGCAGGTGCCTGGGGCAGCAGAGAAGTATAAACAATAATGTTCCTTTGTAATTACCACTATTTCTCACCATTTACATACAAACACTATCTCAAACTCTTTAAAAAATTAGCAAAGGCTTCCTATGAGGGGAGTGGGAATGGCTTAGCAAACTCTTTTCCATAGCTCCAGTATTTAGATAGATACTAGGAAGCAATATTAATAATTCAACTTGTGACAAATACTTAGAAGTGATAAAACTGCATCTTTTCAAGAAAAAAAAGAAACAGCTCCCATGAAACGAGCTTTCCCTGTGGCTGCTCTCAGGAGAGACCAGCTTGGACCCCACCCACACCCCAACAAGGCTGTCAAAACCGGGCTTGGTCCCACTTGGGGGCATTTCTGCATACAGGTCTCTCCTTTCCTCCTCACTGACGTGAAGTGTGGCTCCTTCCGTAGGACACCCTGGAGATGTGCACCAAAGAGATCGAGTTCAAGTGCATCCTCTTTGCCCTGTGCTACTTCCACGCCGTGGTGGCCGAGAGGCGCAAGTTTGGTGCACAGGGCTGGAACCGGTCGTACCCCTTCAACAATGGGGACCTTACCATCTCCATCAACGTGCTCTACAATTACCTAGAGGCCAACCCCAAGGTGAGGGGCTGCGTATCCCCCAATCAGTGCTCTCAACACATCCCCTGTTTGGGCATCATCCGTCTTTACTCCGTCCATCCTTCCACTCCCTTCCTTTTGTTGTCTTACGTCTAAGACATGTGAAGCTGGCTGGGTGCAGTGGCTCACACCTGTAATTGCAGCACCCTGGGAGGCCGAGGCAGGAGGATCCCTTGAGCTCAAGAGTTTTGAGACCCTTCTTAGCAAGAGTAAGACCCCATCTCTACTCAAAACAGAGAGCTAGCCAGGTATTGTGGCAGGCACCTGTTGTCCCAGCTACTCAGGAGGCTGAGGCAAAGAGAAGGAGTTTGAGGTTGTTGTACCCGAGCACAGATAGAGACTGTCTCAAAAAGAAAAAAAAGTTATGCAGGTTTCATAATCCAAAGGAAATCCTCGTCTCTGCTCTCAATAACCTGGCGTAGATTATCATCCGTCCTTTTCCACCACCTCCTGCGGGTGTCGGCTGCCTGCAGTTTCGGCCTGTCAGTGCTCCATGGGATCAGCTCACAGCCACTTGCCCGTCTTGGGGGAATTCTTCAGAACTCTGTCACCCCTGACGGTGTGACAAAGCAGTGCTACATGGGCTGTGGGCCTCACCAGGTTCTGGGGTCAGAAACCAAGGTTTAGGAAGGGAGGGGCCAAAATAAATCTCCTTGGAAAGAAGGGACCACTTCTGTCCATTTCCATGGAAATAAGCACATGTGCATAAAGGTCATTGCAAACTGCTGCAGGGACTGCAGAGAGAGCAGCAGGGAGGTCTACAGACCAGGAGAGGGCACAGGTTTGGCACCAGACCTCGGAGTTCCCTCAATAGCCCCTTGCCAGGTGACATCCAGCTGCTCAGGGTAGTCCTGTCCATGGACTGAAGAGCACTGTGGTCCCCACCTCACATGGATCTTACCAGGATCAGATTCAGGAAGCCTAGCATGACACAGGAGCCATCCTAGGGGAGGTGGAGGGCAGCCATGCCCTGTAAACCTTGCCTCCCTTCCCTCAGCCCCCAGATCAACAGCAACTTGGCCTGTGGCTCCCCAAGCACCAAGCGCCTTCGCATAGACTGAGAGAGGGGGGCCCATGGAGGGCCTGCTTACATGTCAGTGCTGACATGGGCAGCACTGCCAGGGCCTGGGTAGCTGAGGCCTCCCGCCCCATTGTCAAAGGGTTGGAAATGGCACTGATACCAGAAGGGCCTGGGTTTGAAGCCTGTTCTGCCACTCCCTGGCTGAGCCCTCAAGCAAACCACTCAACTGCCCCAAGCAAGAATGATAACGTGGGGGTTAGATGAGGAAGGGTGGGGTACACCCAGCTCGGCCTAGGAGCACCAGTATTCAAAGCCCCTGGCGCTTGCCACCGGCTTGTGATGCTCAGCAGGGGATGAGCCCCACACAGGCTCCCCATGGCAGCCTGAGAAGGCCACAGGGCTGACCCACAAAGGCCAGCACCCAGCCTGCCTGAGAGGCTGAGGTGGAGCTTCCCAACGCCTACTGTGGACGAAGATGGCCTCTCAGTGCGGTCAGCAAAGCTGGCCTGGAACACTGGGTGCGTACTTCCTTGGTGAAGTACCAGCCTTGGAGAAGCCAGGCCAGAGGCCAACCCCTATGTCCCCAGGAGGTGGGCCCCAACGCCTATGGGTGCTACTGGGGAGAAGGCAAGGCAGTCCCCATTCACAAGTTGGTGGACAGCGTGGAGGTGGCGTGTCTTATCTAAAATGAGGTCCTTGGCTCGGCGCCTATAGCTCAACCGGCTAAGGCGCCAGCCACATACACCTAAGGTGGCGGGTTCGAATCCCCAGCCCGGACCCGCCAAACAACAATGACGGCTGCAACCAAAAAATAGCCGGGCGTTGTGGCGGGCGCCTGTGGTCCCAGCTGCTTGGGAGGCGGAGGCAGGAGACTCGCTTGAGCCCAGGAGTTGGAGGTTGCTGTGAGCTGTAATGCCACGGCACTCTACCCAGGGGGACAGCTTGAGGCTCTGTCTCAAAAAAAAAATAAATAAATAAAAAAATAAAATGAGGTCCTTATCTTACAACACTCGCAAGATGCTGGAACGGACTCTCATCATCACTGGGGATGAGTGTGAGGGAACAGTCTCACTAGAATTTCTTGAAGATATTTCCTGAGCCATTTTCTCCACGTGTACACACATTTGGATTCTCAGCTGGCTGGAGATCAGTGTGGGAGTGAATATGGCGTGCCCCAAATGGCCGCATCCTGATGAGCACAGTGTTCTGAAACCCCACTGGCTGACCTTTCCTCCCTGTGGGCGCGTGTCCGGGGGGAGGCCCCCTCTCTCCCCTGCAGACTTGCCACTGGCTCCCTGCACAGGTCCTGCAGGGATGCTGAGAACTGCCTGTGATGAGGCTTTCCGAGTCCAGGGTTCGTTCAGGCCCCCCCCCCCCGCTCTGAGGGCACAGATCAGGGCTTCCCACAAGGCCAGGAGACAAAAATCAGCTGGAATGTTGGTTATGAACACACACAAACCCACACAGGCCTTCCCAGGGAGAGGCCTGCAGCACTCGACCCCTCCCGCTGGAAACAGAAGCTGCCTCTGAAGCAAATAAGATGTAGGAAAAGCAGCTCAGCACATCCTCAAGATGCTTAAGCAAAGTAATTTTTAGTCACGAAATGATAAATTAGAGAATATCAATGTTCTACGTAAAAATTCATGAGACTAAACCAGATAATTGACTAGTTTTTATTTTTCCAGAAGAATGTAGTTTGCTATTTATTTAGTATAAAAGGCTTGTGCACAGTCTAACAAAATGCAATTTTTATAAATCTATTTTGAAAACATGGGGGCTATTTATTTGGGTTTCATACTCTTAATTACTCCACCCATCAGCTCATTTCTTTGTGTCATGTAACTGCTCAACTCTTACAGTCCTGATGTTCAGCTCGGCTCAGCCACTTCCCCCGGCTAGTGTAGCCGGTGGTCGCCTTCCTCATCCACTGCCAGGAGCGTCCCCTCTCCAACAAGATCAAGTATGAGCTGAGCATCATTAGACACAGCAAAGGAAGTCACTACTGGATGAGTTCTAATATTCAAATAACTTTTCTTCTTTAAGAAGAAAACAGTTTCTTTAAGCAGAAACTTTAAAGCAGTTTCTTCATTTACAGTAACTTCAGGCAGCCATACGTTTTTTTAAAGCAGGCAACCAAAATGTTTCCGTCGTAGTCCAGGCAAATGAGAGCACAGAATAGAACCCAAGCAAGCTTTCCTGGGGAAATGTGTAAGTCCTCTTTCTGAATTATCTGTGAATTTTCAATGGTATCCACAGTGAGTGGCTAGCCACCTGCGTCTCCTCTCCTGGAGGTCCAGACTGAAATCTCTATGAACACAGAGGGTGGATCCACCTTAGGAACAACACACCCTTTATCAGGGACATCTGTTGGTGGTGCTGCAAATTCTGCTTTAACTCAACAAATTCTATTTCCCAGCTGCTCTAAAGAAGAACCATCTCCAGTACTAACTGAACCTATGTTGACAGCTGTGGTTCTGAATTCACCAACTTCCCTTCCGTCAGGATGGCAGTTCTCACCCAGAAATCTCCTGCAGTACTCCACAGGTTCCAGGGTTTTGAACCTAGCTTCCATCTTTCTACTCCAATTAATCTAGTTCTTATTCAATTAACTTTCATATGATGATATTTGATAAACTCTTTTGGGCAGGACACTGGGGAAGGACCAACATTACATAAATGCTCACCTGGCCCTCCAGAAGCTGCAGTCCTCAGGGAAATACGTGCGTGAAAGCAGGAAAAGACCTACTACAAGCCACAAGGTCCCACGCAGGACTGCCAGCACATGGCGCCCACCAGCCACACAAAGCGAGAGGGGCTGCATGTGCAAGCACACACTGAATTTCAAAGCTTGGTACTTACAAAAGGATGTCCAGGACCTTATTAACAATCTTTGTATCAATTACATGGGCCACAATTTTCTTACTCTCCTTTAGTAGCTGCTAGAAAGCTGAGACTCACATATGTGGCTCATCCTTGTGGCTCCATAGCACTTCCCTGGGAGGGCACTGTGTACAGGGAACAAGCTACATGCCAGGGCACATGGCGGCTACAGGCAGAGTCCCTGGCTTCACACAGAGGCCACAGAGGCACCAGGCTCAGAAGGATGAGGTGTGCAGGAGCCAAGGTGCCAGGAAAAGGTGAGGAAGCAGAGGGACAGGATGAGTGGAGGGACACAGCAAGACACAAGAGTCCACCTGGCCTGACGACGAGGAGCCCGAACACCAGGCAGAGCGTGCTGACCCACACTGCTCACTCCCTCCTTGCTCCCAGCCATCTATGCTACTGCAGAGGCCTCAGGCACAGGAGCTGCTCAGAAAGAGCAGAGCTGGGACCAGTCAGGGGATCAGAAGAGGACCCACTCGATACGTTTAGAAGACATGACCGACTGGACAACCTCACAGCCAAACACATACACAGTGCCTGAGCGAGCACCTGCCACACAATTAAATTGCTCTTGTTGAAAGTGAATGTGAAGGGGCAGTGATGGATCATAACAAAGGGAGAGGTAGGGGGTGAGCTCTGACTCAGGCTATGGTTGAGACCACCACAGACAGAGGCAGACAGCAGAGAAAGAGCAGGGCTAGAAGCTCAGCCTCAGAGGGAGAACCACACAGCGTCCTGCATGAGAGGCCAAAGGGGAGAGCACGACAAAAGGGTTGGCCAGCTGAGTCGGATGTGAGGGACAGCCATAGGAGAGGAAGACGGGTAGTCCTGGAGCCCAGTGATCCTAAACAACTGGCGGGGGGGTGGGGGGAAGCAGCAGCAGATGGCTGGTAGAGCAGCTGGCCCTTCAGCACCTGGCAGAGTGGACACCTTCCTCTAACCACATCCATCTTTCCTAAGGTCCCCTGGGATGATCTCCGCTACCTCTTTGGTGAAATCATGTACGGCGGTCACATCACAGATGACTGGGACCGCCGGCTGTGCAGGACCTACCTGGCAGAGTACATCCGTGCAGAGATGCTAGAGGGAGAGGTCCTCCTGGCCCCCGGGTTCCAGATACCCCCCAACCTGGACTACAAGGTGAGGATACATTGAGCGTGAGCTCACTCTACCACAACAAAGGTTAATGCTGTGCTAGCTCCGAGGTGAGCAACTCCAGTCACAAAGGGAGCATCAGTAACTGAGAACTCAGCTGGTGTCGGAGAGGATGAGAAATGCAGCCTCTGGGAAGGGGGTGGAAATTTCCTTCATGTAGCTGGGGAGCAAGGGGGCAGCTGTGCAGAGGCTGGGGAACAAGCGGGCACAGAGGGCAGGACATGGGTGGAACATTCCGACAAGAATTGCTTACTGCAGAGGACACGGGTTTCAGCCTGCACAGCCTGGTCCTGGGAGCCTGCTTACTCACCACTGCTTTTTTCAGGGTTACCACGAATACATTGATGAGAACCTTCCCCCCGAGAGTCCCTATCTGTATGGCCTGCACCCCAACGCGGAGATTGGCTTTCTGACGGTCACCTCGGAGAAACTGTTCCGCACTGTCCTAGAAATGCAGCCCAAAGAGACCGACTCGGGAGCAGGCACAGGAGTCTCCCGAGAGGAGAAGGCAGGATATTTATTTCGTGCTGTATCCCCCAAGCAGCAGAGAGAGGGCCTAGAGCAATGGTTCTCAACCTGTGGGTCACGACCCCTTTGGGGTTGCATGACCCTTTGACAGGGCTCACCT
>NW_003852413.1:3862485-3873793 GCF_000181295.1 Otolemur garnettii
AGGAACTGTATTAAAGGGTCACGTCATTAGGAAGGTTGAGAACCACTGGTCTACAGCCAGGGGTTGGGGACCCCCAGAGCACAGCCCCAACTAGCAATAGCGCCTGCAAGCTTGTTAGCAAAGCATGCTCTGGCCCAGCCCTAGCCTAGGAGATGGCAGATCAGAGACGCTGAGGTAGGATGCACAAGCAGGGTAATAGATCCCCAGGCTCAGGGGAGCAGCCTCGGCAGGAAGCCAGCCTCAGAGCAGCCAGCCTCATCCCCAGCCTCCCTTCCTGCAGTCTTCCCACTTCTCGAGAGGAGCTTTCCAGCCTTGCCCTGTCTGCACAGGGAGCGGTGTGGCTCTTCTAGGACAGCCTGACATGTAAGAGCAGCCCTTCCAGAGGAGCTGAGTGATCACAATGGGCAGGTTCTGTTGACATTCGAAGAACAGCCCCAAGGACATAGGCACATTGAACAAATTCTGTTCCACCACACGAGCCTGGCTGCACTTAACATATTCAGCAAAGTTCTATTACATATTTACATATTAGCCAAGTATTGGCTTCACAGTAAACAGACCAATTCTTAACATAAGACCCTACTGCTATAGGCCCAGAACCTTTCCTTGTTATGACTGAAATTAGAAATTGAGTGCTAGATAGTGGTGCAGATGACGGTGGGGGCCACTCCTTCAGAGGGTGGGGTCAGCACGGTCCCTACAGGCAGCCGACAGGAGGATAAAGTCAGAGTTCCATGACTGCTGGGTGAATCTCAGATCAGGAAGGAAGCCAGTACACTGGGACTGTCTGGAAGGCATGGGGCCGAGTGGACTGATGTGCCCATGGCCATAGCCACAGGGCCTTGATAGGGGGCCCAAAACACTCAGAGCCTGTGGCGGAGGCTCCTTTCACCTGTGACCCTGCATCCCCAGCACAGAGCTACCTGCCTCTCCCCTACCCCAGGGCTCGGGCTTGTGAAAGCTTCGGAAATGCTCCCTAACCCTGTCGTAGTGGGGAGGGCTCTTGGGTCTGGTGAAGACACAGTGACGGGTGGGCTGGGGACTGACTCCAGGTGAAGGCCGTGCTGGACGACATCCTCGAGAAGATCCCAGAAACATTCAACATGGCTGAGATCATGGCAAAGGCTGCTGAGAAAACCCCCTATGTGGTAGTCGCTTTTCAAGAATGTGAAAGGATGAACATCCTGACCAACGAGATGCGCCGTTCACTGAAGGAGCTGAACCTGGGGCTGAAGGTAAAGCACGTGGGTCTTCTGGCCGGAGGACACGGCTTGACTGCAAACCCCACAGTAACCCCCAGGCCCCTGGGGCTGGCACAGTATTGCTTCCCCTCCATTCCCTGGGTTGGAGCTCTAGGTGCTCTACTTAAACCACAGGACAGTGTCCAGACTGTCTCCTGGCAGGAAACCCTGCATGGCCCTGAGCCGGGGCATCTCTAGTGCGAACGTACAGAGCTGCACTGTGCTGACAACCACAGCATGGTGAGGCCTGTGTTCCCCCACCCAACCCCACCCCACCCCCGAGAGTGGGCAAAGTGAGGCTTGGCCTGGGCTGCCCTGCACCTGTGCATCCTTCAGGGGGAACTGACGATCACGACTGACATGGAAGACCTGTCCACGGCTCTCTTCTACGACACTGTGCCGGACACATGGGTGGCCCGGGCCTACCCCTCCATGATGGGCCTGGCGGCCTGGTATGCCGACCTACTGCTTCGCATCAGGGTGAGCACGCATCTTACTCTGAGCCTCTGCCCACCTTAGGACCTAGGGCCTAGTGCCAGGCTCAGCACACCTCGCACCCAGAGCTCGCAGAGTATGGCCAGGAAGCTCTGGAGCTGCTGGCCCAGCCTCTGTCAGCAGGGCTGGAAAGGCCTGGTCACCCTGCTCAGACGCCCTGACGATGCAGGCATTTCCTCCTAAAGGAGAAAAGCTAGCACGTCTGCAGTGAGACAGGCAGAACTTTCAGTGAAGCCACCCTCCCCAGGAATAAGGTGATGAAGGAAAAAGCCTTGTTGGGGACCCTAAATTACCCTCAAATGCTACCCTGTTCTCTTTGACCTTTCTCTCCCTGCTCCCATCGCTGAGAATGCAGGCAGGCAGTGACACTCGCCACAGCAAGGCAGCGAGGTTCGTGCACGCTCCCAGCTGAGGCTCAAAGACGCTCCGTGGCGTTGCCCCTACTCAGCAGTATTCTTCCCTTCCAGGAACTCGAGGCCTGGACGACAGACTTTGCCCTTCCTACCACAGTGTGGCTAGCGGGGTTCTTCAACCCCCAGTCCTTCCTCACCGCCATCATGCAGTCCATGGCCAGGAAAAACGAGTGGCCCCTGGACAAGATGTGTCTCTCTGTGGAAGTGACCAAGAAAAATCGGGAGGACATGACTGCTCCCCCCCGAGAGGGCTCCTATGTGTATGGGCTCTTCATGGAAGGTAACAAGGAAGCTTCCAGAGCTGATCCTGCTCAGCTAGAGGCAGAACTAGAGCTGGGTTGGCAGTGGGGGAGAGGCACTCAGAGTCGGGGACAGCAGCTCACATCTCTGAGTTGTGCTGACCAACAGAGAGGGCCAAGAGATTCTGAGACAACACAAGAGTTTGGTGGAGACTAAATGGCCGGGGCTGCCTCACTGAGGAGGGTTAAACTCAGCCCTTCCTGTGCTTGCAGCAGGGAGCTCAGGAGAGATGTGTGCTCTGTGGGTGATCTGAGGGCACAGCACAGGCCCTAGGCCAGGCCACCCACCTGAGTCCTGCCTGAGTCCCCCTAACCCCCAAGGTTCTGCTGCCCCAGGCACATGCCTGTCCTCTAGAGCCCCTATGAGGCCACCTGCATGGCCAGGATCCATTAGAATTTGCCCCCAGATCACTCCATCCTGCTACCCAGAAGAGCCACTGAGATCACATCCCCCACTATAAACATCTGTCCTCCGTTGATGACTTACATCACCCTTTATGATTGGCATTATTGGGGGGGGGGCAGTAATCAGGGCCAGGCCAGCAAAGACTCAGGCACCTGGCTTCCCACATCACCAAAGACAAGTAAAGCAGCAGCCACCCTCACGTTTATTCTGGAATCATAGGCAGGAAATGTAGCCACTATTCACAGAGTGAGTAGGGCCCCAGTAGGCTGCAGGTAATGGCACGGACATGTGCGTCTGGGGGTAACTGTTACGCTGCACGTACACACAGGACAGGCGTCACAGTGAAGGAGCCAGGGAGTTTTAATCTCGAATTTTCAGGTGGAGTTATGATTTCCTGCCTGAAATTAAGGAGGCTGACAGACAAGGCTCTGAAAACACCACAGTTAGATGATGGAACCCGAGAGCTGCAGTGCTGAGCGGCTCCTCGGTGCACAGCAAGGCACGGGCAGCTGGGACATGCACGTGATTACCTGTGCCGGGTCTGCTCACACCTCCAGGTGCAGCCAGTCCTGTGCCAGTCCTGCCCTGCCACATGGCTTGGGCTCTGGGGGACAGAGTCCATGGCTGTAAAGGGCAGGCAGGTTCAAGGGCCTTTCTGGCCCCTCCTCTCACTTGTTGGCAGCATACCAGACAGGACACAGTCGCCTCCCCAGGGCCACCTGACCCTCAGCCATGCTGTCCCCACAGGAGCTCGCTGGGACACCCAGACTGGAGTCATCGCTGAAGCGCGGCTGAAGGAGCTGACGCCAGCCATGCCTGTGATCTTCATCAAGGCCATCCCTGTGGATCGCATGGACACCAAGAACATATATGAGTGTCCCGTGTATAAAACACGCATCCGTGGCCCCACCTACGTCTGGACCTTCAATCTGAAGACCAAAGAGAAGGCCGCGAAGTGGATCCTGGCGGCTGTGGCACTGCTCCTACAAGTGTAGCCCGCCCCATGCCCCCAGCACAGCACAGCCCAACACAACTTAGAACTTCCACCCAGAAGCCCAGCCCTGCAACTCTTGCTGTCCTTTACAAGAATGCAGAGTTGCTTGGGGTTCTCTTAAATAATCAGGTACTTTACGACCAAGTACATCTGAACTAACTAGAGGGTGAGGTTAACATGGAAGAAGGCACAGATTAAAAAACTGGAGCCACTCAGCTGCTCGTCTAATTTGCCTGCAATAGCCTTTGGCTCATGCCTGAGCCACCAAGGGCCTGGCATTGGCTTGGGGTGAGGCCCCCAGCTCCCGGCAGCCAAGGGCAAGCGTCCCAGGAGCCAAACCCTAAACCCTGACTTCATGGGTTGGGGGTGGAGGGTCATTCAGGTTTGTTTTTCAACACAGCAGCATGTGGCTGTCACACCATTCTGCCCACCAGTGAAGGGCAGGGCATCCCCCACCCCCAGTGTCTCCTCAAGGACAGGAGGACCCTTTGCCCACCCCAACCCCACCTCCAGAATTTGGAAGAACTATTTCACACAGGAACTCAGTGACCACCTTCAACCTGTGCATGTGTCCCGGGAGGTCACCAGTTCTTACGTCCACTTCCTCTGCGGCAGCTCTGACATTTTCTCTCCTCTACTCCCCCACCAACAGTCCCCACTTCCTGCCCACATTGCAGGCTGGGTAAACCCACGAGGGGAGTGTGCGGGCTCAGGCTCCATGGGAGCTAGTCTAGGACCAGGGAAGGCCCCTCCACAGAGAGTTATGGTCCTGGCATAAGGAAGACCAAGGTCTCTGTTCTTCATATGACTCCTTTGGCCTATTTGTGACACAGTCATTGATAGAACCACCATAAAAAAGCACCCACAGGATCGGCGCCTGTGGCTCAAGTGGCTAAGGGGCCAGCCACATACACCTAAGGTGGCGGGTTCGAATCCAGCCCAGGCCCACCAACAACAATGATGGCTGCAACCAAAAAATAGCCAGGCGTTGTGGCAGGTGCCTCTGGTCCTAGCTATTTGGGAGGCTGAGGCAAGAGACTGGCTTGGAGCCCAGGAGGTAGGAGTTGGAGGTTGCTGTGATGCCACGGCACTCTACCCAGGGTGACAGCTTGAGGCTCTGTCTTAAAAAAAAAAAAAAAAAAGCACCCACAACCTGCCTGGAGCCAGGGCTCAGGAAGAAAGGTGGTCTGCCTGCCCACAAGTCAGCAGAGTAGGCCTGAGAGGCAGCAGCAGGCCCTCTGCACTCTGTGGGTGCCTGTCCCCAGGAAATGGGCAGCTAGCTGCTGGCAGGTACTGGTGGAAGGGCTGCCAGAAGCAAGACCAGCAAACCCCGAACCTTTCCGACTCTGTGGCCCTGCTCAAGCAGGACATGACAGCAAAGTGGCTGGGCTGCCAGACACGCACAAGGGGATTGAGAAGACTGGAGGTAGGGCAGGGGACAGCTGAGCCTACAGATTGCAAGAAAGATGGGTCCCACGGGCACTGGGACCTGAAACATCTGACATTTCTTAGACTTAAAAGCAAAGTAAAGGGAACCTTCTCTAGGAATATCATTCTCAAGTTCTGTTAAAATATTTTTCCAAGTCTATGCACCCAAACCATGGGTGAAGAGGCAGCCCAGGAAGTCTGCACTGAGCATAATGATTCACAATAATCCCAGGACCTGGGGGGCTACCAGAGGGAGAAGGCAAACAGCCCGGGAATCCCTCCCTGGGGCTGCAGTGGAGGTGGCTCAAGGTCACTGACCTGGCTGCTGGCAACTACTCTGCTGGCCAGGAGGGGTCACTGCAGCCCCTCAGGTCCAGCTTGGGGTTGGGGGTGGGGGGTGCAAGCCACTCCTCTGACCAGAGGAGATAGAACTGCAGTGGCCACCAAGCAACAGGTTCCAATTCCTGGTAATAACCACAAAATGTGAAGTTTTTCCAACTTTGCCTTTAGATCCTGAAATAAAACAGTCATTTATTCCACATGTACACATCGTGGGTAGGTGACAAAATTGTCTCCAAACTTTCCATAAGATGATTCAACTCTGTGTTGCACTCCAGGGATGGAGAAAGCAGGGATGAGGACCAAAGCTGGGGCAGCCCCTCCTGCTGCTGCTTCTCCAGGCTGCTCTACCTCTGAGTCAGGGGAGAGCACCTGCCCAGGACAGCCCTGAAGGTCATTAGCAAAGACAAAGGGAGCAGTGGAGAGCAGAGGGCATGGAGGGCACAGCGGCAGATTGCTCAAGCCCAAGCCCCGCTGTGGCACAATGATGTTTACTCTGGTCCCACAGACTCTGCAGGAATGCGAGCTCTGTTTACCTAAAGCCTCTCTCCAAACAGAGTCCCAGTGCTTGAGCACATTCCTTTGGCTCCTCCAGTCTAATTGTCCCACGGGACAATTTAATAGCTGGTCGGAACAAACAGTGTTAACTGATGCGCTGCTACCCAGGGCGGCACAGCCTACGCCCTACTTTCAACCACTAAAACCTGCAGGCCTACGGGGGCTGGGCAGTGAGTGGCGGGGTGGGGTAGTGGTGCCTGCAGTAGTCCTTGTCTAAGGCTAGGTGCTCCCAGGTGCACACAGCAAGGCTGGCCGGCCACAATCATTCAGACCCCATGAAAGGTGAGCAGCCATTAAAGCTGCTTCCCAGAGGCAAAGTACAGGGACAGAAACCCATCCACCTCCCCTAAAGGACAGGTCCTTCCCGCCCCAGTGCTCTGGAGCCAAGAGGCTTCTCTACGGAAGAACCTTTCTCTGTAGAAACTCAAGCACCTAAAGTGGAAACTGGGCCATGAAGTATTGAAATCAGCTCCCGGAGATACCACTGGGGAAGGGGACTGGCTTTTATAAACACACACACACACACACACACACACACACACACACACACACGAAGGTGTGTTCAAGATGCCCTGCAGTAAGAAGGTGTCACAAAAACATTTTAAGTAGATCCAATAAAAATAAGGTTCACACCTATAATCCTAGCACTCTAGGAAGCCAAGGAGGGTGGATTGCCTGAGCTCACAGGTTCAAGACCAGCCTGAGCAACAGCGAGACCCCGTCTCTAAAGAAAAGAGGTGGCAGGTGCCTGTAGTCCTAACTACTCGGGAGGCTGAGGCAAGAGAATCGCCTGAGCCCAAGAATTTAAGGTTGCTGTGAGCTATGATGCCATTGCACTCTATCAAGGGCTACAAAGTGAAACTCTGTCTCCAAAAAAAAAAGAAGAAGAAGAAAAAATAAGTTCAATCTTTAAAAATATAGATGGCAAGGGGAAAAAAATAGAGGAATATACACGTAAGAGACTTTGCCAACATATCACAAGGTGTAGGCCTTAATCGAATCTCAAGGTAAAGGAATAAAAAAATTAAAATGAAATAAAAAATACTTATAAGGCAATCATATTTGTTAACACCTTCTGAGTACTTGATTATACTAAGGAATTCTTGCTCATGTTTTTTAATCAGGTCTCATTTTGGTATAGTTTTTTAAGAATCTATATTTTTGTGTGTAGCTACATACATATCTTATTTAGGAACATGGCTCGGCGCCTATGGCTCAAGCGGCTAAGACGCCAGCCACATACACCTAAGGTGGCGGGTTTGATTCCAGCCCGGGCCTGCCAAACAACAATGACAGCTGCAACCAAAAAATAACCGGGCGTTCTGGCAGGCGCCTGTGGTCCCAGCTACTTGGGAGGCAGAGGCAGGAGACTCGCTTGAGCCCAGGAGTTGGAGGTTGCTGTGAGCATGATGCCTCGGTACTTTACCCAGGGAGATAGCTTGAGGCTCTGTCTCAAAAAAAAAAAAAAAAAAGAAAAAAGAAATAGGAACGTGTGTGAATATCAGAGAAACAAGTCAGCAGTGGCCCCCTTGGGTGGGGAAGGGCAGGAAACAGTTGCATTCTTTTGGTCCTTCAGTACTACTTTACCCCCTAAATGGTACATTATTTTTAAAAAATTTAAATAGCTGGTGCCCGTAGTTCAGTGGGAAGGGCACCGGTCACATGCACCAAGGCTGGTGGGTTTGAATAAATAAAATAAATAAATTTAAATAATGAAGTAAACGGATACAAATGTTTAGGCTCAGCGCTATGGCTCAAGCAGCTAAGGTGCCAGCCACAACTGAGCTGGCGGGTTTGAATCCAGCCCAGGCTAGTCAAACAACAACAGCTGCAACCAAAAAATAGCCGGGCTTTGTGGCGGGCGCCTATAGTCCCAGCTACTTGGGAGGCAGAGGCAGGAGAATCGCTTAAGCCCAGGAGTTGGAGGTTGCTGTGAGCTGTGATGCCACAGCACTCTACCCAGGGCGACAGCTTGAGGCTCTGTCTCAATAAAAAAAAGAAAAAGAGATACAAACGTTTAAACTGAGGCAGAGAGGAAAAGCAGGGTGGCGAGGTCTCAGGGACCCTAAGCTGCAAACTCGTGTGGACGCACAGCCTCTATCCTACCTCCAATCCCTATTCTCCCTGTCCCACAAGCCAAAGGCCCAGCCCATTCAGCCAGCAGACTGCCAAGGACACCCAGACCCAGAGAGCCTCCTACCTGGGGTGAGGTCAGGGTCCTAAGGAATCTAGAACACAGAGGGTCACTCCAGAGATCCCATCTCCAGTAGCAGTCACCCACTGCCCAGACCTCCAGGTGTCTAGATAGCCAAGTAGAGCAGATGACTGTGGAAGAGGGTGGGCAAAGCACGTCCTATTCCTCAACAAACTGCCAGACCCCCTAGAACACTACATCTCCATAACCATGCATCACAGAAATGTCAGGGAGGCGGGAAACAGCAGCCCCAAGGTCTGGCTCCATCAACACCTCAGCCTAGGAGCAGCCGCTGGCCAGGGCTACAAGTCAGAGCTGCTCTCCCAACCTGAAGTCTTCCTCCTCCTCCACATCTACCCTTTCCTAGGCCCCTGCACCAGCATGCTCAGAAAAAGAGAAGGAAGGGAGAGTAAAAGAGGCCCAGGCGCTGCCTGGCCCACCATGGGCAGCCCCAGGACTTGGTGGAGTCAATAACTAACAGGAGGCAGCCGGGCTGCCTGAGTGTCAGGCTTCAAACACTGATGACTGCCATCCATGACCCCAGAGGTACAGAGAAAGAGATGGCAGGGTCCTCAGGGCTCCTTTGAGAGGCCCCCTGGGAGTTCAGACGGGTGAGAGCAGCCACTTGACCTACTCATGAGTGCTTGGAAAACCTTGAGAGGCAGCGCTAGACACGGCACCTGTCCGTCCTCAGAAGAAGTTCTTGATCAGTGGAGTCACTATCTTCACCCACAGCTTCACCTGCCGACTCGGCTGCTCGAAGGTGGAGGAGGATACCACACCAGACCTCAGGTAGAGCTGCTCTTGCTCCTGAGGAAGAGGGAAGGAAGACTTAGTAGCCCCTCCAACCCCATGTCACCTGACTGGCGGGCCCTGGCCATGGCCCTCAGACCAGCCAAAAACAGCATCCTCACTTGTCTACCCTGCCCGGAGTTTAGCAGGTGCTCCAGACGCAGGGGAGGCCAGGCCCTGAGGCTGCTGCTGTCGAGACGCCCTCAGAGACCCTAAGAAGCCCTGTTCCTAAAGATTTTTAAAACAGAAACATGTATGAGACTCTAAGCCTCTCCAATTTACAGCTGAACAAATACAGCTGATGGAAAAAAATATTTTAAATGTTCATCATTGCTACATGATGTAACATAAATTAATAAGTTTTGTTTGGTTTTTTTTTTTTTTTTTTTTGAGACAAAGTCTTACTCTGTTGCCCTCAGCAGAGTGCCCTGGCGTCACAGCTCACAGCAACCTCAAACTCTTGGGCTTAAGCGATTCTCTTGCCTCAGCCTCCCAACTAGCTGGGACAATAGGAGCCCGCCACAACGCCTGGCTATTTTGTTGTTGTTGTTGCAGTTGTCATTGCTTAGCTGGCCGGGCTGGATTCGAACCCGCCAGCCTCGGTGGCTAATGCAGTAAGCACTGGGCTACGGGCACCGAGTCAAAATAATGAGATATTTTTAAATGAGAAATACTTTTTTCTCTTATCAAATTGGCAAAAAGTGGGCTCAGCGCCTGTAGCTCAGTGGTTAGGGCACAAGCCACATATACCAGGGCCGGTGGATTTGAACCCAGCCCAGGCCAGCTAAACAACGACAACTACAAAAAAAAATAACCCAGGGGGTGTGGCAGGTGCCTGTAATCCCAGCTGCTTGGGAGGCTGAGGCAAGAGAATTGCTGAAACCCAAGAGTTTGAGGTTGCCGTAACCACTCTACCGAGGGCAACATAATAAGACTCTATCTCCAAAAAAAAAGGGGTGGGGGGCAAAAAGTTGTTTTGTAATATTATCACCCTGTGCCGGCGAGGTATGGAAGCAGGTGCTCTCCATACTATTGATAGAGAAGGGACAGAATCGTCTTTCCAGAGTGCAATCTGACAACAGGTAAAAACACAAAGCTCCATTTGTAAGAGTTCATCCAAAGAGAAGTTATCTATGCACTCAGAACCATGTGCTAAAATTTTTGTATACAGATTTTTTTTTGTATACAGATATTTATGACAACAATATTTATAATAGGGAAAACTGGAAACCACCTAAATGTCCAACAGCTAAACTTATTAATAAATCCCTATGACAAACCAGCAATCACCATAAGATAACAATGTTAGGAAGAACATTTATCTAATAATAGGGGGAAGCACACAAAATTATTTGGTAAAGCTGGACAAGAAATACTATATGCACCCAATATAATTCTAATTTTTTCTTTCTCTTTTTTTGAGACAGAGTCTATGTCACCCTGGGCAGAGTCCTGCCGCATCACAGCTCACAGCAACGTCAAACTCTTGGGCTCAAGCGATTCTCTTGCCTCAGCCTTCCAAGGAGCTGGGACTACAGGCACCTGCCACAATGCCCACCTATTTTTTGTTACAGCTGTCATTGTTTAGCAGGCCCGGGCTGGGTTCAAACCCGTCACCCTTGGTGCATGTGGCCAGTGCCGTAACCTCTATGCTATGGGCGCCGAGCCTCTAATCATATTTTTTAAAAAGTATGTCTCTTAATAAAAGACAGGTAGGGGATTGATTTTAGTGTCAGGCAGTGCCTGCGGCTCAAGGAGTAGGGCACCGGCCCCATACACTGGGTGTGGCAGGTTCAAAACCAGTCCTGGCCAGAAACTGCAAAAAAAAAAAAATGATTTCAGCATTTATCTCGGGATGAAAATGTTAAGTTTCTTCTTTCTTAATTTTTACAGTGAACATTTATTACCTTCATATTTAAAACCAAGTTAAACACATACATACACACACACACACACACATACAGGCCAGGCACAGTGGCTCACATCAGTAATCCTGGCACTATAGGAGGGCAAGGCAGTTATAACTTGAGCTCAGAAGTTCAAACAAGAGCAAGACCCATATCTACTAAAAATAGAAGAAAAGGCTCGGCGCCTATAGCTCAACCGGCTAAGGCGCCAGCCACGTACACCTAAGGTGGCGGGTTCGAAT
>NW_003852413.1:3874775-3883848 GCF_000181295.1 Otolemur garnettii
GGTACTCTACCCAGGGGGACAGCTTGAGGCTCTGTCTCAAAATAAAAAGAACTGGACAAGGACTCCTCCCCTTCCTGGACACCACAGAATGCGTCCTCAGCTTTTCTCATCAAGGGCTGTAAAGCCAATGCCGCAACATCCTCTCTCCCTACACCCTTCTTGTGCTCACAGCCCCTGTTGTGGGTCCATGTGACACTTCCAGACAGCCGATCCACAACCCATTTGTCACAGACATGGGTGCCTAATTCTCTAGCCTCCTAACTGCTGCTGCTAAGGTCCAAGTCCCTGGCTAGATGTGCCTGACAAGAGCCAGCTCTGGTCTCGGGGGACTGGTTTGCAGAAGTCTCCACAGAGCCGGCTCCAGCTTTATGTTTTCAAATGAATACCCAGCCAAGATTTCAATTAAATTACCAGAAACACTTCAGTTTCCTCACAGACTCCACAATAGGGATGGAGAAGGAAGTCAGCTGATGGAGATTACAATGCCGTTCAGGGGAGTATTTCTTGGGTCACAAGTGGTAAACCATGTTCTCTGAACAAAACCAGGAAGTTTTCGGTTTTATTGTATGCACTAACAGAAGGGAGGGACTTGAGACTCTGATAAAAATATCTCCCCGTTCCCAGTGATCAACGTGACATGAATAGGGCCCTTCCCTGGATTGCAAGAACTCCAGAGCCAGCTTCTGAGCGGGGAGCCCTGGGCAGTCGGGGTTTTAGGGACTTTCTGGGCTGCGGGGAGGCTGTGTGGCTTGGCAGTCCTGGCAGGACCAGGCACTGCTGGGCCTAGGAGAGCAGCTGCAGTCCCAATATATCAGCATACAGGTGAAATTATCTACAAATGGGCTCAGCACTCATAGCTCAGTGGTTAGGGCCCTGGCCACATACACCAAGGCAGGTGAGTTGGAACCTAGCCTGGACCTGCGGAACAACAACAATGACAACTGCAACAAAAAATAGCCAGGCATTGGGGTGGGTGACTGTAGTCCCAGCTACTTGGGAGGCTGAGGCAAGAGAAGCGCTTGAGCCCAAGAGCTGGAGGTTGCTGTGAGCTGTGACACCACGACACTCTACCAAGAACAACTTACTCTGTCTCAAAAAAAAAAAAAAAAAAAATTATTTAGAAATGTATTTCTGCATGTCATGGGCACAGAAATCAATCTATCTCTAAAGAATGGAAGAGCTATGGCAGCGTGAGCTACCACCCTTCCGCCACCAAGAGCCCCTGGGATTCAGGTTTGGGAAGAAAAATAAAATATCCCAAATATGTCATTTGAGAAGGCAGCTCCTGGCCACAACCAGCCTCAGTTTTTCTCAAGACCCAGGATGTGGGTTCAGTTCCCTTACTCGGGAAGTGGGGAGAATAGTCAGTACCAGGACACCAGGCTCAGGCCTGGGGATCTGCAACCCCAAATCACCCCACATCCACACAGAAAGCATCGCAGCCCCAAGCCAAAGCCACCAGTAGCTCTCTACCAACTTGGGGCAGAGCCTCACCAACAGAGGAACTGTGCGCTGTCTCTGCAAGTGAGGCAAAAGGCCAGGAGATCCTGCTGGAGCAAGCGGCAGGCTCACATCTTTCCCACTAGCCTGGCCCAGAGGCCAGCTGTCACCCTATTACTGGAACCTCTCAGCTGTGGGGGAGTCCATTTGCTATAAACCATACTGCAGGAAGAAACTTCCTGAACAAATCAATGACCCCAATGGCCACCCAGAGTATGACCACTGTCACTTCTCATTTCTGGTCATGAAGCCTTTCCTGGCACCACGGCCCTGCTCAGTCACTGATGAGACCCCGACTGCAGAGGACAGGTCCCAGAGAACCCAGCAGTCACTGTCCATCAGCAAAGACTCCAAAAATCTTGCAACAGTGATTCCCAAACACTGGTACGTAAAAGCTTTACCAAAGTCAACATCTGATGCTTGTGAGGTCTGCCGGTGCCGTGTCGTGTGTATTCCCATGCTTAGGAAGGGATGTGGGATCTTCCATGGAAAAGTGTGACTAAAGGTCACAATTCAAGAGGCCAAAGCTCCAAGGGCTCACACAAAGGGGAACAGGCTTCCATTTTGAAAGTCTGTAATAGTGTGGCATAAAAACAAGAGATTCAGGCTTGGCGCCTATAGCTCAACCGGCTAAGGCGCCAGCCACGTACACCTAAGGTGGCGGGTTCAAATCCAGCCCGGACCCGCCAAACAACAATGACGGCTGCAACCAAAAAATAGCCGGGCATTGTGGCGGGCGCCTGTGGTCCCAGCTACTTGGGAGGCGGAGGCAGGAGACTCGCTTGAGCCCAGGAGTTGGAGGTTGCTGTGAGCTGTAATGCCACAGCACTCTACCCAGGGGGACAGCTTGAGGCTCTGTCTCAAAAAAAACAGAGATTCATCTAAAAGCACCAGTGGCCAGGCACAGTGGCTCACACCTTTAATCCTAGCACTCTGGGAGGCTGAGATAGGTAGATTGCTTGAGCTTAGGAGTTTGACACCAGCATGACCCAGAGCAAGACCCTGTCTCTACTAAAAATAGAAAACCTAGCCAGGCATTGTGGCACATCCCTTTAGTGCAGTTACTCAGGAGGCTGAGGCAAGAGGATTTCTTGAGTCTAAGACATAAGGTTGGTGTGAGCTATGATGCCACAGCACTCTACCCAGGGCAAAGAGTGAGACTCTGCCTAAAAAATTAAAAAATAAAAATAAAAGCACTAGTGAATTCCTAGTAACCTACTATTACTTTAATAAGAAAAGAAACTTCTATGAGACTCTGATCACAGAAGGCAGAGAATGCTGCAGGCCCCTTAACAGCTGCCCCTCCCTCCCCCAAGGCTGGGCTCTACAGCTCCACTCACATGGTGAGAAAAGGGTACTCCCTTCCAGCACAGGGGAAGAAAAGGCCCCAGGACTTGGGGTGTGAGCTGCCTGGGGAGCTACATGGTCTTCAAAGGCTTCTCTCTAAGACCAGGCCCCACCATCTCTGTAGACTCATGAGACCCAGAGTCATCCTCTGCTCTGAATCCCACTCCCTCTCAGCTCTCAGGGCAGCCTGGGCAACTTGGGCACAGCTGATGGTCCCAGCTATTCCCCATGCACCCTGAGGATTCCGCTTGCTCTGACCAACCTGGTGAAGCTGCTGCTGCAGGGCTCGGTTCTCTGTCACGATAGCAATCTGGGCCTCCAGGTCCCGGTGAACTGACCTGTACCCAAAATTAGGAGAGCCAATCAGCGTGAGACAGGGCAGGCTGCTCCCTGCCAGGTACAGCCAGAGGCCTGCAGGGAAAAGGAAACGTGCAGACAGGAAATGAGCACAGCATTTGTCCAAGTCCTCTCCATGCAGCTTCAACCTAAGAGAAAAGCAGCTGACCACAGGGCTCCCAGGACACGAGGTGGCCACGGCCGACGGGGCCGACAGGCTAAATTAGGACACACTCTTCTAACTCCTACCCCAGGTCTCCCAGATGCCTCAGCTCAACCACTGCTCTTTGCTTCTACCACTCTACACTGTGGCCTCACTTCCCAAGCAGGACACTAAATGGGGTTCCCAAAGGGAACCTGATGATGTGTCTCCAGAGTCTGCTCACATTCACCCCTGCACCCAATTGCTCACCAGAGCGTCTCCCCAGAGTTAAGGTCTTCAAATTCCCCTCTCTAAGCTGCCACATCCCGGCCTGCTGATCTTGCCAGCTAAGCTCCCAGCCCACAGTGGCCAGAGGCTCAGCCACGTCTTCCTATGAGCACACACAGGAAGGCAAAAGAGGCCAGCAGGTCAGCGCACACCTGCTGCTCAGAGGAGCTGCCACTGTGCTCCATGTGGCAGGTAAGGAAAAGCAATCCTCTCTACCTCATCCAGCACACGTGGGGCTGTTATGCAGGTGACAACATGCAAGTCTGCCTGAGGCTGGCTGACTGACTATAGGTTCTGGATAGGATATCTATGCCCTTCCACCTAGGGACACAACCTCCTGACCCAGGCTCCCTCTTTCCAGCTGTCATATACCAGAAAACTACAAAGCCCAAAGGAGATCACAAAAGTGAGGCCTCTGTTATAACTGGCCACAGAGCTCAGGGCCTCCCACCAGGCTGGACAGGGCAGTCCAGGAGATGCCCAAACAACCAAGGAACATTGCTTCCCCTTCTTTGTTAGGAAATGAGCCTGTTAATACTACACTCAGAGAAAAAATAGGGCATGGGATGAGCACCCTGGTGGGAACGAGAACCACACCACGGGGACGTTTCTGTAACAAAGGTTGTAGGCACTCTCCTGAAATGCACCCTGAGATGACCAAAGACAGGGACTGGGTCTGTATTCCCATCCTGTCCCCTCCCCAGAGTTCCAGGGCCTACTTTCATGGCCCCCCTCCCACCGGAGCTATTTCTCCTAAAAAGGCTATCCCCAAACCTAACGTCCAAAGGACACCTGCTCCCCCCAAATTCCTCATTCTGGGATCCCAGGCTTGGCCTCCAGACCCTCCCCCAAACCGCTCCCTCACCATACCAAGAACACTTATCCCAGAAAATCCAACCCAATGTCAACATGGCTGTGGACCCGGGCCACAGCCTCATCAGGTTTTCCCACCACAACTCACCTCCACCAACATGACCCTTTCAAAGGACCCATGGAGGCGCACACTCATTACATACACATCGCACTCCTAAAGTAGAAGACCATTTCCTAATTCTCACGCAGAACAAGAACATTTCCAAGAACCTCTTGGGTAAGAGGTGACGAGGCCCTGCCGTCTGTTCCTGTAATGGGCTCGTCTCCTCCCCTCCAGAGGGCCACATCAAAGCCACTTGCTTGCTTGTGTGCACCACTCCGTCACCGGCACCGCCCCACCGGTATGCAGCCATTCACAGGCCCCCAGGAGTGGACAGCTGCCTCTCTCCCTGGCTGCTCTTCTCCCGATAGCCCATCCTGCCCAGGAACTATGTCCTCCAC
This sequence comes from Otolemur garnettii, assembly GCF_000181295.1. Classification (NCBI taxonomy): domain Eukaryota; kingdom Metazoa; phylum Chordata; class Mammalia; order Primates; family Galagidae; genus Otolemur; species Otolemur garnettii. The sequence continues at coordinate 3,879,703 of NW_003852413.1, forward strand.
ACTCACCGCACTGCAGACCCACAGTCCTCCCTTTCATGCCCAACTTCCCCACAGGGTATAGGGCCACAAGACAGGTGCAGGGTAAGAATCTTGCCATCCTCAGACAAAAAGCAACAGCTTCCTCTCACCTGACAATGCTGCTTCCAACTTTTTTGATGATAAGATCAGCCTCATAAAAACTGGGTCTGCTCAGTGCCACCTGTCCAGCCAGCTCTCCTGAGCCTGTCCTGACAGTGATGACAAGGGAGGCCACACATTCACATGGGCCATGCCGTCAGGCTGATCTGCACAGAGCACTGTGACTCTGTGTCTACCCCACGGCACCTGGACTACAGAGCCTGGTCCTACATGCACTTTGTATTTGCAAACCCACCTACCACTGCCTCAGTCTCTCACAAGGTGACCTGGGAGACTGCGGCAAAGGAAGACAGCCACCTCTGGCCCACTGCTGATGGCTTCATTACATGTCCCTACTTCTCCATCTTTTTGTCATTACTGTCCCCAAGGCAGACTATCTATTTGTACATTACACATCCATACTTATATAATTTTAAAAGAGACCTTTTCAGCACCTCTCCCCAACAACTGTCATGCCTGCTGGGAAGACATGACATATGCCTAGCTCTTGTCTTTGCTTTCTTCCTTGTCACCTCTACCTCCCTCTAATTTTTCCTTCCTCTCAGGCTTAGGTTGGCCTTCAGGTAGGCACATGGGATTATAGCTGCAATTCACGAAGATTTTAACCTGCCTGAGATTGCCACACCAACTTCCCCTATGGTCTTATTTGCACTGCAGTGTTTCCCCATCAAAAAATAAATACCATGAATGGGCCAGGCTCAGAGATTTCATGCCTGTAATCCCAGCACTTTGAGAGGCCAAGGCAGGAGCACTGCTTAAGGCCAGGAGTTTAAGAGTAGCCTTAGCAACATAGTGAGACACTGTCTCCACAAAAAAAATTTAAAAATTAGCCAGATGTGGCAGGTACCTATAGTCCCAGCTACTTGGGAGGCTGAGGCAGGAGGATCACTTGAGCCCAGGAGTTTGAGGTTGCTGTAAACTAGGCTGACACCACAGCATTCTAGCATGGGCAACAGAATAAGACTCTGTCTCCAAAAATTAATTCATTAATTTAATTAAGTTCTGTTTCACCTCTGTGGTGTGGCTCTGGGCCTGACCTGCACCACTGGCCAGGATGTCAGGCTGTGTATACATGGGGCTAAGACTGTCAGCACTAGGACTAGTGGGTATAATTCCCAGTCCAAGGCCATAAACTGGTTATAAGCCCAACTCATCCCAAGACCTGACCTTTGGACCCAACATCTCCCCCACACCAGGAACCACCAATTTAGGGATGACTTGCACAGGAATGATGGCCAGGAAAGGGAGTAAGCAGCTTTATGGTAGAGAACGTGCTTCTGGGAGTGGACTGACTGCAGGCAGCCCAGGCGGGTGGCTCACAGGACACAGCGAGGTACCACCATGAAAGGGGCTCACTCCCAACTCCTTGGAAGTGCTCTAAACTTTCCCTTTGTTCCTAAATAAAATTTGTTACACTGAGACTTATGCAGGTTACTCTGCTCTCTGTTCACACGCCTATGCTGCTCCTGGTTTATTTTGTTTCCAATCATTTTGCTCTCAATCACCACCAGGCCTCAGTTGATCTTTCTAGCTCAGTCCAATAAGCAAACCAAGTCAACTGGGTTTGGGGAAGCAGGACTCCGGACCTCAAACAGTAATCACTCTTGTGATTCTCCCCATGTGCATGGTATTTGGAAATAAACATGTCTCTTATTAAAAAAAAGAAGGGCTCAGTGCCTATAGCTCAAGCGGCTAAGGTGCTGGCCACATATACCAGAGCTGGCGGGTTCAAATCCAGCCCAGGCCTGTCAAACAACAATGGCAACTACAACCAAAAAACAGCCAGGCATTGTGACCAGCACCTATAGTCCTAGTAACTTGGGAGGCTGAGGCAGGAGACTCGCTTGAGCCTAGGAGGTAGAGGTTGCTGTGAGCTGTGATGCCACTGCACTCTACCCAGGGCAACAGCTTGAGACTCTGTCTCAAAAAAAAAAAAAAAAAGAAGAAGAAGAAGAAGAACCACCCCCTTGAGGCAGCACTTATGGCTCAGTCGGTAGGGCTCATATACCAAGGGTGGCAGGTTCAATCCAGCCCCTGGCCAAACTGCAACAAAAAAATAGCTGGGTGCTGTGGCAGGCGCCTGTAGTCCCGGCTACTCGGGAGGCTAAGGCAAAAGAATCACCTAAGCCCAGGAGTTGGAGGTTGCTGTGAACTGTGACATCACAGCACTCTACCAAGGGTGATAAAGTGAGACTTTGTCTCTACAAAAAAAAAAAAAAAACCACACCCATAGTATTTGTAATAAATCTTGGAGGATTCTCTGACCTCTATAAAAGCAAGGAAGGGACAGAAGACATCAACTGCAGTCCCATCCTCACATGGAGAAGCACCTGCCTGCTGTGCCACCAGAGAGTAAGACGCCTGGGGCTGGTGTATGCTGTCACCTAACAGGGCAACTGGTGCTGGCACAGCCCCCGAGGTACACTCACAGAGCCCCAGGTAAGAGTGCCTAATGTGGCCCAGAAACCAGGGCAGGCTATGGGTTCTCACCATCAGCTCACCTTTGGGTGCTATGCCAAGTGGCCTATTGGGAAGGCAGTAAAAATAGTGACATTCTCACAATCATTAGCAGCTTCCCCAGTCAACGTGAACCAGAAATCTCTTAATCCAGTGCCCCTGCACTGCCAAGCCACCAGCACGCTGGTGTGAATGCTAGCATACTGCATGCAGAGAAAATCAAAGCCGCACGTTCAAACTCGTTTTCTGATCTTGCTAAAACACATGCCCAAGGGCAGAGCCTACATCCCAGCAGAGAATGCTGCATCACCCAGGACTGCACCATGTCCGGCCTAAAAGGGCTATGGCTCTTGAGAAAGGGTGCTCTCAGCAAGAAACCCCAACAATGAGCACTACTCCCCCGGCCTCCCCTCTCTACGGAGCAGAATGCTTAAGAAAGACACGAGAACCACTTGACTCGGTTCAGGTCACTCAGACTCCCTGAAGCTGCTGCCGCCAGCCACTAAGTCAATTTGCTGCCCTCAGTAAAATGGAGCACTTTGACAGCTGACAGAGCAGTCTGTCCCTAACCACCACCCTGCTCCAGACCAGAAGGTTCAGGGAGGGAATCCCAGCACCTACTCAAGAGTCTGCTCCAAGAACCTTGTCCCACCCCACGTACTGGGTAAGGAGTGAGGGCCAGGTAATAAGAAACTGCCAGACCACAGGGCCAACCTAGGCTACACCCCCACACCCTTTCTAAGGACTCTCTTCAAAAACAAGATGCAAGTGAACAGCTAGGGCTTCAGCGCCTTCCTTCACAACCGAACTGCGGCAACACAACTACAGGTCACGGGCCAGAGGCCGAGTGCCAAGGGATCCCGCCACCAAGCATCTGTGCCACCACTCAGAGCCCTTCTCCCTGTGTCTCCACCCCCACACAGTCCTGGTCTCATCACCGCCTTAGGACTCCCCTCCTATCCCAAGAACCAGACATCTATCTTACAGACACTCGGCTGTGGATCCAGGCACCGTCCTCCTGACAACCCAGTGCCATCACTATTCTACCAGAGGGAGGTTAAACAGGGTCCCTCAGCTTGTGCCAAAGGTAAATTTGGACTCAGAACCAGGCTTCTGCCTGGGCTCACACCCGTAATCCCATCACTTTAGGAGGCCTAAACTGGAGGATCACCTGAGGCCAGGAGTTCAAGAGAAGTCTAGGCAACATAGTGAGACCCTATCTCTACAAAAGTAAAAATAAAAAACAAATTACTCAGGTGTGGTAGTGCAACAAATAGGTGTATATATAGTCCCAGCTACTCAGAAGGCTGAGGCAGGAGGATCACTTGAGCCCAGGAACCAACGGCTACAGTGAACTAGAAGCGACTGAACGCTAGCGTCAGCAACACAGCAAGACCCTCTCTTAAAAAAAGAAAAAAAATCATACCAGGCTTCAGAGGCTCCTTGACTCCAATCTCTACATCAAATTATGCTTATGTGGGAAAATCCAAATAAAAAGTAGGTAAACCAAACTGCAAAACTGACTTTACACAGTTAAAGGCTCCTCTGGTT
>NW_003852413.1:3885417-3886713 GCF_000181295.1 Otolemur garnettii
CACCTTGCGAAGGGTAGGCAGTCAGGAAGTGGTCACTGTGCTAACCATCCAAATCCACCACCACCATGAGGACGGCCCACTCATCCCTCAACCAACCCAGGCTGCTGTGGGCAAGTGACCACCAAAAGATGACCAAACACGGTACTGACACACACCCTACAACAGATCGCAGCCACCACACAAGAAAGGACCCGAGCCTCTCACTTCAGCACTGCATGATCTCTAGCCCCTGCCTCCTGGCTTTAGGACAGAACCTTCTGCTCAGAAGCATCCCCTTCCATGCAGCAGCCACCCCCCACCTCTGCCAACTCTCTCCCACATACACACACACCTGTTCTACCCAGCTGTAGAATCAGCAACACCTCTCCACTAACCCAGCACTCCCAGGTGGCCAGGCCCCACCCTCCCAGGGTGGGAAGGAGGGAGCAGCAGGAGCTCCAGTCCGGGAAAAGGTGAGACACACCGGAAAAGCAGGTTGGGTGTTTCTGTTTCAACGGTAACTGGGGAGTCACCTCACGTTTATCAGAGCTGCTCTAGAGACTTCCTGCAGCAGAGCCAGAGCTGACAGGCCAGGAACCTCCAGACCTGCAAGGTGAGTAAAAGGCCCCAAGCAACAAAGGACCCCTCCACAGTGCAGATGAGGAAAGAACCACATCCAGCCACACCTCTGCCTGTGCATGGCTGCAGGGGTCCCCAGTGAAGCACATCCCCAAAGCTGAGCTTCTCCCCACCACTCAGCTGTCTTCAGCACCCCACCCAACCTTTCCAGAAGTAGTATCAATCTGAAAACACTTTCCCACACCCCCTACTAGCCGGCCCTACCTGCCCTGAGACACCTGACCACCAGCCTGATTCAGGCCATGACACGTGCTAGGATGAGCCCTGTGGTAAAATGGGGTAGTCACTTCCAACACCAAACAGGGCCACCTGCCTGAGCCGGCATGTGGGCTTCCACTGAGCAGGCCTCAAGTTTCCCATTCCAGGATGACAGTAGTTGAGGCTAGGCATCAGCACCTTCTAGGGAGTTTCTTGAAAACATGTTGGGTTCAGCCCCCAAAGAGCTAGTTAAAGAAAAAAAGAAAATAATAGACACGCAAAGCGGGCAGAGGCAGGCGGAACACTCAAGCCCAAAAGTAAGACCAGCCTGGGCAATATATTCTCTTTCAAAACATAAAGAGTTTGGCTCGGCAACTGTGGCTCAAGCGGCTAAGGCGCCAGCCACATACACCTAAGGTGGCGGGTTCGAATCCCCAGGCCGGACCCACCAAACAACAATGACGGCTGCAACCAAAAAAT
>NW_003852413.1:3888350-3892310 GCF_000181295.1 Otolemur garnettii
GAGCTGTGACACCACAGCACTCTACCCAGGGCAACAGCTTAAGACTCTGTCTCAAAAAAAAAAAAAAAAATAGCTGGGAATAACTACTCATACTTATCGTCCCAGGTCCTTGGGAGGCTGAGTTGGGAGGATCACTTGAGTCTAGAAGTTTGAGGTTATAGCAAGCTATGACTTTTTTTTTTTTTTGAGACAGTCTCTCTTGCCCTCGGTAGAGTGCCGTGGCGTCACAGCGCACAGCAACCTCAAACTCTTGGGCTTTAGTGATTCTTTTGCCTTAGCCTCCCAAGTAGCTAGGACTATAGGCACCTACCACAACACTCAGCTGTTTTTTTAGAGATAGGGTCTTGCTCTTCCTCAGGCTGGTCTTGAACCTGTGAGATCAGACAATCCACTCACCTCGGCCTCCCAGAGTGCTAGGATTACAGGCATGAGCCACCACGCCTGGCATGAGGTATGATCTTGCCACTGCACTCCTACCCTCACTCGGGCAACAGAGTGAGATACTGCCTGCCTCAAAAACAAAAAAAAAATGTTCAACCTGAGGATTTGAAGAAGACCTCAAGTATAAACAACACGGACCTGCACCATGGCAGTCTACAACCTGGCTTCCTCACCCAGGAAGGCGCTAAGGCAAGTGGACCTCCCTCCTTCCACTTAGCAGTATGAAGAACCACAACAAGGAGCAAAGCAAAGCGGCATCTTGACTGCCCAAGGAGAAGCCAGAAAAGCCATGCACTGCGCTCATGGCCTAGGGCCCCCCAGGTACCCTTTACCCTTCTTTAGACACAGACTAACCCCCCAGGTTAAACAGGTTCCCCAAGAGTGAGACTGGAAATGTGGTCACGCTGCCAAAAGTGGGTACCCACAGAGCATTTAGAGGCCACAGGTAAGCCTTGTGCTAAGCACAAGGTTTTGAACATGTTTATACACGTCTCAGAAAGGTGCACCTGAGCTTATGCCTCGTGGTTCCCTGAGAGGGATAATAATAAACATGCAATTCAGACTATGATCCATTTGCCGCCATGGGCCAGGGCTGTACATACAGCTTCCGTTCTCTCAGTTATGGAGGAAAAAAAAGATTGGCATAGAGGAGACAAATAGCAGTAAGAAGAAGACAGAGAAACTGAACATCAGTGACAAACCAATGCTCCCCGGTGGGTCCTTCCTGCTCCTGGGAAGAGCACCAAAGAGCAGAGAACTCTCACGGTCAAAACGAGCCTATGAGCCAGGCATGATGGCTCATGTCTGTAATCCCAACACTCTGGGGGGGGCCAAGGCAGATGAATTGCTTGAGTTCACAAGTCCGAGACCAGCCTGAGCAAGACCCTCTCCCTAAAAAAAATAGCTGGGTATTGCAGCAAACACCTGTAGTCCAAGCTACTTAGGAGGCTGAGGTAAGACGATCACGGCACTCCTAGCCAGGGAGACAAAGTGAAGCTCAGTCTCAAAAAAAAGACAGGTCTAATCACATTCCTCTCCATCTACTTTAAGGGAGAGGGCGTATGTGCCACGTTTTTTTTTTTATAGATAAAGTATCACTTTGTGACCCTCAGTAGAGTGCTGTGGTATCACAGCTCACAGCAACCTCAAACTCTTGGGCTCAAGCAATTCTCTTACCTCACCCTCCCAAGTAGTTGAAACTAAAGGCGCCCACCACAAAGCCTGGCTATTTTTAGACATGGAGTCTTACTCTAGCTCAGGCTGGTCTGGAACCTGTGAGTTCAGGCAATCTACCCACCTCCGCCTCCCAGAGTGCTAGGATTACAAGAGTGGGCCATCACGCCTGGCCTGTATGTGCCACATTGAAAAAAAAAATTTTTTTTTTTGAGCCAGGGTATTACTATGTTTTCCAGGCTGGTCTCAAACTCCTGGGCTCCAGCTATTCTCCCACAGCAGCCCCCAAGTAGCTGGGATTTCAGGCATCACCACCACACATGGCCCATGTATCACATTTTTAATTTAATTTTTTTTGGCTGGGGTTGGGTTTGAACCCACTACCTCCAGCATATGGGGCTGGTGCCCTACCCTTTTGAGCCACAGGTGCCACCCATATCACATTTTTTAAAACAGCCACCAAAATGATTTGACTTCCTAACTTTTTTTTTCTTGCATTTTTTGGGGGGGTTGGCCGGGGCTGGGTTTAAACCCGCCACCTCCGGTTTATGGGGCCGGCGAACCTACTCCTTGAGCCATAGGTGCCGCCCTGACTTCCTGACTTTTTGATACATAAAAAGGAAGATGGATCTTATACAACTGAAATTAAGTTAGGACTACTTACATCTCCCTGAACATGAGACAACTGTGTCACACCTGCAAGGGCTACTGTGAGGACAGAAAAAGTAAAACAGCAAGGCTCTACTGGGGGGGGGAGCCCTGCAAATAAACCAGGAGTGTGGTGCCCTCCCACCGATGCTGTGGGCCATCCCCCACGTGGGGGCAATCCTCTGACCAGCTGCCGCGCACCTTTGGCATGAAAGGTCCAGCCCCTCCGCCAGTACTCCTGCAGCTGGACCCGCTCCTGCTGCCCCAGGCTGCACACCTTGCTGTAGAACTGCCGCTCGATGTGCACATAGGCTGCCGGGATGGCACCAGCCACCCCCTTGGCTCCAAAGAAGCCATTCACCTCTGGCGAGGCCAGCAGGATCTGGTACTCAGCCCGTGTGCCCAAAACCAAGTCCACGTAGGCCTGGGTCAGATTGAAGTAACCAGTGGTGAGGTAGACCTTAGCACCTCGTTCGGCCTCAGTCAATAGTGTCTCAGTGACAATCTCGTCAATTTGGATCTCAAAGGGCTTCATCTGAATCAGTGGATAAATCCAGGTATCGGGGGCTGGTCTCCGATCACCAGCAGCTGCTGCATCCTCCTGGGTCAAAAGAGAGTCACTGTGGAAGGTCTGGGCATGGAGCATTTGCTGGCGAGTCCTGGCTGAGTTGATCACATCCATAACTCTCTTATTAGCTGCCTTGCAATACGCAGCCCGGTCACCTGGAGGGAGACATGAGAAAGAAGAACAAGAGGAAGAGAAATGAGGGTCTGGACTCTGCCCAGCTCAGGATGCAGCACGTGACAGGCAAGTGCAGACGCTACAACTGATCATTTGCTGAGTGTGCATCCAATAAGCACGTGCACAAAGCCCCGAGTGAGGCTCCTCTGTGGGTGCAGCCACCCAAGACAAGGAGCTTGTCTGCAGGAGCCTGCATGTAATTCCAAATACAAAAAGATCAAAAATCAGGCAAGACAGACTGGGCACAGGGGCTCATTCCTGTAATCCCAGCATTTTGGGAGGCTGGGGGGAAAAGATCACTTGAGGCCTGGCATTTGAGACCAGCCTAGACAATACAGTGAGACCTCATCTCTACAAAAAAATTTAAAAATCAGGCTCAGCACCTGTAGTTCAAGCAGCTAGAGCGCCAAAGACATACACCAGAGCTGGCAGGTTCGAATCCAGCCTGGGCCTGTCAAACAACAATAACAACTACAACCAAAAAACGGCAGGGCATTGTGGTCCCAGCTACTTGGAAGGCTGAGGCAAGAGAATCATTTAAGCCCAGGAGTTAGAGGTTGCTGTGAGCTGTGATGCCAGGGCAACAGCTTGAGCCTCTGTCTCCAAAAAAAATAAATAAATAAAATAAAATAATTTAAAAATCAGCCAAACATGGTAGTATACACCTATAGTCCCAGCTACTCAGGAGGCTGAGGCAGGAGGATCAGTAGTTTGAGGCTAAAGTGAGCTATGACTGCACCACTGTTCTCCATCCTGGGCAACAGAGTGAGATTCATTCTCTTTAAAGAAAAAAAACAGGGGCTCAGCACCTGTGGCTCAAGCGGCTAAGGTGCCAGCCACATACACCTAAGGTGGTGGGTTCGAATCCCCAGCCCGGGCCCGCCAAACAGCGATGGCTGCAACCAAAAAATGGCCAGGCGGCTCGGTGCCTATAGCTCAACCAGCTAAGGCGCCAG
>NW_003852413.1:3892752-3904003 GCF_000181295.1 Otolemur garnettii
CCCCATATGCTGGAGGTGGCGGGTTCAAACCCAGCCCCAGCCAAAAACAGCAAAAAAACAGGCTCAGTGCCTGTAGCTCAGCAGTTAGGGAGCTGGCCACATACACTGGGGCTAGAGGGTTCGAACTCCACCCAGGGGTGCTAAACAACAATGACAACGACAACAACAATATCAAAAAAAAATAGCCAAACTTTTAGAAACAAACAAACAAAAAATAGACAGACACTGTGGCGGGTGCCTGTAGTCCCAGCTACTTAGGAGGCTAAGGCAAGAGAATCACTTGAGCCCAAAAGTTTGAGGTTGCTGTGAGCTGTGACACCAGAGCACTCTACTGAGGGGAACATTGTGAGACTCTTGTCTCACACACACACAAAAAGAAAAAGTCAAGAGAAATTTAGAGACAGAAATCAGGACAATAGTTACCTGGGGTGGGGGTGGGGGTAATGCCTGGGAGGGGAAGCAAGGAGGGGGTCTGAGGAACTAGTCACTATGAACAGAGGCAGGGCAATACATCCGTAACTGTTGTTCAGTATACATGTTCTATTTCAAAAGGAAACTTACTCAAATAAAGATGTGGAAGTGTTACCCAGAAAAGAGGCAAGCATATGCCAGGCAGGCGTACAGAGGAAGGCTTAGCATAGCAGTCAGGGAAAGCTTCCCATGAGTGGGGAAGTGCCCGAGAGTCCTCTGCAGGCAAAAGGACAGCAGCAGGCTCCAGGCACCACGTGGGTGCCCTACATGTTCAGACGAGACCCTGGCGACAGGTGGCTGTCCAGACATACTGAAGGGAAAGATGCTATTGTTAGATGAGAAAAGACCGAAACTTAAAGTAAATGTCCGATTCAAAATGTCAGGAGAAAAAATACAACAGACAAAACCAAAAATAAAATACAAAGAAAACAATAAAGATAACAGAAATTAACAGAATGAAAACAATACAAAAAATGGCAAATATCAACACTGTCAAAGTTGATTCTCCGAAAAGACTGATAAAAGAGCAAGCCTTTGTTGAGGCCAAGCAGGAATGAAGACAAAACAGGGAAAGAGTGTTGTCCTGGGTTGTCCCCGCTCACTCACACACTCTGAGCTGACAGCAGAAACAAGACACTCGGGTGCCTTTCCAGGCTGGGCTGCAGAACAAAGAAAAGGACTGGCCTGTGCAAGAATCTGTCCTTGCTGACACTGGCAGACACCAGGGGACAGAAGCAGCCACATGTTGCATACATGCTGGCCAGTGCTGCGGGCAGACAGAACACCGGGGCCACGAGCACCCTGCACCTCTCCATGTGCTCACAAGGCTCTCCTGAGCACAGCTGCACATGCCAGCACCCCGATTCCTGCCCAAGCACCCTCGCATCCTGCCCTGGCCGTGGCCCACTTCCCCTCATGTTCATGCCTGGCCTGTTACATCAGACCAGGTGTCTGTGAATCCTTTAAGGGTCATATAGTAAATATCTTAGGCTTTATGAGCCAAAAGACAAAATTGAGAATAATATGTATGCACTTACTTAATAAGAGAAAACAGATTTCCCCAAGTTTTTTATTGATAAAATTCAAAACAACACACTAGCAGTAACTGTGTATCCCTGCAGCAGTAGGACCATCAGTCATGCTGTGCTGGGGGTAAGAGGGCACAGAGCACAGGCAGTGGGGGACTTAGGGTCTGAGTGCCAGGGTAAGTGAGCGAGGAGTCTGCCCTGGAGAAAGCAGCCTGCCCAGTGGCCATCCTCCTTAGGCTAGTTCCCCCAAGTCTCCTATTACACAGGCCCTGTGGCTCTCAGCTTCCTTGAGGCCTATGGTCTCCTGTCTGGAAAGTGCTATGGGAGAGCCCTCAGCTCTGCCCACTATAGTCAGGCAAGTCAGACCATGGCTGAGCTCAATGGCCCACAGCTCCCCTGGTGCAGGGAGAGGGCTTCTGCCAGGCAGCCCCCTGTAGATGCTTTCTTCTAGGTCCACATGACTCAAGGAAGTCTTCTTACACGGTCCGAGAGCAACCTCATTTCCCCAAGTTGTAGACTGTTGCAAATTCAGCAGTTGCCCTTTAAGGGCCATGGGGAAGCCACGGCCACAGGAATCACAAGAATGCAAATGCCCCAGAATGCTCGAGCCAGGACTTGCCAGTCTGCAGCAGGCAGAGCTGAGACTCTCCCATTTCACTTTCCAGGCAGGAGGCCACAGGCCTCAAGAGAGCTGAGAGCCACAGGGCCCGTGTGACAGAAGCTTTGCGGTAATTGGCCCAAAGAAGATGGCCACTGGGCATGCTGCTTCCTGTAAGTCAGGGCAGGCTCCTGGCTCACTCACCCCAGCACTCAGACCCTAAGCCTACACACCCACCTCCTGCACCAGCCCCCTCACCACAGGGCATGACTGATGGTCAGTGAGTCACATCTGTCTGGCTTCACTGAAAAAAGCTAAATAGGGCTCTTCCACACAAGTCTCCTATGCCTGTGGCAAGGCCACCCAGAGGTGTGCTCTCCTGGCCCATCCCACCCACAACCACAGGAAGGCAGCACCAGGTCCCTACCTTTGTAAGGATGCACCATCCCATCTACCACCTGCACTGTGTCATCCCTCTGCAGCTGCAGGGACACGTCCCCCACTGCCTCCACCAGGTCTGTGAAAAAGTCAGCAATCTCTGCACAGTCCTGCAAGAACACGTAGCGGTCCTGGCGGTTGGTGAAGTAGGAGTCGCTCAGGTTTGCACTACAGGGAGGAAGAAGCAGGTGAGGACTCAGGCAAAAGTGCAGAGCATGCCTGCTGACTCAGGTCTCAGGTGAGCCAGCAGGATAGTGACAAACTAGGTCAGGATGCGACTACCAAAGAACTACTGAGCAATGACCATGTCACAAGACAAGGCAAGAGTAGCACTAAGGTAACACAGAAAAGTGGACCACAAGACCTCACAAAACTGACAATCTAGCTGGGGAAGGAGATGCAGACACCAAGTCAACTAACCACACACAGACATAGTGCCCGTGCCCTAGAATCACAAGGACCTGGATTTCCATCCTGGCCCTGACTCCTGCTTATTTTTCTGACTCTGCCCGACAAAGTTATTTGTCCTCTTGGATCTCTGTTTTCACATGCACAGAGGGAGGAAAATACTACACAGGGTCACCATGAGAACCCAAACGAGGTGGTACATGTAGGTGGCCAACAAATGGTAAGTGCCTCATAAATGGGGGCTACCTTCCCATCCGCAGTGGGCTTGCAGCCTGCACAGCATACACAATGCCTGGGTGATGCATGCCTTGTGTGTACAGCAGCCACACAAGCAGGTGCTCCTAGGCTGACCAGCAGAGCACTAGGCCCTGTCACTGACAGAGGGGGGCAGCTCACCCGCTCAGGATGACGTTGTTGTCAAAGAGGTACACCTTGATGTGCTGGAGGCCAATGGTCTCGTTGAAGCGCTCAGGGACAAGAAGCCGGAGAAGCCCGCGGAGGTTTGGCGTATGAAAAAGGGAGACACGGACCTGTTCTGGAAACCTCTGCAAGAGTGGGAGCAGCATCGTGCGAGAGTTCTTCCTGCCTGAGTATGCGGGAACAGAGAAAATGGACAGTGATTCACCCCAAGAAAGAAGTCCTCCCTACTAGTAGGGAACAGCCTCCCGCGTGGGCCTCACCGTCACCCACACTACCCCCTTGAGTTGGCCCCACCAACTGGTACCCTTTCTAGCCAGATGATGTCTAGACCAACTTTAGAAACAGAGTCTCACTTTATTGCCCTCAGTAGAGTGTCGTGGCATCACAGCTCACAGAAACCTCCAACTCCTGGGCTTAGGCAATTCTCTTGCCTCAGCCTCCCAAGTGGCTGGGACTATAAGCACCCGCCACAACGCCTGGCTATTTTTTGTTGTTCTTGTTGTTGCAGTTTGGTCCGGGCTGGGTTCGAACCCCACTGAGCCACAGGCGCCACCCCAGACCAACTTCTTAACCTGGATGCTGGCCGCACTCAGGGCAGAAGTGCTCAACAGACACGTGGTGTTGGTGCGCCCAGCACCTATTCACCTTCCTTCTTACAACTGTACCCAACTTCCTTCTGGAGGCACCCCCACAGCCACTCTCAGCATTTCTGTGCTGGGCGACGATGATTCTACTCACTCTCCCAGCTCCACAGGACAACACACAGGCCTAGGGGTCAGCCATCCAGCAGACTCCAAGCCCCTGGCAACCACAATTAACTCCAAGCTGGGCACACAGCCATGGCAGCCCACTGAAGAGCCCCAGCCTGACTCTCTTCCCACAGCTAAGAGGAGTATCTGTGGGGATACAGGCTGTAGCCACTAACAGCCACCACAGAGCCTGAGAATAAAGTCAACCCAAAAGAAGTGGGAGCAGGAGCTGGGTCCTGGTGACACATCCAAACCCAAATCACAACCACCTGAAGCAAGTTAGCCACGAGAGTCAAAAAAGTTTCTTCTGGGCCTCAGTAGTTTTAGTCAGGCTTTCAGTGGCTGGCTGTGGAAGGAAGCCTGACTCCAACAACCAGGCAGTCCCAAGCAGCCTAGCCCATCTTCAAACAGCCTTGTCTCTGCTTGAGAAGGAAGAGGTGACAGCAACTCCCCCCACTGAGGGCCTGACAGCAAAGGAACACGGGCCGGAGTGCGATGTACCTACCTCTAGAGCCCCGGGTGAAGTCCAGGAGAATGGAGACCTTGAGGTCTGAAGGGAACTTTGCTTCGAGTGACTTTTCTAGAGTGCTTTCCAAGCAATCCACCTGTCAAGAAAAAACCCGAAAAGAAGCATAAGACTCAAAAATATGTCTGTATATTAAAAAAATGAATCAGCTTATCAGCAGACATGCTCAGCACCCTCTCTAAACACAGGTTTGCACCATCAGCTCCATCTGCGATGGCCTCCTTCAGGACAAGCAGCCCCCTCAACAGCCTGAGCCTCCAGGAAGAGAAAGAGGACCTGCAAGGCAGGGTGTGCTGCCCCAGCAGGCTGGGCCTTGCCAGCCCTGGAAATGCCGCGGCACCAGCTCCCACATACATTTCAACACAGATGACTACGAGTACTGCCCTATGCCCAGACAGCGCTCAGGACATACTGGCTGATGAGTGAATCCAAGACACAACCTGCCCATGGCCATTCCCCATGGGTTGGATATTACATTCTTCTCCCACGAGAACAAGCAGGCTTCCCACACTGGCAGCTAAGGGTATGTCCTGAAAATAGAGAAGGGCTTGTTCCTGGGAGAAGCAGAGAAGAGAGGGAAGTGTGATGCTAAGCCGCCTTCCCCACACACCAATCCCTACAGCTCCCAGCTATGAATTTCTGAGCAAGGATGGACCAAGAAACAACATTTACTATGGACAATGGGCCCATTTCACTATCTCTGAGCAAAAAGAGACATCGGTAGGACCCACACGAAGTACTGATCTGATCTCACATTCACTTCAACCCAGCTTCAGATTGCTGGTGCCAGAACCTGCATTGACCCCATATCACAGGGAGCACCCCTTGTACAAACCTTCCCACTCATGCCTGTCTCACTAGAATGACAAGTGTGGTGTGAGGCAAGTCCAGGTAGAACAAGGCTGGCTATAGACCTGGCACCTGATGCCAGCTACTGGAAAAATCAGCCAGCCTGATCTGTACCCAAGTCCGTTTGTTCAGTCAAGGTCAGAAAACCTTTTGTGAAAAAGGCCAGATAGTAAATATTTGGGGTTTTATGGGCCAGATAGTCTCTGTCACAACTACTTAGTCCTGCTAATGTAACGTAAGAGTAGCCATGGATAACACACCAATGAATAAGCATGACTATATTCCAATAAAATTTTATTCATAAACACAGAAATTTGAATTTCACATACTCCTCACAAATCACAAAATATTCTCTCTTTTTTTTCTTTTAGCTAACAGTCATACCAGATATTCTTTTTCTTATTCCCCCCACCTCCTGCTATCACTGAAAATGTTAAAAACAAAGTCTTAGCTCACAGGCCTTAAAAAAGCAGGGCCTGCTGGCTGCAGTCTGCCAAGCCCTGGATGGGTAGACAGAGCATCTAGAGAGCCCTGTGCAGAGTGAGGAGGACACTGGCCTGCAAGACCAGAGACCCAAACTAGACTGCTCTTTACCTTCCTCCAGACTCCCCAACATGCCCATATCCAGGGCAACAGAAACGTGAGCTGGCTCTGAGCTGGAGGCTGTGCAACGGCAGCTCTTTGTCCACCTCACTGCTGCTCCAGCACATCAGGGCCAAAGCACTGCTGCCATTAGGACCACATCCCCACAAACCTTACCAGCTCCTGTTCCAAAGGACCTGTCCCCAGGTAGAGGGAAGCCATCACAATCCGCCTCTTGGCTACTTTTATCTGTCCCTGAAAGAAGAGAAAAATTCAAAATTTACATTCATCATTTTCATAGTTCACTGAAAAAATGTAAGCTTCTGACCTTGGAGGCAAACCACACTCTAAGATGGACTAGCCTATGTCTTCACCAATTAATATTTAAAGCAAAGCCAAAACATGCACAATAATTTACCAAGTAGGACCCACAATCCTAATTTAAAGTACTCAGCTTGCAAAGTAAAGCATCATCTCAGCCTGCTACAAAATGCAACACAACCACTGAAAAGAATGAAGGAGACCTGTGCAGGCTGGTGGGAATGTGCACTAGGGCTCACGAAGAGGCAAAAGCACAGCACTGACAGGACGCAGCCACACTCCCACCTGCCCTCAGCTACTGTAGGAACATGGAGGAAGCGGCCTGCTGACCCACAGGGACACAGAGAATGCGTGCCGACTATAGCATAGGACTCCCAGGAGTAAAGCTTAAAGAAAGGCGGTACTGGGCCAGGCGCAGTGGCTCACACCTATAATCCTACACTCTGGGAGGCCAAGGCGGGTGGATTGCCTGAGCTCATGAGTTGGAGACCAGTCTGGGCCACAGAGAAACCTCGTCTCTAAAAATACTCAGGTGTTGTGGCAGGCGCCTGTAGTCCCAGCTACTTGGGAGGGTGAGGCAAGAAAATCGCTTAAGCCCAGGAACTGGAAATTGCTGTGAGCTGTGACGCCACAGCACTCTACCCAGGGCAACAGCTTGAGACTCTGTCTCAAAAAAAAAAAAAAAAAAAGAAAGAAAAGAAATTTAGCTAAATGTAGGTCAACAGAACAAGAGAGCCAAGAAGAGAAGGTGGGCAGGCACTAAGAAGAATGAGGTCATTTTTTCTACCTCTCTTCTATTATCTCCCAATATTCTGTCTGCCCAGCCTCAACAGACTTTCATTCTAACATCATTGCTAATATGAACTCTGTTGTTAAAAATTAATTAGTGTTGAATTACTTCATTCCAATTAGCAGTTTAACCAGAGTAACTAGACATGGTATGTAAACCTGAGTAACATGCTGACAGCTGAACCCCCAAATGCAGAGTTTACACCACTACCAGGAGAGAGAAGGCACATACTGAGACAGTACCATAAAGAACCAGGACTATGGCCAGGTGCACGGTGGCTCACATTTGTAACACTATCCCTTGAGCTCAAGAGTTTGAGACCAGCCTGAGTAAGAATAAGACTCTATCTCAAAAAATAAAATAAAATAAAGAACCAGGACTATAACTCCTAAAACCAGGATGTCAGAACATCTAAGTTCCCAGACATCTTTAAATTTTAAATGCCTCTTCACACCCATTGACTCCACCTGCGGGTCTTCACTTCCAGTGTGTTACATCTACCAAGATGACACTACCGTGTCTGGAGATGTTTTCAGGAGCAGGGTACAAGACGCCAGGATAGGACAGAGGTTCATCTCCCTGTCACATTCACCAGGGAAACATCCATGTAGCCCACTTGTTCTCAGCAACCTCCCTCCTAGTGACCCACATCTTCCCAGGACAAAGGCAATCAATGTGTCCACAAGAACCGAAGTCTATACCCTTGTCCTCACTATTCCCTTCTCTAGGATGCTGGCCCAGTAAGCTTCTAACTGTGGCTCAATGCAACCACCTGTGACACTGAAACCTAACAGGCAGAAACCAAGAAGAATAAGCTGAGCAACAGCAAAGTCTTCTAGAACACAAAGCATTCAGTACTCACCAACCTGATCCCCAAAACCTCTAACTCAAACTTCTTTCCTTTAGACACAACTCACTTACCTTCATGAGCTCGAAAAACTCTGCCGGGGAAGAAATCACCCTGACATGGGAACTGGAGACTCCAAATTCTGGAACCAGGTTCCTGATCCACTGGAACCTGTGCACTCCCTCTGGACACAAGCAGCAAGGTGGGGAGGTGACCAGGGGAATAGTTGGAGACAGCAAGGGAGCCAATAACAGCCATGGTGACCTGGTTAAAGAAACGTGCAGATGGGTTATATTGCTCAAATACTTCTGCAGAAGCCTCTTTCTGTTATGGGGGAGGAGGAGGGCTGGAGATGAGTATTTGGGGGCTAATTTCAGATTCTCTAGAATGTTTTAAAAAGTGAGACCAGGGCAGCACCTGTGGCTCAATGGGTAGGGCGCTGGCCCCGTACGCTGAGGGTGGCAGGTTCAAGCCCAGCTCCAGCTAAACTGCAACAAAAAAATAGCTGGGCATTGTGGCAGGTGGCTGTAGTCCCAGCTACTCAGGAGGCTGAGGCAAGAGAATCACTTAAGCCCAAGAGCTAGAGGTTGCTGTGAGCTGTGTGACATCACAGCACTCTACCAGGGCAATAAAGTGAGACTCTACAAAAAAAAAAAAAGTGAGTCCAGGCTCGGCACCTGTAGCTCAAGCAGCTAGGGCACCAGCCACATACACTGGAGCTGATGGGTTTGAATCCAGCCCGGGCCTACCAAACAACAATGACAACTGCAACCAAAAAATAGCCAGGCATTGTGGTGCGCATCTGTAGTCCCAGCTTCTTGGAAGGCTGAGACAAGAGGATCGCCTAAGCCCAAGAGTTTGAGGTTGCTGTGAACTGTAATGCCACAGCACTCTACCCAGGATGACAGCTTGAGACTCTGTCTCAAAGAACAAAAATAATTAAAATAAAAAATAAAAATTGATTCCAAGTCGAGCTCTGTAAAAAGGTTTTTGCTTCAGCCCTCCTTCCTCCTCCTAGCCTACTAGCCAAGTACCACAAGAAGTGTCAAAGTCTATGGATACATTCAAACTTGAAGTTGATTCCCAACAATTCAAGGACCAAATTTAGCGCAGCCACAAGCAAACTCACAAAAGCGACCACATGGTTAATACGGCCATGCCCTAACAAATCCAACTCAAAAATATTTGCCTGCAGATGGCATTGAAAGATACCCATAGTACAATTAGCCAGGAGTGGTGGAAGATACCCGTAGTCCCAGCTACTTGGAAGGCTAAGGCAGGAGTACCATTAAGAGCCCAGGAGTTTGAGGTTGCTGTGAGCTATGAGACACCACCGCTGCACTCCAGCCTGGGCAACAGAGTGAGACTCAGTCTCAATAAAGAAAAAAAGAACGATATCCAGAACAAGAGTAGGTCTAGCAGAAATCTGACAATCACAACCCAGACCCCCAATTATATGACTCACAAGATAAACAAGGTTTTTATTCAAAGAAGGGAAAGACCCAGAAAAATAATTGTTTTTTCTTTAAAACTCAGATTTGGAGGCTCGGCACCTGTGGCTCAAGCAGCTAAGGCACCAGCCACATACACCTGAGCTGGCAGGTTCAACTATAGCCAAACAACAATGACGGCTGCAACCAAAAAACAGCTGTGCATTGTGGCGGGCACCTGTAGTCTCAGCTACTTGGGAGGTAGAGGCAAGAGACTTGCTTGAGCCCAGGAGTTGGAGGTTGCTGTGAGCTGTGATGCCATAGCACTCTACCCAGAGGGACAGCTTGAGGCTCTGGCTTCAAAAAAAAAAAAACCCTCAGATTTGGAGTGGTGGCTCACACTTAACTATCCTAGCACTCAGGGAGGCAAAGGCAATTGGATCACCTGAGCTCAGTTCAAGACCAGCCTGAGCAAGAGCAAGACCCTATCTGTAAAAAATAGTCGGGCATTGCAGCAGGGCACCTGTAGTCCCAGCTACTCAGGAGGCTGAGGCAAGAGAATCACTTGAGCCATATAGTTTGAGGTTGCTGTGAGCTATGATGCCACAGCACTCTAGCAAGGGTGATAAAGTGAGACAAAAGCTAGAGCAGGAAGAGGCTAGAGAAAAGGAGCACGTCTCCAGAGAGATGTTAAGTGCCCCTCAGGATCAGGCACATCCTTTTGGGGGGTGAAACCCATCTCTGGCCAGCACTAGCATAACCACATAAAGCGGACCCCAGCACACTCTGCACTCCACTGAAGCCAAGCCTGGAGGACATGAGGCTCTGCCATGAGCCACTCTCTGCCATGCGGCACAGGGCAGAGGGACTGCACACTCAGAGCCCCACAGAGACCCAACTGGACTTTAAATTCCAAACAGCAGCAGCAAAATCCTCTTTGGTGCATAACCTCAAAAGAACACTGGGAGAGATGCTCAAATGTCCTAAAGCCTGAATGGCCACAGATTCCCAGAAGATGACTTCACTCGCTTGCTTCATGATAAAGCACTGAGTCTTCCCAAGGTTCATAAAGGTCCCTGCACAAACACCAGATGGCCCACAGCTGTGCTTCCCAGAAAGCCCACCAGCCTATCTTGGCAATTCACTGCCAAGAAAACTTTAGTCAGCAAGAGAAGGTATCAATTCTCTGGAACCTGGAAGTCTGAAATTGACCATGGCCCACAGAGCAAAGGTAAGGAAGCAGCTGCTCTCTCGCTGTCCCCAGAGGGGGTGATGTCACTCATGGTGGGCACAGGCTCACAAACTAAAAGCCTAGATGTGTGAACAAAAGATTTCCCAAACCAGGGACCACAGAAATAGAAGGACCCTTTAGTTCACTGGAAAACCACAAGACAGTGGGAAAGGTACACAGCAACCTATCGATTTGAAGCCCCAAAGGGGGCCTAAAGTTTAATATTCAGTAATGAAACCGTCTATTGGCCACGGGAGTTGACAGCAGCATCAGATCAACGTCTGCTCTGTCTCACAGCACTTCTGCCACCCTCAAACCCCACAAGAAACAGGACACCACCGCTCTAGGCCACAGGGTAGTTCGCCTTCACAGGAACCAAGAGACACAAACCAACTCCCAAAAAGGTGAGGAGAGCAGCACCTGTGGCTCAAAGGAGTGGGGTGCCAGCCCCATATGCCAGAGGTGGCGGGTTCAAACCTAGCCCCAGCCAAAAACTGAAAAAAAAAAAAGGCAAGGAAATCTTCCTTGGCACACAGCAAGCCTCCAACTATTGCTCCACAGGG
>NW_003852413.1:3906078-3911254 GCF_000181295.1 Otolemur garnettii
GGGGACAGCTTGAGGCTCTGTCTCAAAAAAAAAAAAAAGATACCCAAAAAGAAGTGGCTGAGAAAAGTAGCAAAGAGAGCTCGGCACCCGTAGCTCAGTTGAGTAGGGAGCCGGCCACATACACTGAGGCTGGCAGGTTCGAGCTTGGCCTGGGCCTGCCAAACAACAATGACAACTGCAACCAAAAAATAGCCAGGTGTTGTGGGGGGCGCCTTCAGTCCCAGCTGAGTCAAGAGAATCGCTTAAGCCCAAGAGTTTGAGGTTGCTGTGAGCTGTGACACCACAATACTCTACCCAGGGCGACACAGTGAGACTCTGTCTCAAAAAAGAAAAGAAAAATAGCAGAGAG
The DNA here is from genome assembly GCF_000181295.1 of Otolemur garnettii. Lineage (NCBI taxonomy): Eukaryota > Metazoa > Chordata > Mammalia > Primates > Galagidae > Otolemur > Otolemur garnettii. The sequence continues at coordinate 3,906,428 of NW_003852413.1, forward strand.
TTTTGAAAAAGTCTCCACAATTACAGCATCTGCCAAGGAGACCACATCTGGATTGGTGACACTCAAACTCCAACTGACACATGAGCGGGGCCTCCTGAGCGGACTCCCATCCTGAACCCACACTGCTGAATTCTCAGAGCCTGCTCAGGAGCCCATTTTGTTCTCTTCACATCAGCCAGAGCCCCACGGGGGTTAGTTCCCGGCTCGCCACAACATAACTCCTGGGAATTTTCTCAGAAAAAGTTTATTCCTGGGCTACCAGTAGCCCCTACTGCACAGTAACGCCAACCTCCAGGGGCCGACCACCTGCAACAGCAATTCCCCTCACGCCAGGGAGGTTTACTAGGAAACCACATGTCCCAGTCAAAAACCTCAGCCCCAAGAGATTTGAGGAGGCAGAGGCTGTGGTTACTTTACCAAAGAAGCCCAGCTACACTATGTGTCACACCATTTAGAGAACTACAGTACACACACACAATTTCCACATCTAGGCCTGGGCTCCCCGAACCATCTCTTTCCAGACAGCATCTCTTACAGTTCCCAGTTCTAGGCAGAAGGAGGAGGAAGTGGTAGGGGACGGGGAGTCTGATGACAAGGTTCTGCCAACCTTGCCTCTGAAGGCCCGGTCCTCTACTCTGGAATATTGGGAAGCTTAGAAAACGGGGCCATGGCAAAGGCACATGGTGCTCCCTGCATAGCACCACTGCCTCAAGGTTCAAAGGCCAACAAGCTCTACTACATCAATGTACAGAACTTAGCAATAACCAAAACAAATGGACAAACGGTACAAAACTCTCCTCAGCCTGTGAGCCCAGAGGTGGAAGGGACGGGCTGCGTCTCAGATTCAGCCCAGCTCCAGTCACCACCTACAGGACACCGGACACTACTACGTAAAGGTTTAGTCATATGTTAAGGCTTCCTGTGGAATTTGCAGACAAATTCCCTAAACCAGAGAGTGAGATGGGCTTAAGTGCTGCTGACCTGGGGGCCTCCTCAAGAGCAGAAGAGCAAGTAGGTGTGGAGGAGCTGCCAAGAGGGAGGGAGGGAAGTCTCTTCCCACCATCACGAAGAGGACTAGGGGAGCCACCAGAGAAGGCAGTGGAAGCCTGCCTAGCCCACAGCACACCACACCCAATGAGCACAAAGGACCTCAAAGGGGCCTGAGCTCAGAACAATCAGCCAAAGTGAACAGCGCAAGCAGACAGAAGCCAAGAGGTTATAGAGCACATCTACTGACAAAAGCAGCCTCACAGGAAAATGAGAGAAGGCACTTCTCGGTTTTGTAGGGAGATAGGCATTTTCCATTTCACCAGACACTTTGAAGCTGCAAGCGCTTCATGGCAGCACACCTTGCCTTTCTCCCCAGAGTACTCGACAGTATGCCCGGGGGTCCAACCCAGCTCCCACAAACACTGGATAGTTAGTTACATCTTGGTCTACACTTCACCATCAAGAGTCTCTTCCACATCCTCTCCAGTTGTCAGAAAGCATACATCTGCTTCCCCTGGAGGTGCTGTACCCTAATGTCACCCGCTACCAATAGGACATTAATAACAAGCCAACTTCTCAGTTTTGTCAAAATAGGGTATGTGGGACTTTGAATGAAGAGTATGGCAGAGCTGGGGGGCTGTCTGAAGAATGTACCCACAAATGGCACGGACAGGGCAGGAGCCACACTCTCTATACCCAACATAGCGCATTAATTCAGAGTCCCTCACTGTGAGCTGGGAGACATGGTCCAATGTCCCACACCTTCCAAAACTGTAAGACAAGATCCGTCGCATAGACTCTGTGGCCTGGATCCCGTCCAAATCTACATAAAATAATGAAAAAGGGAAGATCTTTTTAAAAGAAACTGAGCTCTCTGGATTGCATTACAGTGTTTTCAGAAACTACTTTTTAAGAAAAACCCACCCTACACCCTCAGTCATACACATTTAAATGTAAAAAAGTGAACTGATGAGAAAAGAGCAACAGTCATAACACTTCCTGAGAAAGGCTCCAGAAACTACGTGAAGGCACTGTACTTCCTGCAACCCTGGCAGCAGGCGGCCTTTCCTGAGTAATGCAAGACCTAAAGCTGAGTGTGGGAAATGAGTGTGGATTCCTGTAGGTTACAAAAGACCAACGGCCTGCTGAACTCCCACAACAAGTCCGGCACGAGAAGCCAAGGTTGCCAGCATTTGCTTACATGCTGACCAGATGACTCTCCGCCCACCCTAGCCAAAAGGAAGTTGATTACACTAGGGGCCAGAAATCTAAAATCTATTCATAACCCATAATAAGTCTAGGGTAGCCAAATGCACCCAACATATCGCAGTGCCTGAGACCCAATCACACATCTACTATGCCAAACGGCTTCAGCGGCCAGAGTCCCAGCAGCCCTGAAATCAACTCTTTTATGTGAATCAGAAAACATTATTGGCGGCACCTGTGGCTCAAACAAGTAGGGGGCCAGGCCCATATACCAGAGACGGTGGGTTCAAACCCAGCCCCAGCCAAAAAACTGCCAAAAAAAAAAAAAAAAGAAAGAAAAAGCAAACATTATTTACAGGAGGATTACCCATCAGAACGTTTTAATCCCAGGCTGGTTTCCATCTGCCTACCGGCACACAACTGGGTAAGCCTAATTCATCACGAGGTACAATGTGCTCAGGGACATACATGCTTGCTAATATTAATAAGGCTGGAATGGGAAAGCTGCTCAGCTGTAATCCTTTCAATCCTGCAAGATCGGCCCAACGTGGCTCACACCTATAATCATAAAGCAAGACCCTGTCTCTACTAAAAATAGAAAAACTGAGGCAACAGGATAGCTTAAAGGCCTGAATTGGAGGTTGCTGTGAGCTATGACACTACAGCACTCTACCCAGCGCAAGAGCTTGAGACTCTGTCTCAAAAAAATAAATAGGGCGGCGCCTGTGGCTCAAAGGAGTGGGGCGCTGGCCCCATATGCCAGAGGTGGTGGGTTCAAACCCAGCCCCGTCCAAAAACTGCAAAAAATAAAATAAAATAAAAATCCTGCAAGATGAAAATGTGATCTTGGAAAATTATACTTTGATCCTAACAGTCAGAGATGGCTGTGCTGAACTCTAAAGGGTAAGAAAGACTGGGGGTCCCAACATTAGGAAGTTCAAAGAAAAAGTAACTTTGGGAAATTTGGTGGTCCCTCAGAGTAGTAACTACTTACAAGCTGAACAATTGGCCTGCCGTTACAATGTAAGAAAATCTAATAGAAAGGAAAGTCTGCTGTTTCCCTCTCATAACTCAGGGAAGTTAGGAACCTCCACCTCCTCCAACACACACACACTCAAACACCTAGAAGGGAAAAAATGGAACTCAAGTTGCAAAAATAAAGACTAGGTACATATAACTGAAACTGAAAATAGTTTAAAAAGAAAAAAGAAGTAGGCCATAGAGAAAATACACACTTGTATGGTAGTCAAATTCAAGACTGGGAACTAACACCCTCTGAATAGATTCCCTACTAGGTCTTATCTACTCCAAATAACAAGCCTGTTCTGTGCAGCCCCTTGACTCCACTAACCTCTATGATGTCTGCCCCCCCCACCCCGCCCCAGCTCTGTTCTCAGTCAACCAGGCACTGAACACCTCCACCTAGACCGACCTGGATACTACCCAGCCCATGTGTAATTTTTCATCCCCAAACCTGCTCTGCTTCCGTCTCCCTATTTCAGTGCAGTGTGCCAACCTCCAGGCGCCCCATCAGGACTGATTCTAACATAACCCTCTTTCCTGCTCCCACTGACCCTGACTTCAAATATGCCCCCACCACGTCAGGCCTGAACCACTATCAAAAGAACTCATACATAAGAGAGAGCCTGCCTCTCTGGGTCTCCAGTCCAGAAGGCTGACACGCTCCTGCTCCTCTCTCCCTTCCTTCCTCCCCTACTGGTATCCCTAGTTAGCCCTGAGAAATGGTTTCAGTATTGGCTGGGATGCTCAGTCACTCACTATCATTCCTCAAACATCTGTTCCCCTCTTCCTCAACTAGCCTACTCCCACTCCTCAGTCAAAACAGCTCCAAATGGCTGGTCTGAGAGCAGTGGTCTTTACAACGAATTGAGCACAACCAGTTACAGAGTCCTTTGTTCCTTCTCCACTTCTACTGCTTCACTTGACTAGCCTTAAAAAAAATGAGTTAAGGGCGGTGCCTGTGGCTCAAGGAGTAGGGTGCAGGCCCCATATACTGGAGGTGGAAGGTTCAAACCTGACCCCGGACAAAAAACTGCCAAAAAATAAAAAATAAAAAAATGAGTTAAGGGCGGGTGGCACCTGTGGCTCAAGGAGTAGGCACCAGCCCCATATACCAGAGATGGTGGGTTCGAAGGCAGCCCCGGCTGAAAACTGCAAAAAAATAAAATAAAATAAGTTAAGGGCGGTACCTGTGGCTCAAAGGGGTAGGGCACGAGCCCCATATACTGGAGGTCGTAGGTTCAAACCTAGCCCCGGCCAAAAAAAAAAGTTAAAAAAAGAAAGGCTCCAATAGATTGCCATCAGGAAGCCTTCAATGACCTCCAGATACCTCTCCTAGGTATTCCCTTGACCTTCTACCTGTCCTGTAACGGTTAATGGATCACAGCATCTTGGAGGTGGGCCTGTGTCTTTATCTTTGCTTCCTCAGTACCTAGCACAGAACAGCACTGGTAAATGAATGGATCCCACAGTCCCTACTGATGAGTCAGATGTTTGCTTAAGAGGAAACAACAAGGCTCGGCACCTATAGCTCAACCGGCTAAGGCGCCAGCCACGTACACCTAAGGTGGCGGGTTCGAATCCCCAGCCCGGACCCGCCAAACAACAATG
>NW_003852413.1:3911983-3913865 GCF_000181295.1 Otolemur garnettii
TTGCTAACTACAAAGATTTACCACCCCCTCCAACAACTGAGTCAGTCTTACAAGCTAAAATCTAAAATAATTTAAGCTCATGACTACACAGAACTACTAGTAATGAATCAATGATTACTGAGTTACAAGAAACTACATCATTCGGGGAATGAGGAATTGGGAGGTGCAAATGAACAATGGAGAAGAAACGAAAGTCAGCAGCCAGTGAAGGGTGAGTAGCCACAACAGACATGAATAACTCTGAACACCACTGCTACAAAGATTCAGAAAAAATCTGCAAGCCAAATAAGGCAAAGAAAGGGTCAGAAAGCTATAGTATCACTCAATACTGGTCAAAGCATTTACCTTCAGTCTTTACATAAGCATTACTTCCAAGAATTATAAAAACAAGAACTGCTGACTTTTTTTTTGAGACAGAGTCTCACTCTGTCACCCTGAGTAGAGCGCTGTAGTGTCATCATAGCTCAACCTTAAACTCTTGGGCTTGAGCAATCCCTTGCCTATGCCTTCCAAGTAGCTGAGACTAGGCACCCACCACTATGCCTGGCTAATTTTTCTATTTTTAGTAGAGATGGGGTCTCACTCTTGCTTAGACTGGTCTTGAACTCCTAAGCTCAAGCAATCCACCCACCTCAGCCTCCCAAAGTGTTGGGATAACTGGCGTGACCACCCCTCCCAACTGCTGACTTTAATGCCCAAGAAACTGAGCCACTGATTAAATTGTTCACTCAGAGAAACAACCATCCCTCTCAGCATAATGAAGTAATATGGAGACACATAAACTACACCCATTGATATTATTTACAAAAAAAGACTTTGGGAAGTCATTTTAGATTATTCCCACAGCCACACTATCCTGTCCACCACCAAAACAAACAAGTAAACAAACAAAAAACACACTCATGTGAAATGCCTTTTAAGAAAGAATTTGTGGAGATTGCCCAGACATCCTTTGTAATCACCTCCAATGATTAATAATGAAATGTTTTTCATATAGTTTAAACACATTAAGGAAGTTGACAAAGGAATCTAAACATCCTGTCTTTAAGGGAAGAACATTTTTTTAAACTTTAAACCAAATCTCAGTGGTTTGATGCCAGGATGTGGAAGTCATTTGACTTTACTAGCCACTGAAATGAACAGGTCTTTTACTAAGCACCAAAGAAATGAAAATGAAATACAGAAATAAGAAACCACCTCTTCTATACCCCCACTCCTACCAGGTTCACCAAGGTGAAACTTTGAGCCATTCTTCTTTTTTTTTTGGCTGGGGCTGGGTTTGAACCTGCCACCTCCAGTATATAGGGCCGGCGCCCTACTCCTTTGAGCCACAGGCACAGCCCTGAGCCATTCTTCTAATCAGGCTTCCTGGAGTTTCATTCTGCCCTGAATCTATCACATAAAAGTTCCCCTAAATCAAACTTAAGTTTTTGCCGAAAATCTTACACCATAGCTTGATATGAAGTAAGCTCTTTTCCGTACCTGGAATTAGCACACATAAATGGACCCCAGATCTTTGTACTAAGGAGGTCAAATCTCACTCACAGAGCACAGATACAAAATCTAAGACAATGCAGACTTAACTGAAAGAGACAGTTCTGGTTCAGCGCCTGTGGTTCAAGCGGCTAAGGCACCAGCCACATACACCTGAGCTGATGGGTTCCAATCCAGCCCAGGCCTGCCAAACAACAATGACGGTTGCAACCAAAAAATAACCGGGCAGGCTCGGCGCCTGTGGCTCAAGCGGCTAAGGCGCCAGCCACATATACCTAAGGTGGTGGGTTCGAATCCCCAGCCCGGGTCCGCCAAACAACAATGATGGCTGCAACCAAAAAATGGCCAGGCGTTGTGGCGGGCGCCTGTAGTCCCAGCTACTTGGGAG
>NW_003852413.1:3915096-3917454 GCF_000181295.1 Otolemur garnettii
CCGCCGCCGCCACGGCCGCCATGGAGACTCGCGGCTTCCGCTTCCGCTTCCGGCGCGCTGGAACTTTATTGACAACAGAGAGCGCGGACACAGCGGCAGCGCGCAGGCGCCGGAGCCCCGACCTGGGGAGGGTGGTCCAGTCCCGGCTCCCCGCGCCGAGCCTCAGTCTCCCTCCTGAGGGACACGGACTAAGCCGTGATTGCTCCGCCGGAGGGTGGTGAAAGCCTGCCCGTTAAACCTGCAGGAAGGTGTGCGCAGGTGTTCGAGGTGGCCTGAACTCCTACACTCACTTATCACCGGTTCATTTTCGACCAAACCACCGGTCGATTTTCAGTGCCATTATTGGTTTCAGGGTGGACTTGGTAGGGTGTTAGACTTGTACGACACCCCTAAAGTGTTAGTTAGATTTGTACAAAGTCTTGGAACTTGATTAACACTCACGCACCAACCTGCACAGAACCGTGGGAAATCCCCTCCAGCCTGCAGCTGGGATACACAGAGCAGCCTCAACAAATCTATGTCAGATGAATGAAAAATTATCCACCCTCCTCATGTGCCCCAAAACACAGGGGTCACTGGCCCGTGGAAATGCACAGTTCATCCCTATGTGCCAAGAACACTTTTTGCAGCTACTTTTATAAAGGAAAACCTTGTAGTACTCTGAAAGGGAGGAGAGATGAGTTCTGTAATATGCAGCTCTCTGGCTGGCTCACATAGCCTGGGACCTGAAAACTGGAAACCGTAGGTAGGACACAGTCACATCCTACTTATCTCAGGGGGTGTTAGGAGGCTGAAAATGACACAGATACCCTGAAAACAGCATTCCAAATTTTGCTTCTGCAGAATTATCCCAAAGAAATGAAATACATATTATCACAAGAATGTTCATCTCAACATTGTTCATGATATCAAAAGTGTGGGAGCAAGGGCAGCGCCTGTGGCTCAGTGAGTAGGGCCCTGGCCCCAGGTGCTGAGCGTGGCAGGTTCAAGCCCGGCCCACAGCCAAACTGCAACAAAAAAATAGCCAGGCCTTCTGGCAGGCACCTGTAGTCCCAACTACTCAGGAGGCTGAGGCAAGAGAATCGCGTAAGCCCAGGAGTTGGAGGTTGCTGTGAGCTGTGACACCACAGCACTCTACCCAGGGCAATAAAGTGAGACCTGTCTCAAAAAAAAAAAAAAAAAAAAGTGTGGGAGCAAACTATAGAAGAGGAGTTGGTTCAGTAAGTAATGGTTCATCGAGATACTGAAAGACCATACATTCATAAGAACAACAAACAACAGTGGTTGTCTATTGACAAGGCACAGTGGTTCTGTTGACCAGGCACAGTGGTTCATGCCTGTAATCCTAGCATTCTGGGAGGCCAAAGCAGGTGGATTGCTTGAGCTCACAAGTTTGAGGTCAGCCTGAGCAAAAGCGAGACCCCGTTTCTACTAATAAGAGCAAGACTGAGGCAAGATGATTGCTTGAGCCCAAGAATTGGAGGTTGCTGTGAGCTATGACGCCATAGCACTCTACCCAGGGTGACAGTTTGAGACTCTGTCTCAAAGAACAAAAAAAAGTTCTAGAAGAGCATTTAATGACATCAGCGTAAAAAATAAATTGCCAAAGAGTAGTATAGAGATGATCTCATTTTGTTAAAAATCAGAAAGTGTGAGGGGAGGGAGGGAATATGAGTATGTCAACAGGCAGACTGAGAACAAATACACTAAATGAGAACACTGCTTATGTGACACCATTCAGAAGTTTCCAAATTGTTTCCAATCATTGAGTATTTCAGATTGATTTGGATTTTTCTTTTAAGTTTAAATAGCTTTACAAATACTACATGGAATTTGATTCAACTCTTCCAAGTTAGAAATGGTGAATCATCAAATGTCCTAACTTCCAGTAACCAGAATGAGACCACCCATTGCATGGTTCCACTTCTGTACAGTGCCTGGCATGTGATAGCTAAACATTGCTGAATGGCTCCACCATCATTCTCAGTGGTGAGCACCTTGTGGATCATGGGAATGTCCTAGTCATTCCAAAAAGAGCTCTCAGGATCTCTTTGCAGATGGCATTTGGCTGTGTAAGGCATTAAGGGAAACAGACAACCATGGTCCCATTTCAGTGGACATTTCCAATCTCAAAAAGAGATGGTGAGGGCAGTGCCTGTGGCTCAAAAGGGTAGGGCGCTGGCCCCATATGCCGGAGGTGGCAGGTTCAAACCCAACCCCGGCCAAAAAAAGAAAAAAGAAAAAAAAATGGTGATATTGATGGCATGATAAACTAATACATTAAAATACATTAAGGACAGGCTTGGCGCCTGTGGCTCAAGCGGCTAAGGTGCCAGCCACATACACCTAAAGTGGCAG
>NW_003852413.1:3918143-3920851 GCF_000181295.1 Otolemur garnettii
AAAGAAAGAAAGAAAAAAATTTCAGAGATTAAGCAATTTTTAAATAGTTATGTTTACATGATGACAGCATACGCAGTCTTTCTGTCAGGAGGTCTCATCTAGGCCAGAGGCTGGGAAAAAGTAGAGGAGTGTAACATAGATGGCCCGGAGAGCCTGCTTGAGAGTGCTCTCTGTGTCCCAAAGCTGCTTGGAAAACTTAAACTGTGGGCCTGACACCCTGCTGATGGTGAGAAGGCATCTATCACCCTTGCCCTCCTGCCCTCACCCATTGCTTCTCATTAGTCTCATTCTCTCCTTCAGGAAGGAGGTATCAGGGTTAGAAAGACAGGACTGATGCTGATGGCAGATAGCATGCCTTCCCATTCATTGGAGGGAGAGTTGACGTCAGGGAGTGGTGGGCCCCTGCCCCTGAGAGCGGGGCTGTTGTCCCAGGCAGGAAACACCCGGACATCCTGAGCCAAGGACCTAGGCCTGACTGTCTGTGATTCATACTCTGAACAGAAAATCATGTCAATGCAAGGGCAACGCCTCCTCTAGATTGCTCTGTGAGGGAGGGTCTCTCCCCAACGCAGGGCTAGTTAGCAAATTTAAGAGGGAGAGAGAAATTGGCCAGCCTAACTTCTGCCTCCAAGGATGAGAAAATTTCCTGTTTGTGTGGGGGCTGACCCGGGGAGCTGATCATCTGTTTTTGAGATGCATGCACTTGTGTTAAAAGGACTGCAACCTAGGTACTAAGGTTGAGATGAAACCGCCTCAGGGCTGCCGCCTGCCTCTCCCTCCATCCTTCCCTTGGTCACTGTGTCCAGCCTCGCTGGCCTGGCCTTCTTTCAAGCCCCTGAACTCCCTGGGATCTTTACAGGTGCTAGTCTGTCTTCTCAGGGGCCTTCTCTTCCCCTAGCTCCTCTCATTCCTTCAAGCTCTGTCCAAATGTCCCCTTCCCTTGGAAACATCTCCCTGACCCAGATCATAGGATTTTATTTTTTTCCTAGTCTTTGCTGTGATCTAATTGTATTTACCAGTTGTTGTAAAGAAAAAGGCCTGACCACAGAACTGGGCTACATAGCCAGTGAGTGAGGAATGAGCATGTAGCTCCCTGGCTGGAGGGGAGTGCCACCCAGTCTGTACTCTTCCACCAAGAGTAGGGGATAGGGTGGCTTGGTCTCCTGGGAGCAATGTCTCACCTGCTATTCCTACCATGTCATAAGCCTCGAAGCTCTGCCCACCTTTGAGGGCAGCCATGCCTGAGCCCTAGGTCTCTCCAGAGGCCCTTAGCCCTTGTCCTGCCTTCATTTTCCCTTAATTACATCTCCCTGCTAAGCTGTACTCTGGTCTTTTCCAGCCCCTCTTACTCTTCCTCTCAAAACTAAGACCTAACCCCAGCCCTCTCTGCATAAGGCAGACTCCTATTTCCTCCAAGCAGGGGTCAATATTCATTTTCTTTATTTATTTTTTTATTTTTTTATTTTTTTTAATTATTAATTAATTATTTATTTATTATTATTTTTTTTTTTTAGAGACAGAGTGTCACTTTATTGCCCTCAGTAGAGTGCCATAGCATCACAGCTCACAGCAACCTCCATCTCCTCTTGCCTCAGCTTCCTGAGTAGCTGGGACCACAGGCTACTGTAGAACACCTGGCTATTTTTTTGTTGCAGTTTGGCTGAGGCTGGGTTCAAACCTGCCACCCTCAGTATATGGGGCTGGCACCCTACCTACTGAGCCACAGGCACCACCCAATATTCATTTTCTTAAAGTGCCAAATAGTAAGTATTTTATACTTTGTGGGCCACATGGTCTCAGTAGCAGCTACTCAACTTGGGTGTGAAAGCAGCCACAGACAATACAAATGAGCCTGGTTGAGTTCCAACAAAACTTTATTTACAAAAATAGTCTGCCAGGCCATGCCAACACCTATGTCTATGTTTAGTGCAGCTTCCCCACGGCTGTACCTATGTACTTGGCATGGGCCCTGGTGGCCTGGATGGCCCTAAAACTGGAAAATAAAAGTCCCCTGGACCTGGGGGCTTGAGTCTGTTGGAGTTGGGGATAGGTCTAGGAGAGCCAGAAGTTATAAAGAGCAAATTTGCCAAGCACAAAAACTCAGATCAGCAACCTGGCTTGCTAGGGGTAGGGAATCGGTCAAAGTCCTCTCATTTATCATTCAAACTTCTCAATGTTGGAAAATCTTGTCATCTGCAAAACAAAACACTTATTGCTCAATGGCTCCCTCACCACAAAGAAGCCCAGGACTTTCTGGCATTTGGTCAACAAGAAGTCAGAGCCTAAATTTCTGGAAATGCCTCCTAGGCAGAGCATCCTGGTTTGTTTCTCTGTTGCCAGTGAGAGATAAAAGCAGCTCTGGGTTTCAGGGGAATCTCAGCCTCTTGTGGCATGGCTGGTAGCCAACGCCACCCCAGCCAGGAGCTGCACAGCCACAAGATCCAGCAGCCCAAAGTGCTAGGAAACACAGTGGCCCATGGCCAGTGATGTCTCAGGGAGTCCTAGGGTCCCCAGGTCCTGCGTGGGTGGCCAAGCCAGGCAGCTTGGTGGGGAGGGGGTCATCCCTGGCAGAACCCTCCCCCACCAGGCTGCCTTCCCAGCTTCTCCCTGCCCACCCCAGAGCAAAGTCTAGGGGAGAGGCAGACTCTCAAGGCCAGGTGCAGTGGCTTATGCCTGTAATCCTAGCACTCTGGGAGGCCAAGGCGGGT
>NW_003852413.1:3923634-3928322 GCF_000181295.1 Otolemur garnettii
AAAAAAAAAAAAAAATTCTATGTAAGACGATCAGTGCATGTATGGGCTGCATTCAGCCTGGTGACCACCACTTTGTATCTTCTGGTCTATAAAAAGTGCACCAGGTGCCACAAGAGGAAGGGGAGGAGGAGAGGAGGACCCTGGCTTGTCCCTGGTGCCTCTGGAATGCTGGCTTGCCAGGCTGCCTTACTGATTCACAAACTGCATTGTTTTCACCTTACAAAGTTCCAGAAGTGCCTGACCCCTTGCTTATGGGTAGAATGAAGCAGAATCTTCCCAGCTCCCAGCCTTGGGCAAGCTGGAGGTTGGATATAACGGGCTCAGGCCTTTCCTGAGTGACAGGGACAGTGAAACAGAAGTGAATGTGGAGGCTCAGCGCCCGTAGCTCAGTGAGTAGGGTGCCAGCCACATACACCAAAGCTGGCAGATTCGAGCCCTGCCCAGGCCTACTAAACAACAATGATAACTGCAACCAAAAAATAGCCAGCCGCTGTGGCGGGTGCCTGTAGTCTCAGCTACTTGGGAGGCTGAGGCACCTCAGATGTCATTGTTGTTTAGTAGGCCTGGGTGGGGCTCAAACCTGCCAGCTTTGGTGTATGTGACTGGCACCCTACTCACTGCTGCTGGTTGTGTTCCTGTCCCAGCAGGCAGGTACCCCTGGCTTTGCCAGCTTCTAGTCCTCTGTCACCCAGGCAGGCAGTCAGGTAGCCAGGAGGGAGAACAGATGAGCGAGTGAGTGGAGAGAGTCCAGGAGCCTGGTCAGCATGCCTAACACCAGCTGGAGCTCTGACAAGAGCTGGTTGGGAGATGTGGTGTGGTCCGGGGATGTCTCTAGACCTTAGCTTCCCATGAGTCTACACGTGCCACTTGCTCAGGGAATCCCCCCAGCTGTCCCCCAGTGGATTAGGTCTGCCCATAATAGACTCACACAGCTTCATAGTACACAGCGCAGTCAAAATGAGTTACTCTGAACATCAGTTATAGAAAAAGCCTGTTCTTCTGGAAAGAATCTATTATGAAGTCCCAGACTGATAAATTTCTGGCATCCAGCTCCATCCCTAACTCCTAATGTGTGCTCAATAAACGTCTATTCAAGGACGTTGTTTTATAAAACAAGTGTCATGGGGACAAGAAAAGACTCCAGGTAAGTCCTGCCTCCCCTCCTCTAGCTGATCTGTTGGCCACTAGGATTGTTTACAATTATGGGGCAGATTGTTGGGGGCTTATGAAATCCTGCTGATGGGGTGGTGCCTGTGGCTCCAGGAGTAGGGCATGGAGCCTACTCCATGCCCTCCAGTATATGGGGCTGAAGCCCCATATACTGGAGGTGGCGGGTTCAAATTGGGCCCAGGCCAAAAAAAAAAAAAAGAAATCCTGCTGATGAGAAGGTCATGTACCCCAGGGTTAAGAATCTCTGAAGCACACCACTGTGAGGGCTGGTAAGTACAGCATGGCGAGATGGGGGATCAAGGAATGACATGGAGAGAGTTGCTCCAATGTCACCTCAGATACCATAGAGTCTCACCTCCCCTGTCTTTGATGGAGACATCCAGCCCCTACTCCTTCTGACCCACTTCTCTGCCATTGAGCCTGGTTTGGGACATTGGGGGCCAGAAAGTATCACTAAATATCATTTTCCTTTTTTTTTTGAGACAGAGTCTCATTATGTCGCCCTCGGTAGAGTGCCATGGTGTCACAGTTCACAGCAACCTCAGACTCCTGGACTTAAGCGATTCTCTTGCCTCAGCCTCCCAAGTAGCTGGGACTACAGGTGCCCACCACAACGCCTGGCTATTTTTTGTTGTTGTTGTTGCAGGTGCCATTGTTTTAGCAGGCCCAGGCCAGGTGCGAACCTGCCAGCCCTGGTATACGTGGCCAGCGCCCTACCCACTGAGCTATAGATGCTGCCTCATTTTCCTTTTGAACTTGCCCAAGAATCAGAGCACAGAAAAGTGCATGCCAGTGTGTGCTTCCCAGTGTGGAGAAGCCTGAGTACAGGTGCAAGAAGTCAGAGGTCACAGTGGTGGTGGCAGTGAGGAGCACCTGACCCAATAGCCTCATAGGCCAGAGCTCCAGCAGCCAGCCCCACCCTGCTGGGTCACTGCAGAGCAAGCTGGGTGGCTGCATCCCCCTGATTCTCCACCAGCTGCCTCTCCAAGGGCACCTGGGCCCAGGGCATCTCCCAGGAGGCACATTTGTTTCCCCAGAGTTGGGCATGGCCTTCTCACCCCTGCCAGGCTCCCCTCCTCCTGGGCACTGTTGCTCCAGTTCAGGGCCTCGTTTGCATTGTAGCCCAGATGGTTCACCACAGCCTGGCTTCCCAGAACTGCCCTGCTACCCTAGTGTCTGTTTCTGCAGCTGCTCCAGGGCAAATAGAAACTCTTCCCACCCCAGCCAGGGACAGAGCAGGGTTTGTTGGTTTGGGGTCAGGGGAGATAATTGGCTGGAAGCTCTCTCCCCTCATTCTCCACCCTCCCACCAGAACTTGGAGCAGATGTGGATTCATCTTTGACAGAGTGAAAAGAAATTTCCCTTCTCTTTCCACTGCACCCCCACACTCCATCCTCTCTGCATGCACCCCCTTAGCCACCCCCCAGTTGCCCATCCACACCCTTCTACCACCTCCCAGATCCCCTCTGTGGTGGAGGAACCCCCCTAACTTCCCACAGGGATCCTGGCACAGAGGCCCAGCCCCATCTCCAGAGAGAACAAGGAATGAGGAGGCAGGCTGGGTGAGTGGGTGGGGGGTTAGTAGAGTGTTTTCTTCCCCTCCCCTCTTCAGCAGTTTTTCTGGGAAATGCCAGAGGCTGCTGGGCCTGGAATGTCAGGCCTGAAAGAACTCCTCCACCGCCCCTTAGACATCTGAGCCACAAACCTTTTCATTAGCTCCAAGGCCCCTCCCTGCAGGAACAAAGGCCTGCAAACAGGAATGCTATTTCCAACCCCCCAAGGCCATTGTCCCTGCCTCCCCTGGCCTGCCCCTTGGGATCATCTGATGCCTAAAAGAGAGAGATCAGGCTCAACCTGGTAGGCGACCTCTGAACCTTTCCCTGGCTCCAGAAAGGCTGGTCCCACTGGCTGCCCCAGTGGGTCAAAGAGAAACCCCAGGGCTGCAGCCACTGAGAGGGGCTAAAGTGTGCAGACCCCAGGAAGCCTCAGCCCTGGGAGAGCCCACTGAGTGGGTCAGAGAAGAGGCAGGTCTCCTGCATCTCCTCAAGAATGGCCAAGAGGAGGAGGGTGGGTAGGAGGGGAGAGGCCTCACCACCTCCCACCCTCACCTCTAATACAGACAGGGACTAAATGTATTTCCCTACCTTTGCATCCCTGGGAGTAGGAGACTAACTGATGTGGGCAGTTGAACCCAGGCTGCCTCCTTACTCAGTAGGAAGCCCAGCAGTCTTGAAGACAGGGAGGCCTTGGGCCTGGGATTTAGCAAAGTGGCCATCTGAGACCAGCCTCCTAACCCACCTGGTTTGCACATGCAGCCTGGAACAAAGGGAGATCTTATCATCCTCCTGGGGCTGGCAGGTATGGAAGCTTGCTTTCTCCAGGCCCTGCCACAGCTTCCCATGACCACCACGCAGGCGCCAGAGTTCCTTCCCCTCTGTGAGATTTGGGGAAGAGCTCAGCAAGTCACATACCATGAGTAAGTGGGGAGCCACAGGCAGCTGAAACCACTATGTACTTCCCCTCCGTGATGAATGAATATCGTTATTATCTTTATGACCAAGCGCCTCTGCCTGGAAATGGGATCCTGACTTCATAGAAATTCTGCAAAGGGAGAGAATAGGAAAAGTCCACGAGTCTCCTAAATCCCTCAGACTGGGAAGCAGCTGGGTGGAGCAAAGGGGCCAGACCTGGGTGAAGCTTCTACCCCCTCCAGATCCTCCCAGAGGGGAAAATAGGAGATAGAGGTCTCAGCTCCCTCCTGGTTCTGGTGTCTCTGTGCTCAGCACCGCGTCTGGAAGGTGGCTCCTGGGAAGTGCCCTGGATTAGCCCAGGGGTCTCCTCCCACATGTGCAGCAATGCTTGTGTCCTCTTTCCCTTTGTCTTTGGATTAGCAGCCCTAATAATCTCTGGCATGCCAGGGATGGGGCTTCCCACTACCCACACCCTCTATCCCATCAGTGCGGCCACTCCCAAGTACTTTGGGAAGAACCAAAGCTACTCCAGAAGAAAGCAGGTTGTGGGATCGAAAAATCATGGATAAGGCTGGGTGCAGTGGCTCATGCCTGTTATCCTAGCACTATGGGAGGCTTCCCTGAGCTCACAGGTTCAAGACCAGCCTGAGCATTAGGGAGACCCCATCTCTAAAAATAGCCGGGCATTATGGCGGGCACCTATAGTCCCAGCTACTTGGGAGACTGAGGCAAGAGAATCACTTGAGCCCAAGAATTGGAGGCTGCTGTGAGCTGTGACACCACAACACCATGGTCATGGAGAGTGACAAAGTGAGATTCTGTCTCAAAAATAAAAATCATGGACAATAGGCATCAACCCAATGCCTCAATTCAAGATTCAATGAGCATTTTCTACATACCAGACTCCAGATTTACAGAGAAGAAAATCAATCTGTTTCCTGAAGATTCTTACACCACAAATAGTCAGAACATGTTGGCCAATGTGGAAAGAACTATGCTAGAAGTTTAGAATGAATGCCTTCTGATTTTTTTTTTTTTTTTTTTTTT
>NW_003852413.1:3930179-3943626 GCF_000181295.1 Otolemur garnettii
GCCGAGCCCTGTCCTAAGCATTCTGCATGTATGTGCTCACAAGCCAACGAGGTACCTGCTATTACCAGTTGACTTTACCAATAAGAAAACTCAGGCCCAGCTGGTGAGGTAGGTTGTTTGAAGTCACAGAGCTCCAGGGTGATGGAGCTCTTAAACTGCAATTCAAGCTCCTGAGTTGGAATGCAGGGAGCGCAGAGCCCTTTCCCTCTTATTTGCCACCTGGGGAACCTGTATCTGTCACCTCACTGGCCTTCTCCTACAGGGTTCTCCCAGCACTGCTGACTTCCAGTACTTCACCCAGGGCCTGGCAGAAGCAGGTTTCTCAGTGAGGGTTTGTGAATGGATGAATGAACTCAACTCGTGTCAGAGCATTCTAATTTACAAAGCACTTTCTCATCCATTAACTCAAGGGCTATTCCCTGCGTCTCGCTTGTCCTCCACTGGTCTCATCACAAAAGTACACTGTCATGCAGCCACGTGATGCCCAAGAGATGAGAAAAAGAATGAACTCCTGGGCGGCACCTGTGGCTCAAAGTAGTAAGGCACCAGCCCCATATGTCGGAGGTGGCGGGTTCAAACCCAGCCCTGGCCAAAAACTGCAAAAAAAAAGAACTCCTGAGTGTGGAAGGAAGCAGAACCCATGTCATCAGCCTGCAAGCATCTTGAGGGCAAAGACTAGGTCTCATTCATCTACACTTCTCAAGGCTCAGCCCAGTACTTGGCACGCAGAGCCCAATCTTTGTGAAGTGTGTTAAATAAAACAACTTCCCCCTCTGCAGAAGTGACAAGAAAATTTCCTCCTTACCACTGCTCTCCTGATAGAGTCTGAAAGGAGAGTTGGACTGAATTACTTCAATTTCTATCACGCTTTGATGCACAGAATCTTTTTTTTTAAAATCTCAGCTGGCCGATGGGAAAAGGTTATTATTCTTATTTTGCAGATGGCAAAATGGAAGCCCAGAGAGGCTGTGTGTCCTGGTCGAATCTCAGTGAGTCCGCCAGCATCTGTTGGGACAGCGGTGAAGGAACAGATGGAAGACACAGTGGCAAAGGCAGTGAGCCACCTGTCAGTTCTTGGCTCCAGAACCCCAAGCTCCTAGCCGGTTGGTGCTGCAATCTCTCCCTTTCCACCAGCCTTGTGGTGTCTGCACCTTGAGAGGTGACTATCTGATCTAAGTGCCACTCAGATGGCTCCCTCAAGGGTATCCAGCACCCCTTAGCCCGTTTAGGGTCAGATTACAAAACTTGCCATCCTTCTGAAGGCTGACCCTACTTGGGTCTCCAAGCCCAAACTACAGCAGCGAGCCAGTGGAACCAGGAGCAAATCAATCCTTCACCTCAATCACCCCCCTCTTCTTCTGCCACCCTGACACCACCCATCAGGACCCCTAGAGAGGCAGAGAGGGAGGGCATCCTAGGCAGTTAGGGGCCATCTAGCAGGGGGCTGTACCCCTGAAAACTGCTTTCCAGAAATTCTCTCCTGCTAGAGTTTTATTCTCAGGTGTGACCCCTTCTCCGTCCCCAACTCCAGCTTCAGAAGCCGCAATTCCCGCAGCAGACCCGTGGCCTTCCCTTAGCTGCTTGGGGCAAGATGCTGAAACTCCACTCCACCTGCGGGGCCCGGGGCGCCCTCTAGCGGACGTGGGGGGAGGGTTGGGGACGCCGCTCTTTCCCGAGTTCACCAGCCACTCAGCTAGCACCCGGCCAGAACACACCAGACCCCGCAGATTTGGAGACTCAGATAAGTGAGAGTGGTTTTATTGGAGATGGGAGTCATCAACACCCGTGTCAGTGTCGGCAAAGAATCTGGCACGGACCGACGGGCTGAGGCCAGGGAGCTGCCACGCAGGGGGCGTCCCCTCCAGCCTTCGGTTGGGGACGTGCCCACAGGTGACTATCGCTTTATCTCCCACCTCTAGCTCCTAGGTCTGACCCCAGCCCTGGGGCCTGGCTGTAAAATGGCCCTAGCTCCCTTTTAGCTGGCCTGGGCCGCCTGGAGCCGCAATTGGGACCTCGGGCAGGCCCGCGGGAGGGGGTGGGGGGGTCCCGGCGGGGTCCGAGAAAAAGGGAAGGGGAGCCGAGCGCCTCTCCGGGCTAGCCTCCTAGAACTGCCCGCACTCCCGGAGAGGCGCCCCCGCCTCTGCCAGAAACTGGCCTTCTTAGAAGGGAGGGGGGTGGGGGGAAAGTGTGAATGAGAAGTTGGGGGCGGAGCGCGCGGGGGGAGGGGCCGCTGCCAGCCCTGGCCGCCTCGCGTCGCGCTTTGTCTCTGCGCGCGTCTCTGCCAGTCCCTGCTCTGCTCGCGGCCCGCCCTCGGCCTCCCGCGGCCCCTC
Organism: Otolemur garnettii; assembly: GCF_000181295.1. Lineage (NCBI taxonomy): Eukaryota > Metazoa > Chordata > Mammalia > Primates > Galagidae > Otolemur > Otolemur garnettii. The sequence continues at coordinate 3,932,510 of NW_003852413.1, forward strand.
CCTCGCCCTCCGCGCGCAGCCTTTCATTGCTGCGAGTAGTGACTAAACATTACAAGAAGGCCGGCCGCGCAGTTCCAGGAATCGGGGGGCGGGGCGCGCGGCCGCCTATATACCCGCGAGCTCGGCCTCCGCGGCGGCTCCGACTTGGACTCTCCGCGCTGCTGCCGCCGCCGCCACTCCAGTCCCGCACGCGGCCCGCGCGGCCCAGCTCCCGCCGCGGCCCCTCGCCTCGTCCCCGCCCGGTCCTCCGCCCAGGGGCGCGCAGGGGGCAGGCCGGGCGCTCCGGTGAAGCCCGAGGGACGCGCGCGCGAGGACTCCTTTGTGGACTTCACTGCCGCCAACATCTGGGCGCCGCGCGGGGCACTTCTGGCCGCCGCTGGCCGCCTCGCCTTGGGGACCATAGTAGGCACAGCCCCAAAGGCCGGAGACTTCGGTTCAACACCAGGTAGGAAGAAGGGGTGCGGCGTGGGGAGGGGTCTCTCTTAGTCCCGGGAGCTTTTCCCGGTTTCCCCTCCCCTTCCCGGGTCATTCCCGGTAGGGAGGGGACGAGGTAGGGCAGAGCGGATGGAAGCCGGAGATCCCAGGTTCCCGGAATACTCTGGCGGGGGCCCTCGGGCTTCTCCTGTCCCCTCCCTACTCCCGTGCCTCGGGTTTCTGTCTTGGTCCCCACCGCCCTGGGCTACCGGACTGAGCGGCGCCCAGAGCGTCCCGGGGGCCCTTCTCCAGCTGGCCACGCCGGCCGCACTCCTGGAGACCCAACTTCCGCGCGCGACTTTCCCACTCTTCTCTTCCACTGCGCGCTGGGGAAGAGGCTATCTGAGGCCCCCCAGCCGGGGGTGGGGCAGGGAAGGCTCCGTGGGATCGGAGCGCGAGCCCAGGCGACGGCCCCCGGGGCAGCAGCGGGTGCCCCAGCTTCTCGGCTGAGGCAGGGGAGCCGGGCGGGCCGGGTGGTCTGGCGGGTTCCGGGCACTCACGCGGCTCTCGCCTTCCTCCCCGCAGCCCCCCGGGATGCAGTAGCGGCCGCTGTGAGGAGGCCGCGAAGCAGCTGCAGCCGCCACCGCGCAGATCCACGCTGGCTCCGTGCGCCATGGTCACCCACAGCAAGTTTCCCGCCGCCGGGATGAGCCGCCCGCTGGACACCAGCCTGCGCCTCAAGACCTTCAGCTCCAAGAGCGAGTACCAGCTGGTGGTGAACGCAGTGCGCAAGCTGCAGGAGAGCGGTTTCTACTGGAGCGCCGTGACCGGCGGCGAGGCGAACCTGCTGCTCAGCGCCGAGCCCGCCGGCACCTTTCTCATTCGCGACAGCTCCGACCAGCGCCACTTCTTCACGCTCAGCGTCAAGACCCAGTCAGGGACCAAGAACCTGCGCATCCAGTGCGAGGGGGGCAGCTTCTCTCTGCAGAGCGACCCCCGGAGCACGCAGCCGGTGCCCCGCTTCGACTGCGTGCTCAAGCTGGTGCATCACTACATGCCGCCTCCTGGGGCTCCCCCCTTCCCATCGCCACCCACCGAGCCCTCCTCCGAGGAGCCTGAGCAGCCTGCGCAGCCGCTCCCGGGGAGCCCTCCCAGGAGAGCCTATTACATTTACTCAGGGGGCGAGAAGATTCCCCTGGTGCTGAGCCGGCCCCTCTCCTCCAACGTGGCCACTCTTCAGCATCTCTGTCGGAAGACTGTCAATGGCCACTTGGACTCCTATGAGAAAGTCACCCAGCTGCCAGGGCCCATCCGGGAGTTCCTGGACCAGTACGATGCCCCACTTTAAAAAGCAAAGGGCAGAGGTTGGGGTTAGGGGCCTGGGTCCCCTCTGCTCCGTGACACACGACACACGGCACAAAGCACAAGAAGCCAGCCTTGAGAGAGTCCGGCAGCTCTGGGCCAGCAAGGGGGCAGGCAGGCCCCTCCCTCCGGCCCTCCCCACTGTGGAAAGGGGCGGGCGGACCTGGAATGTGTTTGAGGGAAGGGGGTGTGCCACCTGAGTGCCCCACCCCCACTCCGGCTTCTCGGGAGGAGCTAGCTGGGACAAGAAGAAGACTGGGTTCTCTCTTGCCCCCTTCATCGACCCTCCCCTCCACTTCCAAACAGGGGACACTTCAGGAATGTTGAACTCATCAGAACTGCCAGGGAATCCTCCAACTTTCCAACGGAACTTGTTTGCCCTTTGATTTGGTTTAAACCTGAGCAGGTCGCAGAGCCTGGTAAAGGATGAAAGAGAGAGGGTTTCCGAGGGACACCAAAGCTGCAGGCTGGCCAGGGAAATGGCCACACCTACTGCCCAACCCAGGTGAGGAGGGTGGCTGCATGCTCCTCTCCTTGGCGCGGGGAGAAGGGCATGGGGTGACATAAGAGAAAGATCCTGGTGCCCCTCAACCTTTCTCTTGAGACAGCACGGGAAACACAGGTTCCAAAGTCTACCTGGTTCCCAAGAGCCCAGGGCCCTCCCCCGGTTTTAAGGGGGAAGTGGCATTTGGAGAAGGATGCCTGTGTTGGCCAGTTGGTCTCCTTTTTCCTACCCATGCCATGCCTGTGTTGGCCAGTTGGTCTCCTTTTTCCTACCCATGCCATACCTTCCAGGGGGATGGAGGAGGAGGTGAGCCATCTTTGACCTCTACTCCTCGTGGAGAAGGTGGGGGACTAGGAGATTCGCCTTAGATGTTCCCTGTCCCATGGATAGGGACTGGTATAGGAAAAGCCTCACGCTCGGGCCAGTCCAGGCAGAAGCCAAGGGATTCATCTGGAGCACCCAGCCAGCCACTCACCAGGGAACCGGTGGGGGACCACCTTCCTTTGGAGATGCACAGGGAGGGTGCTGGCCATTCCTAGACCCAGGCCCTGCACAGCCCCCCTCCTGCCTGGGTAGGGGAGCGGGAAGTCCACTGCAGCTGCTCCTGCCATAGCACTGATCCGTGAAAACTTAGAGGAATGTAGCAGCGATGGAATTAACCTGGAACTGTTTTTTTCTGGTGTGAAAACCAAGCAAACACACATAAAGTTTTCTGTGTCAGGTATCGGGCTGGATGGGGCAACTGTGTGTTGGGGTGGATTTTTCTCTATATTTTGTTTCTTGTTTTTAAATAATGTTTACAATCTGCCTCAATCACTCTGTCTTTTATAAAGATTCCACCTCCAGTCCTCTCCCCTCCCCTAACTCAGGCCTTCCAGGCTATAGGAGATGCTTGAAGAACTCAACCAAATCCCAACCCAACTCAAACTTTGCACATATTTATATTTATATTCAGAAAAGAAACATTTCAGTAATTTATAATAAAGAGCACTATTTTTTAATGAAAAACCTGACTTGAGCCTTTTCTCCACCCCCACCCCCCCATTTCCCAGCCCTGATTTCTCTTTCACCCGCCCCCCTCTGCATTAGAGAGGAAGAAGGGAGCCACAGAGGGTGGTGGCTGTACCCCTGGCTGGTGGCCTGGCCCCCCTGGTGGTGGAATCAAGTGACTTACGTCAGCCCCTGTGCCACTGACAAGCTAAGGCAACCACCTAGGCTGTTATGAGAGGGGTAATTCCTGCTAGTCTGATTCAGATCTGACCAGAATATGCAAAGCAAGTTAGAAGGAAGCGCTTCAAAGGGCTTGCTGGGGGCAAGCTGAGCTGTGGTCAAGGCTTTTAGAGGCTCTAAGCTATTAGAGGCGCTGGGGCTCCTTAGCTGGGAGGTGTTCCGATAAAGCCCAGATACCGAGTCCTCACTCTTGGACCTATGACCTCAGGCCAGCCCTGCAGAGGGGTAATCTTCCTGCAAATCCTGCAGGCAAGTGGGGCCCTTCCCAGGGGGTAGGTATTCCAGGGCTTCCTGGCCCCTGCTCCTCATACCTAGTTTCCCTTCCACAACCTAAGCAGAGGACAGGAACCTCCACTCTTCCCCGAAAGTACCTATCTATTCATCTATCTATAGTTACTCCCATGCCCCTGGCACTTAAGAGGCTACCTGGATTAACCGTACCAATTAACCTCCACCTGGCAGACACTCGCATCCACATAGTCTCAGACACAGCTGTGCAAGCCAGGACTTGGGCTGGTCACTTCTGGTGCCTAGATTGGTGCTCAGTAAATATTTGTTGACTGATTAAGGGTAGCCACTCAGGTTCAGGGAGGTTAAGCAACCTGCCCAAGGGCATGACATTTTGGAAATGTGGGAAAGACACAGGATTGGAAGGAACCCAAGAGCATTTGATCTCCCAAGCCCATGAACTCTCAGCCTCCCTATACACTAAGCATATGCCCATGGTTCATGGTTCATTCCTCCTGGCAAGATCCCCCCTCCCCCCAAAAGAACAAGTATTACTATGCCCCTTCACTCTCAACTCTGGAGTTTCCGAATTAGGGTTCTACTAAAAACAAAAAACACGCTCTCTGTTACATTCTCCTTCCCTTCTTCTCAGCCCTCCCAGATCTGACAGCTGGGAGATGAGTGTTACCTCCAAGTCAGGGACCCCTTATGCAAATATCAGATGAAACAAGCCAGAGCTTCTTCCTGTCCCCTTGCACCAGATAAGCTGCTCCAGGGATCAGTGTCCAACAGGCAACAGAGTAAATAAACAAAGTCATTTTTCTTTCCCATTTCCTGGACTTTGGAGAAAATGACCTAAAGTGATGAGAAAGGGCCAGGCCATGCATAAGACCACAGAGTGAACATAGCACGTGGAAACCACACCAGGAGCACCAAGAGGGAACTCTGGACCTGGGAATGCAGATACAGGTCAGCTTTCCTTCCCAGAGCATGAGTCTAGCTGAGGGGACCAAGTGGGGCATGGCTCCCCAGTGCATCTGGGAGGATGAGCTCCTGGGAAACTTTCACTGGCTCTCCCTGGGATCTCCTGGTCGGTCACCTCCTGCCTTGTGCTACGGAAAGCCCCCCTTCTGTTGAAATGCAGCCTCCATGAAAGTGTAAACCTGGAGTCCCTGCCTTTGACCCAGAAGACGGCAGTTTAGCCTGGGTACCCACTGTTAATAGGACACTAGCAAAAGATCTTGGCCTTCTCTGGCCAAGGAGGAAGTGGTTCTCTCCACGTACCCCCTGGAAGTTGAACCTTGGTTTAGGGGAGATGCAGAGGGGGGGAAGACACTTAACTCAGTTTCCCTACCTGCTGCTTACTGCCCACCCCAGACGTCTTGTCTCTCCACTTCAGATCACTGTCTGGATCAACCTTTAAGCACTTTGCAGACAACCAAACTAAGGCCCAGAGAAGGGAAGGAGCTTGCTCAAGCTCACACAGCAAGTTAGTGGTAACACCAGGGAAGACTCTCTCTTGGATGGCTCTGCTCACCAACGGCTCTTTCCTTCCTTCTCTCCTCATCCCATACCCCTATTACAAAATTCTTTCTGTAATTCTCAATCCTTGGAGGGAAAGACCCCTCCTACAAAATACTTAGTGTGGGCCCTCTGGCTTGGCCGCCAGAAGAGGTATGCTCCTGGTTCTAAGAAGTGCCCTCTAGGGAGTGGGTACCCCGACGCCGCCCAGAGGGGCTAAGTGCCCAACTGGGGGTCCCTGGCCAACAGAAAGATGGGGAGATAACTGCTCCCAGGCCCTGTGCCCTATTACCTTGCTTTTAGCGCTGCAAGAATCCACCCCAAGAGGCCCTATCCTCTCTCTGGTGGTGCTGTTTTGGGCAGTCCTCCTGACGAGCTAGAGCCAAGAATGGGAAATCGAAGGCCTGCCCGGGGGGGAGGGCGGGAAGGAGGCCACAGAGAGGGGAGCTAGCGAGGGGGAATAAGCCAGCTAAAATGTGTCCCAGTCTGAGGAAGGAGCGCGGATGTTGGGGAGGAGACGTTGCACGGGCATCAGGCAGGAGAAGGAGGGGGAGGCAGTCAAGAGCCTGCGGGAGTGAGTAATGCGGGCCCCAGAAGAGCGGGGCAGGTCACGGACCGCAGAGCCCGCGGGCGAGAAGAGCCCGGGAAGAGCCCGGGACCTGGGAGCACCTTCCTGCGCTCAGCCCCTCTGCCCCCTCCTCTCCCGTTTGGGCAGTCGCCGAGCTGGCGGGCAGGCGCGTCGCTCTGAGGCCGTCCTTTGCCAGGAAAAGTCACTTCCCGGACACCGCAGGAGCCCTGGAGGAACTATGCGAAGAATGTCCACGCAGAGCAGAGAGGGTGGCACCTCCAGGGCCCGCGCCGCCGCCACGGCCGCCGCAGCCCCGGCCCAGCGGCGCTTGCGCACTGCGACCCCGGTCCCGCCCCCGCCACGCCCCGCCACGCCCCCGCCCGCGGAGCGCGGTTGCCACGGCAACCGGATTACAGGCAGAGAGCGCTGTTTATTCTCAGCGGAGTGCCAGGAAATTCGGTCCGGAGGTTGCCAGGCGCACCTCCCTGGGGCGGGGAGAGAGAGGGTGGGGGCGGGGAGGGGATTCGTCACCGAGGGTCACTGACCCTTACGAAGGGAGGCTGCTCAGAAAGCCAGGCTGTTTCCCAGCCGCGAGTGGATCAAGTTTTCTTGTCCCAGGGGAGCCAGATCCCCCTCTCCAGGCCAGCACAGCAGACCCACGCCCAAACATTCCATCCCGGGATCCTGTCCTCTCAGCCCCAGCCCTCTGGCCTTCCAGTCATTCACTCACTCATTCATCCGTTAACCAGTGTCTATGTGTCAGGAACTGTTCTAGGCCCAGGGGATCTAGTGTCCAGCAAGAGAAGGCCCTGCTGGGCCTGGCTCCTGAGGCTGAGCAGTGTCCAGACAATGAGCTATAAATATGTAAATTAAATAAATACAGCCTATTTGTGCCTAGAAGATGCGTCTTCAGATCACATTTCCATTACATCCAATATCCACCCTCCCACCCTCGGGAAGGGTGACCGGCTTGTCTTGGTTTATCCCTGACAGTCTGGCAAACTAGGACAGTTGATCACTCTACCCTCAAGTCAGAACACGTCCATTTTATTTTATTTTTATTTTTATTTTTATTTTTTTGCAGTTTTTTTTTGGCCGGGGCTGGGTTTGAACCTGCCACCTCCGGTATATGGGGCCAGTGCCCTACTCCTTTGAGGCACAGGCGCCACCCCAACACATTCATTTTACAGATGGAGAAATGGAGGCCCCAAAGCCACGGACAGTTCTGCCAGGTCCTGGGGCTAGTTAGAAAGAGAGCTGGAGGCTCTGACTTAGAATCCAGGGCTGACCCCTTTCACTGCCCAGAGCTCCTCCCCTCCATCCCTCAAGGTCCCTGAAAGCACTGAGAACTTATGGCCAGCACCCCAGAATGAATGACATGACTTCCAGTCCAGCTCTTCTGAATCAGAAGAGATTGCCCTGGAATCTGAATAACCAACACTTCCCTGGGTGACTCTGAGACCACTAGTGCTGCCTTTGGGCGAGACAAGCCTGGATTCTCCTCTCTTCCTGAGACAGGGAAATTCCTCCTTGTACCTTGACTAAGCCAGAGCTGGGAAATCGGCAGGGAGGGAAGGCCTAGAGCTTACCACCAGCCTGTGCTGTAGCAGCAAGCAGAGACAAGTGCAGCCCTTCCCTCTGCCTAGGTTGGAGGACTGCAGGGGCCCAGGGAGGAGGATGGTGCTCCTTCCCCCAGCACTGAGCCCTCCCAGCTGTGCTGTGCTGGGAACCAGCCAGGCGTTTGTGAAATCCTTGGGTGAGCCTGACCCACTGTCATGAGGCCTCGCCTGTGGAAGCCGGTGCTGGGAGGGGGGAGGGGGCTGTTCCCAGAAGCGAGTAGAACTCTGGACTTCCCACTCCTGAGTGCTCCGATTGCAGCACCGCCTTAGGCAACAGCAGCAGCCTGGAAGGCTGGGTTGCTGAGGGAATGGGGGCCTCAGGCTCAGTTCAGAAAAGGGCTCTGAGTGCTAAAACTGCAGACAATCCTTGCTCCCTGCCATTATTTATGGCAGTGTTCAGGCCCAGATTTAGGAAAAGGCTGAAAACCCAGATTAAAAAAGCAAAAACAAAAATGGAGTGCAAATCTGTCCTTTACATCACACAAAATGTATTTCTTCTCTTTCATCTCCCCTCCTCCAAATCTCAGATCAGTCTTTCATACAGAAAATGTTATTTAGTATTTGTAATGTACAGGATGTTGGAGGTATACACATGAGGTAGATGGTCCATTAAGAACTCCGGTACTGGCTCGGAGCCTGTGGCTCAAGTGGCTAAGTCGCCAGCCACATACACCTAAGGTGGCAGGTTTGAATCCAGCCCCGGCCCCCCAAACAACAATGATGGCTGCAACCAAAAAAAAAAAAAAAATAGCCAGGAGTTGTGGCTGGCGTCTGTGGTCCCAGCAACTTGGGAGGTGGAGGCAGGAGATTCGCTTGAGCCCCAGGAGTTGGAGGTTGCTGTGAGGTAAGCCACGGCACTCAAACGGCTAAGGCGCCAGCCACATAAGCCTGAGCTGGCGGGTTCGAATCCAGCCGGGTCCCACCAAAACAACAATGACAGCTGCAACCAAAAAAAAAAAAAAAAGAACCCTGGTACTCCAGGAGGACTTTGTGTTGTACAACTGCAGGGGGTGCCGTTCAAGATATGATCTTCATATCTCTGTAGATGGGTCCTACCAGGCCACCCAGCAGAGGTGTAGCTGCAGGGATCTTGAACTGTAGGTGCACCAGCAGCAGCTGACACTTGCTAGATCACTGTCCCAGGTGGTCCCACTGCAGGTAGAACTGCTGTTTTGGCCATCATGCCATGCCAGATCAACGACAGCTAGGACATATTCCAAACTTCAAGAAGCTCACAGTCTGAAAGGGGAACTAGATGTGAAAACCAAGAAGCATCCTAAAAAGCAACGAGTTTGAAAATAAAACAGTTTATGAGCAATGCCTGTGACTCAAAGGAGTAGGGTGCTGGTCCTATATGCCAGAGGTGGCGGGTTCAAACCCAGCCCCAGCCAAAAACTGCAAAAAAAAAAAAATAATAATAATAATAATAATAAAACAGTTTACAGGGCATAGCTAGGGGTGCCCAGAAGGAAATGACCTATAGTTGCTTCCCAGAAGAGGTGACATATGTGTGAGCTAAAGCAAAACAGCAGGTGTTCCTTCCACAGGTTTGGGAGAATGGGGCATTCTTAAAGATCAGAAACAGGGAAATGGCCTGGAAAAGGGAAACTTTGGGGAACTTCAAGAAGTTTGGTATGTCCCCATTGGGCACATCCATGCCAGACTCTGTTCTAAAAATATTGCTTTCTTTATGTCAGCCACACTCCTATCCCCTTGGCACCTTCTCCTAAGCTAGGTTTCCAAAACCCTCTGAGCTCTAACCCCAGAGGAAAGCTCATCTCCACCCATCCCTCCCAACGTGTCCTGTATGTACAGACGGCACCATTCATTGATCTGTTTTCTTTTTTTTTTTTTTTTTTTTTTTTTTTTTTTTTTTTTTTGAGACAGAGCCTCAAGCTGTCCCCCTGGGTAGAGTGCCGTGGCTTTACAGCTCACAGCAACCTCCAACTCCTGGGCTCAAGCGAGTCTCCTGCCTCCGCCTCCCAAGTAGCTGGGACCACAGGCGCTCGCCACAACGCCCGGCTATTTTTTGGTTGCAGCCATCATTGTTGTTTGGCGGGTCCGGGCTGGGGATTCGAACCCGCCACCTTAGGTGTACGTGGCTGGTGCCTTAGCCGGTTGAGCTATAGGCGCTGAGCCGCCTGATCTGTTTTCTTTCTGAGAGAGTCTCACTCTGTTGTCCCTGGGTAGAGTCCCGTAGCATCCTAGCTCACCGCAACCTCAAACCCTTAGGCTCAAGGGATCCTCTTGCCTCAGCCTCCTAAGGAGCTGGGATTACAAGCAGTCACCACCATGCCCAGCTAGTTTTTCTATTTTAGTAAAGATAGGTCTCATTCTTACTCAGACTGGTCTTGAACTCCTGAGCTCAAGGGATCCACCCACCTAGGCCTCCCAGAGTGCTGGGTCTGCAGGAGTGAGCCACTGCGCTAGGCCTGGACTCACTCTTATTTTCTTATTCATCATTCAATGATTTTTTTTTTTTTTGAGACAGAGTCTCACTATGTTACCCTGGGTAGAGTGCTGTGGTGTCACAGCTCACTGCAACCTCAAACTCTTGGGCTTAAGGGATTCTCTTGCCTCAGCCTCCCAAGCAGCTGGGACTACAGGTGCCCACCACAATGCCCAGCTATTTTTTGTTGCAGTTGTCATTGTTTAGCAGGCCTGGGCCAGGCTCAAACCTGCAGTCTCGGTCCATGTGGCTGACGCCTTAACCACTGTGCTACTGGTGCCGAGCCCATTCAATGATTATTTATTGGATGCCAACTCTAATATATTCTTCACAAAATCCAACAGAGCAGTTGGTGCTTGGTGGAAGCTCACTGAGTGCATGACCTGTAGCCGTACAAAAGAAGACATGGAAGGCCTGTGCAGTGGTGAGCGAGGGGCTGAGGCAAGAAGATCACTTGAGCCCAAGCGTTGGAGGTTGCTGTGAGCTATGACACTACAGCACTCTACCGAAGGTGACAAAGTGAGATTGTCTCAAAAGGAAATAAATAAAAGGAAATGTTCTTTAAACAATGTAGGATTTCTGAAGTCATTCAAGTATCATTTAGTTCATCATTCATGACTTTGCTTTCAGAAGCATACAGGTATCTTTTATGCTTAGTACCACATGTTTGCATAAATAACATTTTTGTTTTTTCAAATTGCATTCTAATAGGTGATCTCATTCTATCCTCCCGACGTGTCTCAGATATAGGTAAGGCAGGTAAAATAAAATATACTTGCTTTCCAGGTGAGCTAACTCAGTGTACAGAGGTTCAGGCTTGCTTCAGATTACATGGATAAGCAGTGGGAGATGTGGACTTGGAAACCTATCACCTGACCTCACATCCAGAGCCCTTTATACTACTGCTCAGCCTGTGTGTGAGAGCCTCCACCACTATCACCTTCAGGACTCCATTTACCAGCTACTGTGAAGGCTCCCTAAGGGATCCAAATGACAGCTAGGTCCACTCTTGGCTCTCATCATTGTCCAGGTCAGCCCCGAAGGACAGTCTTGAGTTGGCATTCTGTCCACCTAGATCCTAGTGAAAACACACCAGAGTTATCCCTGCACCCAATAGATGGGAGCCTCAGAAGCTCAGGGCTGGTGCTCTCAATGGACATACAATTCCCAAGGAAACTCCAGCAAGATTGGCTAATATGGCTCGGCGCCTATAGCTCAACC
>NW_003852413.1:3943901-3948173 GCF_000181295.1 Otolemur garnettii
AAAAAAAAAAAAAAAAAAAAGATTGGCTAATATAATGTCCGGGGTATTCCTCAAAGCCTTATAGTACCCCAAATCTTTCTAAACTGTCCTTTCTGGAAACTGAGGGTGGAGGAGAGGACTTCTCTGCTCCTCCTATTGTAGAACTCTAGGCCAAGTGGCTAGAAGGAGGGCAGCCAGCACTGGAGGGAGGCAGGCTGGCTTCCAAGGTGGCCCTCCAGCTATTTACTGCCCTTTTTAGTATCCCTTGGCACCCAGTAAAAGTAGGCAAGAGGGTCTGGCAGGAAGGCTGCCCAGAAGACCTTCAGAGACCAGCCAAAATTGCTCAATGTTGGGGGAGGAACAGTCAAAGCTATGGAACACTGTCCTGCACATGGGGGCTTCCCCACTGGACTCCTCAGGCCACCACAGGGCCAAGGTTTGGCTGAGGACTCAGCAGGGACCCTCCCCAGGCACCTGCCAGAGCACTGGAGTGGAAGGAAGGAGCTCCAGAAGGCAGCTTAGACTCTCCCCCGGAAACCCTTCCAGGCCTCTGCAGCTTAAGGGAAGAGCTCAGAAAGTCAGCCAATGGACCCAGCTGCAGTGAGAGAACGGGGACAAAGCTAGTCAGACCTCAGCGGGAGAGAGACAGAGATCTGGGTAGCCAGACCAGGCCCCAAACTTGTTGGCTGGTTGGGGAGATGGCTGGAGAGGATCCAGTTAAGAGAGCCAGATGCTGGGTAGAGGCAGCAGGCCCCGAAGGAAAGGTGTGGAAGCGGCCAGAGATGACTACTAGAGGACTTCCCGGACATGCACCTGCCGCTTAGCACATTCTGAGCTCTGTGCTTAAAGGTGACAGACAGTTCCATCCCTGGGATGTGCACTGTGTATTATCTTTCCGTGGGGTGATGAGTGATAGTGAATGATCCAATTGGTTCCTATGGTGAGCAAGATAGCTAACCAGGAGACGGCCGAGAAGGGAAGGTGACCTGGGCATAGAAGCAGGATTCAATCCACTGTATCAGTCTGCCCAGGACAGAGGAGAAACTCTGCTGCCTGGCCTCACTCGGTACCTCCTTGCTGGTCTTTGGAGAGTTCTGTGGGAAACAGAAGAACTGCATGAGAGTGCTTTTGCCCTCGAGGACTAAGAACAAGACAGGTCACCCTCCTGAAGCTCTCCCTGGCCCCAGCCATGGACGAAAAGAGCCCTTGCCCAGTGGGTATTATTTATTTCACAATACTTTTATGGCTGTGCTTCCAATGTGCCAAGCACATTCTAAGCACCTGAAACATACTGACTCATCAAATTCTCCAGCCGCCCCATGAATTAGGTACTATTATTGTGCCCACTTTTTCAATGGAAGAAACTGCAAAATGGGGGTATAATGTAACTTGCCCAAGGTCACAAGGCTAACCAGTAGAGCTAGGACCACCTGCCTGGGGCCAGCATTCTTACTGCGCTTCTTGGCCCAACCCTACCGAGACACTGGACTTATGCACAGGAACCCTGGACCAGGAGAGGGCAAGTGTCAAGGGCAGGGCACAGGCTGTGTCAGGAAAGCTGGGCATGTGTCCCAGATTACTGCTTGTCAGTATATGACCTCAGGCAGGTACCTAACTGTCCTGCCTTGGTTCCTAATCCATACATGGGGATTTCAGTAAAACTTGTTTCTTGGGCTGTTAGGAAACTGAAACAATACCATGTCATGACTTCATGATTTTTAGTTCTGAGACAGAGTCTTACTCTGTCACCCTTGCTAGAATGCAATGGTGTTGGCCTAACTCACTGCAACTCCTGGGCTCAAGCGCTCTTCCTGACTCAACCTCCTGAGTAGCTGGGACTGCTGGGCACCCATCACTGTTACCCATCACTGTTACTGGACAAGAAGGGTTGGGCCACCTGTCACTGTTAGTTAATATGCAGAGATGGGGATAGGTTCATTAAATGTTATTTGTCAGGCTCGGTGCCTGTGGCTCAAGTGGCTAAGGCGCCAGCCACATACACCTAAGGTGGCGGGTTCGAATCCCCAGCCCGGGCCCGCCAAACAACAATGATGGCTGCAACCAAAAAATGGCCAGGCGTTGTGGCGGGCGCCTGTAGTCCCAGCTACTTGGGAGGCTGAGGCAGGAGACTCGCTTGAGCCCAGGAGTTGGAGGTTGCTGTGAGCGTGATGCCATGGCACTCTACCCAGGGGGATAGCTTGAGGCTCCGTCTCAAAAAAAATAAAAATAAAAAAATGTTATTTGTCAGCACTCTCACCACCACACCCAGCTACTTTTTTCTATTTTTAGTAGAGACAGGGTCCTGCTCTGCTCAGGATGGTCTCCAACTCCTGACTTCAAAAGATCCTACTGCCTCAGCCTCCCACAGTGCTAGGATTATAGCCACTGTGCTCAGCAACTTATTTATTTGTTTATTTATTTATTTATTTATTTAGAAGAGACAGAGTCTCACTTTATTGCCCTCAGTAGAGTGCTATAGCATCACAGCTCACAACAACCTCCAACTCCTGGGCTTAGGCGATTCTCTTGCCTCAGCCTCCAGAGTAGCTGGGACTACAGCCACCCGTGACTACACCACAGCTACTACACCACAGCTGCCACAACACCCAGCTATTTTTTTGTTGCAGTTTGGCTGGGGCTGGGTTTGAACCCCACCACCCTTGGTATGTAGGGTCAGTGCCCTACCCACTGAGCCACAGGTGCCGCCCTCAGCAACTTTTTGATTATTAAAAAGTGGGTCTGCCTGGGACCCAAGAAGATTCAGACATCTCCCCTTCACTGACATCCAAACTCATGCACTCTTGCTAGGAGGAAAGTAGCCACTTCTTCCAAGGCTCAGCCACTAGGTCCACAGGTTCCTGTTAGGGTTAGAGGAGGAAGTGTCCCTTCCTGTTCCCTGCTCATCTCCTCCAAGTCTTTTCTTTATGTGCCTGATGCGTTTCCTTCTTGTTTTCCTTAAGTGTCCTCTGACGTGTGGTGTTGTGTTAGTTTCCTAGGGCCACCAGCATGAAATACTGTAAACTGAGCAGCTGAAAACAACAGAAACTAGTTCTGTCACAGTTCTGGAGGCCAGAAGTCCAAAAATCAAAATGTGACACGGCCGTGGTCCCTCTGAAGCCTCTCTAGACCTCCTTGTCCCTTGTAGCTTCTGACAGTCACCGGCAAGCCCTGGTCACTGGCACTCCTGGCTTGTGCCTGCGTCACTCCCATCTCTGCCTCCATCTCAATGTGGCCTTCTTCTCCATGTGCCTGTGTCCAAATTTCTCTCTTCTTACAAGGATGCCAGTCACTGGACTAGGGCCCAAACCAATACGGTATGACCTCATCTTAATTACATCTGCAAAGACCCTGTTTCCAAATAAGGTTACATTTATAGGTTCCACACAGACACGAATTTGGAAAGGACACCATTCTACTCAGGACCATGGTCCTGTGGGATCCCAAATTAAGAACATTTGTTTCTTTTCCTTGAAGCTTCCAAGAACAGCCTGAGAGATGTGCCCTTCCTTGGGCAGAGAGATGTGTGAGCTGCCCCTTCACGACTGCTCAAAACACTGTGAGCCCTGAGGACAGGCTGTAAGGCAGCCCAGGGATGGAGCCTCACAGATGGCCTTGCAGGACCACAGGCAGGCTGCATGGCCGAGGCTGGCCCCCCAGGGATGGAGCCTCACAGATGGCCTTGCGGGACCACAGGCAGGCTGCATGACCGAGGCCGGCCCCCTCAGGGAGGGAGTGTCCTTTTGCAGCCCGTCCAGCATGGCCTGGCCCTCTACAGACATTGCCTCACTGAGCTGCAGGGATGCTTCCTGCACTTTTCTGGTGAAGAGCTTCAGTCTTAGCAACCTCAGATGACCCTAGCACAAGGAGTATCATCCTTTAGAGCTTATTTCAAGCTTCCATGGGCAAGAGAGAGGGAGGTGGGGCCATGGAGCTGGCATGGGAAATGTGGGTAGCACCACAGTTCCTTGGCAGTGTTACCTAGAGGAAAGTCATGGTGATGCCCAGCAGTCAGCCCACTCTTACCAAAGCCCTGGAAGATGTGATGGTGAGGTGGACGCAGGGTTTCAGAAGCTCCTGTCAAATCCAGAACACCAGGTTGGGGAGGGCCAGGAAGAGAGGTTAAGGGGCTTTCATCTAGACCAGCGGTTCGCAACCCATGGGGGGGGTCGAACAACCCTTTCACAGTGGTCATCTATGACCATCCTGCATATCAGATATTTATATTATGATTCATAACAGTAGCAAAATTACAGTTATGAAGTAGTAATGAAAATAATTTTATGATTTTTTTTT
>NW_003852413.1:3948454-3953416 GCF_000181295.1 Otolemur garnettii
TGCCTGGCTATTTTTTGGTTGCAGCCATCATTGTTTGGCGGGCCCAGGCTGGATTCGAACCTGCCAGGCTCAGGTGTATGTGGCTGGCGCCTTAGCCACTTGAGCCACAGGTGCCGAGCCAATAATTTTATGATTGGGGTCACCACCACATGAGGAACTGTATTAAAGGGTGGTGGCATTAGGAAGGTTGAGGACCACTGATCTAGACCTTTCACTGATGAGACAGGCAGTGTGATCAGAGATGCAGAAAGCTGCCATGTGGTTTCCATAGCTGCAGGGAATGTTCTCAGCAATTCCCAAACTCTCCCCAGTCAATGCCTACAGCCCCTCTCTGTGCCCATTCTGCTCTCCTCACCCTGTAGCTGTGAACTCTAGGCCAACATCTGGCCCCGAGAACCTCTCTGGGGTACCCAGGTCTGACTTACACAGCCTGGGAAAGGACATGGGGTTATGCCCTCACCTGAACCACAGGAAGGGGACCGCCCTGCCCAGGGACAGGAAGTCAGCTACGTACCCAGCAAGCTGTGAGCCCATGCAGTGGGTGGAGGGGTGGGGTAGGGTCAGGCACCTGGTGGTCAGCTGGGCCATCTACTATTTTTCCGGGTCACAGTGGTTCCCACGCTCAGGAAGCCAGAGGGGTGGGATTTGGGACCTTGGGTGTTTCTCCCAGTTTGCACCCTTGCAGCCAGGGGCCCAGGCAGGTCTCTAATCTGCTCCCCATTTATATAATGGGGATATAAACAGTCCCCACTTTGTGGGGTGGTTGTGACAATTAGGTGAGCAAATGCTTCTAGGACATAGTGAGTCCTCTGCTCAGATGCCCTCTGCCAGGGATGCACCCCTGGACAGCCTTTCTTGCTTAGGGAAGAAGCAGCCACCATACAGACAGCCCCACCTAGTCCACTAATTCTCCCCAGGGAAATCAGTGACAACCCCCTCGCTGGAGGAGGACCCCCATACACAGTGGACCCTCAAAATGCAATATGAGGCAAGTTCTCCCTGAGTCCTCCCTGCACCCGGGGCCTCTCCAGCTGGGCAGCCCAGCCACAGGACAATCAGGCTTTCTGCCAGGAAGTTACAGTAAGTCAGACCCGCCCTTCCTCACACAGGGTGCTGTTGGTCCCTGGTCCCAAGCCTCAGTTCTTATAGGAGAGGAGAAGAGAGATCAAGGGCCGCTCCTGCCCCCCAACTCCCACACTCTTAATCCCACCCCCAGGGCACACTGCTCTTCCCAGAGACTTCCAGGGACTGCCTCCTCCCCGAAACCACACACCCCAAACTGGGGTGGCAGCTGACACTCTGGGGAGGCTGACTCACCCTAGCCAGGTTGGGCCCTCAGTCAATATTCTTGGACCCCAGCCTGGGATTCCTGCAGGTTCCAACAACAAGTTGGACCATCATCTGGCATGAGGTGGGGTTCAGGGTTACCCAGAGGGAGGGGAGGGCTCTGGCAAGGGCATTGATGTGTCCACAGCTCCAGGCCTGGGGACATGTCAGTGATGTAGGCAGGCCACCCTCAGCCACAGCCTGACTGAGGAGGAAGGACGTGGGCCAAGGGCCATATGAGCCACCAGCCTTTCAGTGGGGACAGGGGCTAGAGGATCACGGTTATGGAGGGCATGGCACATTACATAATTATGCTATTTTATTCTTTACTTATTTATTACTATCGGGTTTTTTTGGCCATGGCTAGGTTTGAACCCGCCACCTCCGGTGGCATATGGGGCCAGCGCCCTACCCTTTTGAGCCACAGGCGCTGCCCCAATTATTCTATTTTAAAACTAACAACCCCTTGTGGTAGATATGACTAATCACTGGTTAATAGATGAAGAAACTGAGGCTGGGAGAGGTTAGGGAGGTTAGAGAAGTTAGGGTGGAGAGGTGGCGAGGGGGGTGGCTATGCTGGGCAGAAAGTGGGGTTCGGCACCTGGGAACCTCTTCTTCAGCCTTCCTATCCACTTAGGCTAAAACCATGAGCCTGGGCCTGAGGCCACACTGCCCACCTGCAGGATGGAGGTGAGGGGAGGCACAGAGCCCCAGGACAACCAGGCCCTAGGACTGCACCTGGATGAGGGAGAAGAGGAAGCGAGGTGGGAGACTGGGGTGCAGGCTGGCAAGGTGTCCTTCTGAGGCCAGCCCCTGTGCCCTGGCACCCCGCCTCCCTGAGGTTCTGAGCCCACCTCCGCTGACTCCTGGCTGAGGAAGGGCGGGTGACTGAGCACCGGGCGGGCCTTGGTCCCCCAGCCTGGGTCAGCGTCCATGGTAATAGCTGCACGCTGCTCCCAGGCCCCCGGGTTTAGAGGGGAAGGGCCACGCACGTCCCGCCGCTCCACCGGCTGCGCATTCCTCGGACCTTGCATCAGCCCGGCCACTGGACCGGCTTTCCAGCTGACTGTAGGTCAGAGCCGCGCTGCACCGCTTCAGGCAGCCCCGGCCCCACCCCCGGCTCCCCGAAGTCGGCTCCGTGTTTCTGTGTCTCAATCCCGCGGGTCCCCTTTCCCTGCGTGGGCCCCGTGCCCGTGCCCGGCTCCCCCGCTAGTCCTGCTGCCAAAGTGGCCACTCACGCCCGCCGCCACCATCCGCGGGCCTCCCAGCCGAGCCCTATTTCGGGCGCTGGCGCTGCGGGCCAGGCCGGGGCAGCCCTGCCCGGAAGGGAGGCTATTCTGGGCTGGGCCGCCTGAGCAGCTGCGGGCCCCGGGCTTCCCGTCAGGGTGCGCGCCCTGGACAGAGGGCACGTTAGGGCAGGGCTCCCTGCCCGCCATCACTTTACCCCTAGGCTGCGCCGGGCTCACTCCCCTTTTTGGGCAGACCTAGGTCCTTCCTTAGGCCAGGAATAAGCCCTAGGGTCAGGTCACTGAGAATGTCCAGAGCCTAGGCCACTGGCTTCCTCCTGCTGTGTCCCCAGGGCAGGTGCCTGGCACCTGGACTCCTCTGCCCTTCCCCCACCCCGTCTAGGGTGGTTCTTTTGGCAACTGTGTTGTTGTGGGCACCGTGTTAGCCCCAGTATCCCCTTCGCTTTCCTTTCTGCCTGTAGCTTCCCTCCCCCATGTGTCCATGTGGTTCCATTGAGTCCCCAATGCCCAGCACGGGATAGATGTCCCCCAGATGGGTGTTGAATGAAAGTTGTTATGGGCGGCACCTGTGGCTCAGTGGGTAGGGCACCAGCCCCGTATACGGAGGGTGGCGGGTTCAAACCCTGCCCTGGCCAAACTGCAACCAAAAAATAGCTAGGTGTTGTGGCAGGTGCCTGTGGTCCCAGCTACTTAGGAGGCGGAGGCAAAAGAATCGCCTAAGCCCAGGAGTTGGAGGTTGCTGTGAGCTGTGACAGCACAGCACTCTACCCAGGGTGATAAAGTGAGACTATGTCCCTAAAGAAACAAAAAGATAGCCAGGCATTGTGGCAGGTGCCTGTAGTCCCAGCTACTTGGGAGGCTGAGGAAAGAGAATCGCCTGAGCCCAAGAGCTGGAGGTTGCTTTGAGCTGTGACACTATAGCACTCTACTGAGGGCGATAAAGCGAGACTCTGTCTCTAAAAACAAAAAAAAAAGAAAGAAAAGAAATAAAAAAGAAAGAAAGTTGTTAAACTGTCACCTTTGGTGTCAACTTTAGGACACTCCAGCTCCTTGGGCGTCTTTTTACATCCTGTCCAGCAACGACTTATGATGATCATAAGTTCTATTCGCCCTCTTGGATCTTTCCCCCACCAGAGGGAATGGCCACTTCTGTAGCTTGGTGCACAAAGTTGTGGGTATCTGTACATGTGGCCCCGGTCCCCTTGGGCTCACTCTGTGATCTTAGAACTACTTGCTGGGCTCCTGGTAGCCACACTCTTCCATCTGTGAACTAGGATAAGAGTCTTTGTCTGCAGCACCAGCACCCTGCAGACCCTGATGGCCACCACTGTCTAACCCAAGCCTCGCCCTCCAGAGCCAAGGTTTCCCAAAGAGACTGTCTGGGAACGCTTGGGGGATGGGAAGAAGCTGAGGAGCTATTAATGTCACCTATCCATGCCCACTCTCTGCCAGGATTTTTAAATATAGCACATGATTTAGCCCGGTGCCTCTTGAACTTGAACGTCAGTACTGATCACCTAGATCTTGTTAAAATTTAGACTGATTCATTGGCCTGGCCAGGGCCTGAGGTGCGGCAGCCCCAGGTGGTGCGGATCTTGCAAAGACTCCACCACCTTAGAAATCAGTCAGAGGGAGCAACCACCTAGCACATGGTTTTCAGATGTGAAAAGACGCCCCAGATCCTTACCCTTGGCCCTAGATGATCTTTCTCAGGCAGTTTACCCCTTAGCTTTCTTCCTTTTCTTTCTTTCTTTCTCTCTCTCTCTTTTTTTTTTTTTTTTTGAGATGGAGTCTCACTATGTCGCCCTCAGTAGAGTGCTGTGGTGTCACAGCTCACAGCAACCTCAAACTCTTGGGCTTAAGAAATTCTCTTGCTTCAGCCTCCCAAGTAGCTGGGACTACAACAATTTTTTTGTGGTAGTTGTCATTGTTTTTAGCAGGCCCAGGCTGGGTTAGAACCCGCCAGCCTTGGTGTATGTGGCTGGTACCCTAACCACTGAGCCACTGGCACAGAGCCTCTTTTTTTTTTTTTAATTACCACACCAATCCTTGTGAGTTGTAAAATATGTGTGTGCTAAATATATAGCTATCCTCAATAAAATGAATACAAAATTAGTTATATATGAATAAAAAAGGAAACTCACACACATGCTAAGCCCCACTCACTTACTGCCTAGGAAAAGAAATACCATCCACAATTGGATGCTGATTCTTTCTTTCTTTCTTTCTTTTTTTTTTTTTAATGAAATCTTTTTTTATTTTATTTTATTTTATTTTATTTTTTTGCAGTTTTGGGCCAGGGTCAGGTTTGAACCCACCACCTCTGGTATATGGGGCTGGCGCCCTACTCCTTGAGCCACAGACGCCGCCCCGATTCTTTCTTTCTTTC
>NW_003852413.1:3953550-3955636 GCF_000181295.1 Otolemur garnettii
CCTTGGTAGAGTGCAGTGGCATCACAGCTCCCAGCAACCTCCAACTCTTGGGCTTAAGCAATTCTCTTGCCTCAGTCTCCCAAGTAGCTGGGACTACAGCCACCCGCCTCAATGCCCTGCTATTTTTAGAGACAGAATCTCGCTCTTGCTCAGGCTGGTCTCAAACTCCTGAGCTCAGGTGGTCTGCCTCCTTGGCCTCCCATAGTGCTAGGATTACAGGCTGAGCTACCTCACCTTGCTGCTGACTGCTGATTCTTTAATTGACTGGGTACACAAATAGCTTTCTTTGGACCTTGCGTTAAAGCTATAGAGATTAAATGGTTAAGTAAAAGACTCACATTTGGGATGGAAATCTGGTGAGAGGAACCTAGTCTGCTATCAGAAAGAGAGATAGGGAGGAAAAAGAGACAGAGAGAGAGAGAGAGAGGGAGGAAGCACAAAAAACAACTTCTCTTAGGATACATCAGACAGGTGAGGGGACACCCAGAAGTGCCAACACCATCCTTCAGGAGTAAGTAACAGCCACCAATGCTTTGATTCATTCATCAATAGATAGTTTACTTCTGACAGAGAAGCTGGAGCCGTCACACTCTCATATCAGTGAAAGAGTAATCAATGACAATTAATTACATGCCAGTTACTGGGAATACAGAATTGCTTGGTCAGAAGTTGCAGTATTTCTCAGGCATGGGTCTGTTACAGAAGCCAGATCTGCAGCTGGCTTCTGTAACAATATCCTAGTTTCCGGAAAGAATAGTGAGAATAGTGTCTGCCCAAATTGGGGCACTTCCAGTCTGGAAGTGTGTCCTGGGAAGATGGGTGGCTCACCACCAGTGGCCAGACTGGGTCAAATCCTGGCTGGCATCAGTCTCTCCCCCCGCCCCCCAGATGAGGGGCCATTGTTCAATGAAGAAAATAAGTGTGGGGACACTTCTCAGAGGCCTCTGGTGAGGACTGTGGACTCTCAGCCTGACAGGTCTGACACCCAAGGTCACTCAACAGATGGCTTCCTTTTTATTTCACCTGCTCACCAGCACCCCTGGGTGCCCCCAGATCTATTCCTCCGTTCTGGCTTTGAAAGGAACCTTATAAAGCTGGTTATCTTTACAGATGGGCATTGTTGCAGACATGGGTAATTGGGTAAAAGCCAGAGGTCTCCTTTCTGGGAGGAAGGGACAGGGGCCCACAGGGGCTTGGGGTGAGACAGAGTGAGAAGGGAAGGGAAGAGGGGGAGGAGAACCGGGAATTCTCACCCTTTCTCACTTCTGCTTTGTGTAGCCCTGAGCTGGCCACAGCTAGCTCCTGCCTTAGAACTTCCTCTGTAGAGCCCGCGGGGGCCATTTGCATGTGTCTTGTTGAAATTCCGGATCTGGACGTCACTGCTTCCTCCCCACAGCCCCCAGAGGGCAGCTGGAGCATCAGTGGGGAACCAAAAGGTAGGGATGAGCGGGCTGGGACAGTGTTGGTGGCCCCAAACATTTCCCTGGGTGATTCACCCTTCTTCAGTAGACAGACCATTTTCCTAGAATGTTGCAACAAGGGTATTAGGGTTTTTCCAGAAATTTACATTCTCAATTACCCAATCCTGAGCCCCTCACATGGAATTTGAGGTGACTCCCACTGGTAAGGGCTGGGTATTTGCTTGGGATCAGCATCCCCGTCCATTTTTCTCTTTGTCCACGTGCAGAGCTCAGCTTCCCAAGAATGACCTCCTCCTGCATTTATCCCAGCTGTGCACTCAATAGGCTCTTGGCCTGTTTCTCTTTCTTCAAACTCCTGAGCTCAAGCAATCCACCCCTCTTCAGCCTCCCTGTGCTGGGATTACAGGCTTGAGCCACTGCACCCTTGCTAAATTCTAGAATTCTTAGTTGACAGATCCTAAGTTCTTTGAGGGTGAGATCAAGAGTCCCCGGTCATAGTCACATAGCACATGCTTAATAGATCTCACTGTTTCAAATTGTGTTGCCTTTCTGAGCCCTTATTTAAGAAACAACCCCCAGCTGGACAGGGTGGCTCATGCCTGTAATCCTAGCACTTTGGAAGGCTGAGATGGGCAGATTACTTTGAGACCAGCCTGAGCAAGAGC
>NW_003852413.1:3956123-3958122 GCF_000181295.1 Otolemur garnettii
AAAAAAAAAGAAAGACAACCCCTTATAGGGCCACACCCAGCATCACTGATTGAGCTTGGCCTGGGTTTGGGGATCACATTCCTGTTTAGGTGAGTTTGAGCCCCCTGCCCTGCCAGAGTTCGGCAATGGCTCTGGCATTCTTTGTCTGCCGGAGCTGGCAAAGGGTCTTTATTCCAATGAAGTCTACAGTTTAAACTCCAGGAAAGGAATTTCACTGTGGGGTCACTCTGCATGTAGGGTGATTCCCTGTGAGTTTATAGCAGTTCAGGAAAGAGACATTGGAAACTGTCAGATGGGTACTCTCGACTTTAGGGGAAATTTTTCCAAAAAGTTCAGGAAACTCTGGCTAAAAAGGAAGAAACATAAAATACAAAGGCTGCGGGTCTACAGGCTCTAATAGTGAAACTATGTCAAGGAAAATGGATAAACTGGAAAAAAAATCCACAATTCTGACAATCGGGTCACAAAAGATTTCTGAGAGAAAGGACGGTGGTGAGTAAGGGCACTAAATAAAGCACCAGCAACCTTTCAGAGAGCTGAGCTCATATTTCAAAAGGATGAAGAGAAGAGGGAGGAAGGAAGGGAGGGAGGGAGGGAGGGGCCTCAACCACAAGTGAGTACAAAAAAGCACCTGGAACCCGGCGGCTGGGATGGGGGCTGTCAAAACGAGCTCCTCACAGCACTTCTAAGAAAAGAAAAAGACTGGGAAGGTTGTAGTCAGTGCTACAAGAATGAGCAAGGGAGGCTGGGTTCACGCCTGTAATCCCAGCACTCTGGGAGGTCAAGAGAGCTCAGGAGTTCAAGAGCAGCCTGAGTAAGAATGAGACCCCCACCTCTACTAAAAACAGAAAAATTTCTGGGCACAGTGGCTCACCCTTGTAATCCCAGCACTTTGGGAGGCCAAGGTGGGAGGACTGCCTAGGCTCACGAGTTTGAGACCAGACTGACCTTAAGAGAGAGACCCCTGTCTCTAAAAATAGCCAGGCGTTGTGGCGGGCACCTATAGTCCCAGCTTCTTGGAAGCCTGAGACAAAAGAATTACTTAAGCCTAAGAGTTTGAGGTTGCTGTGAGCTGTGATGTCATAGCACTCTATCGAGGGCGACATAGTGAGGCTGTCTAAAAAAAAGAATGTTTTGGGGATTAAAAGCTGTGAATTCTTAGACTATAATATCTGAATCTATTTCAGGGAAGCAGGTCAACGTTCATAACAGGTACGTATATAAAGGCAAAAAAATTGGAACCCATAATGTGAGACCTGTTGACTAGGATATGGCCATGTCGGGAAATACTACCCAGCCAGTACTGATGCTTACCTAGATGTACATTTACTTCTTCACACATGAAGACAGTCACAAAATATCAGTAGGTGAGAAAAGCAGAGTATTTAGGACTGATTTTTTTTTCCCTTTCTTTTGAGACAGAGTCTCACTATATCGCCCTCAGTAGAGTGCTGTTATGTCACAGCTCACAGCAACCTCCAACTCTTGGACTTAAGTGATTCTCTTGCCTTAGTCTCCCAAGTAGCTGGGACTATAGGCTCCTGCCACAATGCCTGGCTATGCTTCGGTTGTAGTTATCATTGTAGTTTGGCAGGCCCAGGCTGGTTTCAAACCCACCAGCTGTGGTGTGAGTGGCTGGCACCCTAGCCACTGAGCTATAGGTGCCTTTTTTTGAGACATAGTCTCACTCTGTTGCCCTTGATAGAGTGTTGCGGTGTCATAGCTCACACAACCTCAAACTCTTAGGCTCAAGTAATTCTCATGCTTTAGCCTTCCAAGTAGCTGGGACTATAGGTGCCTGTGGCCACAACACCCGGCTATTTTTAGAGACAGGTCTCGCTCTGGCTCAGGTTGGTCTCAAACCTGTGAGCTCAGGAAATCGACCCGCTTGGCCTCCCAGGTTAAAATTCATTTTAATTGGCTCGGCGCCTGTGGCTCAAGCGGCTAAGGCGCCAGCCACATACACCTAAGGTGGCGGGTTCGAATCCAGCCTGGGCCA
>NW_003852413.1:3958467-3958860 GCF_000181295.1 Otolemur garnettii
TTTTAGAGACAGAATCTCACTTTGTCGCCCTTGGTAGAGTGCCATGGTGTCATAGCTCATAGCAATCTCCAGCTCTTGGGCTTAGGTGATTCTCTTGCCTCAGCCTTCTGAGTAGCTGAGACTACAGGTGCCTGCCACAACGCCTGGCTATTTTCTGTTGCAGTTTGGCTGGGGCCGGGTTCGAACCTGCCACCCTCGGTATAGGGGGCCAGCACCCTACTCACTGAGCCACAGACACCGCCCAATTCTTTTTAATTTTCATTTATCTGTATTTTAGGATTTTGGTGAAATGAATACAGAAATATAAACTATTATTTTTGCAAGTGTAAAAAAAACCTTACTGGGGTGGTGCCTGTGGCTCAAAGGAGTGGGGCGCCAGTCCCATATGCTAGA
>NW_003852413.1:3958880-3963006 GCF_000181295.1 Otolemur garnettii
AAAAAAAAAAAAAAAAAACCTTACCATTTGCAACTCTGGATAAAGTAACTCCTTTCTTCTTCTTCTGGTTGTCCTGGCTACAATACGAGACTTCAAACTCCTGGGTTTAAGCAATAATCCTGTCTCAGACTCTCTAGTAACTGGAATTATAGATGCTACCACGCCCAGCTGATTTTTCTGTTTTTAGTAGAGACAAGGTCTTGCTGTTACTCACCCTGGTCTTGAACTCCTGGCCTCAAGCAATCCTCCCACCTCGGCCTCCCAGTGTGCTAGGATTACAGGCGTGAGCCACCTCACCTGGCCTCCTTTGTGCTTTGATAAGATGGTCAGATCTTAGAAATGCTATGGATATAGCATACCTTGATTCTATAAAAACACTTAACATTCTGGGGCAGCACCTGTGGCTTAAAGGAGTAGGGCACTGGCCCCATATGCCAGAAGTGGCAGGTTCAAACCCAGCCCTGGCCAAAAACTGCAAAAAAAAAAAAAAACAAAAAAAACAAAAAACACTTAACATTCTATGATAACTGTATACAAGACATAGAAAAAAATAGCCTAGAAAACAGAACACGGCCAGGGGCAGTGGCTCATACCTACAATCCCAGCATTATAGGAGGATTATCTGTGGCCATGAGTTTGTGAATAGAGCAGCAAAGGGAGACCCCCATCTCTACAAATATAGTTTAATTTAAAAAATCAGGGTGGTGCCTGTGGCTCAGTGGGTAGAGTAGCCCCATATACCGAGGGTGGTGGGTTCAAACCTGGCTCAGCCAGCTAAAACAGCAGTGGTAACTGTAACAAAAAGTAGCTGGGCTAGGGGCAGTGCCTGTGGCTCAAAGGAATGGGGCGCCGGGCCTATATGCTGGAGGTGGCAGGTTCAAACCCAGCCCTGGCCAAAAACTGCAAAAAAAAAAAAGTAGCTGGGCGTTGTGTTGGGCACCTGTAGTCCCAGCTGCTTGGGAGGTTGAGACAAGAGAATCACTCAAGCCCAAGAGTTGCAGGTTGCTGTGAGCTGTGATGCCATAGCACTCTACCAAGGGTGACATAGTGAGACTCTGTCTCCAAAAATAAATAAATGGGCAGTACCTGTGGCTCAAAGGATTAAGGCGCCGGGGCCCCATATGCCACAGGTGGTGGGTTCAAAGCCATCCCCAGCCAAAAACAAAAAATAAAAATAAAAATAAATAAATAAATAAAAATAAAGTAAAATAAAAATGAAAACTGAGGCAAGAGGATCACTTGAGCCCAAGAGTTTGAGGTTGTTGTGAGCTATGATGCCACAGCACTCTACCAAGGGTGACAAAGTAAGACTCTGCCTCAAAACAAACAAACAAAAAATGCTACTGGACAGTGCTCGCCAGGAGGTGAGTCTCTAGACACAAATGCAGCTCTCTGACCTTGACCATGTCCAGGTCAACACATTTGCCAATGACATGAATGAAGACCAGGAAGGCCTGTGATCCGATAAACACAACTGGGAGTGAACCCCCACTTGATGCCAGGCTAGCACAATGGGTTGAGTGACACAGATGAAATTGAACAGGACTGGCTTGGCGCGTGTGGCTCAAGTGGCTAAGGCACCAGCTACATACACCTAAGGTGGCAGGTTTGAATCCAGCTCAGCCCGCCAAACAACAATGACGGCTGCAACCAAAAAATAGCCAGGCGTTGTGGCGGGCGCCTGTGGTCCCAGCTACTTGGGAGGTGGAGGCAGGAGACTTCGCTTGAGCCCAGAAGGTGGAGGTTGCTATGAGCTGTGATGCCACGGCACTCTACCTGGGGGAAAGCTTGAGTCTCTGTCTCAAAAAAAAAAAAAGAAAGAAAAGAAAAAAAAAGAAATTGAACAGGACTGAATACAGAGTCCAGCAATCAGGTGACCAAGATGTCCCAGACACTCAGTGTTAGCTGACTGCAGATAAATTACAGTTCAGACACCATGGAACAAAAGCCATCACGACCCTGGTCCTCATCTGGGTGGAGTGACGAAGTAGTCCCCAGCCCTTTGTGGCCATCGTGGGTGTCCAGGAGGAGGGCAGAAAGGTGGGAAGGGGTCTGAGGTTCATATCAAAAAGGAATAGTTGATGGAACCCAAGATATTTACATGGGGGAAGAGAGGAGATGGCATGATGGCATTCACCAGCTAGTTGACCCCCAGTGGACAGTCAGCTGGTCAGGGAGATGGCTTCCTTCCAGATGAAAGAACAAGGGGAAGAAGGTTTCCAAGAGGCAGAGTTCAACTTAATACAATGAAGGAAAGGAACAGCATGGTGCACTGAGAGCCCCCTGGGCACCACCAACTCAGAGCACCATCTCATCCAGCCCTCCGAAGAGCCTACCTACGCCTAGGTACAAACTGCCTGGTCACACGGCCCAGACAATGAGGAGTCACTCTTCAGTCTACACAGGAGCAAGGCACTGTGTGGGAGGCAGTGCTGGGGAAGCACTGGGGGCTGTGCGGGTAAGAAACAGGGGCAGGGACTCAGCTGGGAGGGAACAGGGTTTGCGTGGAGTGCTGAAGCTGTGCCCCGAGCCACCATTGGTGTGTTTGGACGCCCAGTCCACCTGTGAGTTGCCTCTGAACATGTGTGATGTGTCAGTGGCCGTAGGCTGAGAAGCTTTGGAAAATAAGGAAGACAGCCTCCCGACTGAGCTGCTGGGTCTGCTGTCCAGCAGGCAAACCTCTGCCAGCAATAAAGGACAATGTGTGGTGTGGCCATCATGAGATAGGATAGGTTGTCAGGCTTTGGAGTCAGGAAAGCCTGAGTTCAGATGCAGATTCTACCACTTGGTGCTGTGTGGCCTCAGGCAAGGTCCTTAACCTCTCTGAGCCTCAGTTTCCCTCTCTGTTGTGAGAATAAAGGAAACAGCAGATGTACAAGCCCTTGGTCATTCCTGCAACAAACGTGAGCATGCTTTAATGGGAGCACCCCAGCTCTGTGTGCTCCTGGAGACCAAGAAAGAAAGGCTGGGGAGGTGAGGACATCTAGGGAAAGGACACAGTTTCTTCCCCAGAGCAGCATTCACTCACTCACTATTTAAGGTGTCGGTTTCGAACCACCTGATGAGACAGCAGACAGGTCTCAGCACTGACCCTTAAGGCCAGTGAGGAAATGCTCCGGGGCTTGAGCCTAAACTGGCTGGCAGAGGCCTGGGCCCCAGGGGAGCCAGGCAGGAGGGCTGTTTGCATGACTGCTGAGTGCTGACAAGGCCCCTGGTGAGGGCACATGGCTGGGGGCAGCCAGCAGGGTCGGAGGCCTTGGCAGTGGTTGCCAGCTTTGCAGACAGTGGGGAATTCTTAAGGAGTGTCCAGCACTCCTGGAGAACTCTGCAGGCTGTGGGCAGAGCTGGCAGAGGGCAGATTTTACTGGCCCGAGTGCTCCAGAGCAGGACTCCCTGGGCTGACTACTGTGGGGTGTGCAGCCTCCTTTCTCAAGGGCCCTCTCTGGCCTGGGGGCTCAGCTGCTATCCCGGCCTCCAGGAGGGAGAGCGCCCAGTCACCCCATGAGTCACTGTGCCCACTTCCTGCCACATGGAACCCGTGGCTGAGTCACCGGCCCCCCAAAGGGAAAGACTGGCCGCAAGGCCGGAAAGCTGGAGCCCGATGGTGGCCACTGAGCCTGGGGGGCGCCTGGTAGCACAGTGCCCCTGCTCCTTGTCCTAGCACTGAGGTCCTCCGCCAGCAGAAGGGCTCTTTGCTGGTATTTCCCCCCAGCAAGGATGGCTGTGGCATGTCCTTAGAAACAAAACAGAAAACCCAACTTTTTCTTTTGAAATAATTTCAGGCTTACAGAAAAGTTGCAAAAATACTGCAAAGAATTCCCGGATGCCCTTCACGCAGATTCCCCAAATGTGAACATTTTACCACATTTGCATGATTTTATCTCTCTCCTCCCCCTTTTTTCCTTAGACATTTGAGTGTACGTGTAAGGAATCACAGTACAGTGATCCACTCCAGGAAAGGCACATCACAATAAACACTTTTTTTTTGAGACAGAGTCTCACTATGTTGCCCTCACAGTAGAGTGCTGTCACGTCACAGCTCACAGCAACCTCAAACTCGGGCTTAAGCGATTCTCTTGCCTCAGCCTCCTCAGTAGCTGGGACTACAGGCGCCCACCACAATGCC
>NW_003852413.1:3963572-3975070 GCF_000181295.1 Otolemur garnettii
ACAGGAGCCTGCCACAACGCCTGGCTATTTTTTTTGGTTGCAGCCATCATTGTTGTTTGGCTGGCCGGGCTGGATTTGAACCTACCACCTTAGGTGTATGTGGCTGGCGTCTTAGCTACTTGAGCCACATGTGCCCAGCCGTGCTTGGAGTTTTATGCTCTGCAGTCACCTTCAAGTTCTTAATCATTTTATGAGTCTCACTTTGTCGCTCACAGCAACCTCAAACACTTGGGCTTAAGCTATTCTCTTGCCTCAGCCTCCCAAGTAGCTGGCACTATAGGCGCTGGCCACAACACCTGGCTATTTTTTCGTTGTAGTTGTCATTGTTGTTTGGCAGGCCCAGGCGGGATAGGAACCCGCCAGCTCTGGTGTATGTGGCTGGCATCCTCTCTGCTGAGCTACAGGCACCAAGCCTGTTTTATCTTTCAATTCATGTTGGTAAATCAAGTCTGATGGGAGGTGTGTGCCATGGGCTTGGAGCATAGGCTCCCAGGAGGTCCAGCCTCCTGCCTTCCGGGCACATGTTCTCAGGCACCAGTTTCCTACCCTCATACCACAACCTGCTACCCTCTCCTGCTGGTGGTAGATACAGGTGAAGGGAGGTCACACCCCATGCGCCTTTGAGTTAGGTCATTGGTATCCCCATGGGTAGAGGGGGGCTGGGCTAGAGAGGAAACTTCACTCCTTGCCCCACAGCTTTGCTCACCTCAGGCTGTCCTTGCACACTGCAGAGAGACTGCAAATCCCTGGGGGTCTGGCTGTTGTGAGCATGGCCTCCTGCCTGCTAGAGCCAACCAATCATGACAGTTAGACCTTCGTTCCTGGAGCCACTCACCACACAAACCCAAAGCACTTTGTAGGCATCACCTGCAGGAGATACCATTATTCTGCTCCCCATTTCACAGATGGCATAACCAAGTCTCAGGGAGATTAACCCGCCCAAGTTCAGCCAGGCACTGGGAGAGTTGGATTTAAATTCCGTTCTCCTTGCTCCAATGCCAAAACTCGAACTCAGACATTAATTTGACTTGGGAGTTAGTTATAGTGAGGGCCCTGGGAGTGATGCTGGCTCCTTGGCCAGGTGGGCCTAGGGCAGGCTCTCTGCCATGGCCAGCTCGGGGCCCAGACTGGCTCTTCCCGTGGCCCAGTTCCACCAGCAGGGAAATCAGGTCTGAGTCATCTGAGAGGGAGATGGGAGTCCCTGTCCCTGGCTCCCAGCGAAACTCCACCAACTTCTTAGCTTGCCCCACCCTCTTCCCTGAAATAAATCAAAGAAGTTTTAAGCTGGGAAGGAAGTCACCTAATCCAAACTCTTCAGTTTGCAAATAGAGGGCTTGGGGTTCCAACAGGGGTCCCCAGGGATTAGAAAATGCCTGGGCTTGCCTCCTGGGAGGAATTCTGTCTCTGCTGCCAAATTCCTGCAAGCCCTGGGCCAGTTAATCTCTCTGAGTTGGAACATTCATTCTCCTAAATGGAGCTGTTCATAGTAGTATTTTGCCCAAAGAATGTCTGAGAGCGGGAAATACAGGAGTGTTGTGGTGAGAGCGGTGAGAGCACCCATCGAATGAATGCTCCTGACTGTGTGGGCCACCTCATTGTCGTCTGGACAAATCTTCCAGAGAGGCACTATTAGAATCCCCACTTCACTGAGCATTAACAGAAGCTCAGAGAGGTTAAGTAATCTATCTACCAGACTACAGAGCAGAGCCATTGCCTTCCCCACAGGGGGCCAGCCCCAGAGGAGCAGCCAGCTTGGCCCGTGCCTGCCGCCTGCCCCGGGGCTCCCAGAGTCCCAGGCTGCAGCCATCCAGCACTGGGGAGCCAGTGGAGCTGAGAGGAGCAAGGAAGCCGACCCCCTCCAGATAAACAAAGCACTTCCTCCCCAAAGCCCGAGCCCAGAAGGAGGAGGCGCTGCACACACCACTGTTTATAGAGACAGATGTTTGGGACGGAAAAAGAGAGACAGCCCTCCTCCATCCCCATGGAGACAGAGGAAGTTTGCAACTTGGGCAGCAGCAACTGGAATTGAAAAAGGAGAAGGGGAAGAAGGGAGGGAGCCAGGTCTGACCCACAGAAAACAGCGTGACATTCTCAGACGCTGGTGCCTAACAAAGGGGCGTTGCCGAGGCAACCGGGCCTGCCGGCACAGGGCTGCCAGTCCCAACTGGACCTGGGGCCAAAGCCGGGGAGGTGGCAAGGAGATAAGTAAGTACACGTGGGAGGGCAGTAAATACCGTGAAGAGCAAATAAATAAGCAAATGCACACCGGGGCCTCTCAGCCTGGCTTCCCCCCAAAGTCTGGGTTATTCCTGGCCCTTCTCCTCCTCTCCCCATCCCATCCTCCCCTAACCCTTCCTCTTCATTTCCTCCTTTCCCCTCTCTTTGTGCCCTTCCATCCATCCTCCCTCTCTCCCTTTCTCTCTTCCCTCCCTGTCTTCTTTGCTTCTCAATGTCCAATAGTCACCTCTACCCCCAGCCTAGGAAATGGGTCCCCGTCCTGCTGTTAACAGTTGGCAGATAGCTCTGAGCATGACCAGTACCACAGGGCTGCTTCTGGTAGCAGAGTGAGGCCCCTAGGAGGGACCCAGCAAGTTCCCATTCACTGTCTGGCTGCAGACAAGGGACGGGAGAAAGGGAGGGCTCTGGGCTGTCTCTGGTCCTTGTTATTCCTCTGCTCACTCCCCCAGTGACCAGCTGGACACTGGCCCCTCAAGCCCCTGAATGAGAGCTGATGGCCTCTGATGTTGGTGACATCGTCACCCGAGGCTGTGATGTCCACTGTGGGATCATGCTGCCCTGGAACTTCCCTTGTCCCCCTCACCAGAACCCTGAGCTCCTATAGCTCAGGGAGATGAGCTGCTGTCCCTCCTGCCTCCCTCCAGGGGATGGGGAAGGGGGAGACTTCTGATGACCTCTGGCCGGGTGATGGGAATCCCTGAAGCCAGGATGTTCTGTGGGAAAGAGCTAGAGGGAGTGATGGGCTGAGTGACCACACTGGTCCTGGGGTCACTGCCTCTAGGTCAAAGGAGGGGTCTATCCCACACCCCCAGCCTCAGAAATCTCCCAAGAGGCCCCATGGTGGGAAGGCAGACCACAGCGGGACCATGGGACCATGTTCATCTACCCCCCAGGAGTGTGCCTCAACTTCCAGGCTGAGGCTGGGAGCAGGGAGGTGTCGGGAGTCATCTCCCCTGACTTGGGGAGATAGAAACACTTGGTAGAGAAAGAGGGGTTGGCAGCTGAGTGGAGCAGGGCTGAGGGAGGGCACAGGGGACCAGTGGGCAGCTGGAGGCAGGGGGCTTGGAAGGAACGCCCGGGAGGGCTGGGCTGCTGACTACAGACCCAGGGGGCAGGTTCACTGTCTCTCACCCTGGGGCTGGGATTGCTGAGAAGGCAGGACTCCAAAGACCAGGCGTCCTAACTCAGCCCTAGAAATGACTCACAAAACACACCACTCCACAGAGGCCAATGGGAACAGCCATCAGCTCCCAAGCAAGCCTCCCACCAAGGATAGAAGACAGGCGGGGCTCCCCTGACCCCTGGCGACCCCTGGAGCAGCTGATTCCCCTAACCTCATCTCAACAGAGGCCTTGCTGCCCAGAAGCCCAGGAAACAGCATGCAGCTCAACTCTTGCCTCTGCCTCAGCTTGCTGGGTAACATTGGGTAGGTTACTTAAACTCTCTGGTCCACAGTGAACCCTGTCTACAAAATGGGGATCATAGTTATGCTTTACTCAGGTGTTGTGAAGAGCAAAAAAGACAGTGTATGTGAAGGAAGCATAATATACAGTGACTAAGCGTGACTGTGTGGGGAAGAGGTTACCGGCACCTGCGTGGGCGTCCTGGCCAGGTGCTCACCTGGTTGGAGGAGTTTACTAGCACAGGGGTCAGCCAACCCCTACCCACAGGCTAAACCCAGCCGGCTGCCTGTTTTGTTTTTGTACTTCTTATGAACAAAGAATGATTTTTACATTTTCAAATGGTTGGAAAACAAATCCAAAGGAAAAGAATATTTCATAATGTGCAGCTTATATGAAATTCAAGTTTCAGTGTCCATAAGTAGTGGTATTGGAACCAGCCACGCAGCTGCCTTCTCACTAAGCAGAGACTAAAATATTTATTACCTGGCCCTTTTCAGAAAAAGTTTGCTGCCCCTCTGGCCTCAAGGAAGCGCATACAGAGGCCAGTGGGCAAGAGACAATGGAACTTCCTGGGCATCGGCCAAAGCCCACCATAGTGGGAGCAGAGGGCTGGAGAAGGGGTGTGTTTGTTCGGAGTGAGCAGGGGGCAGGCTGCGGCAGCCACCTTGTCTTGATACCAGGGAGGGTCCTTGTGATTCCCACCCAGGAGAGGACAGAGGTCAAGAGTGGGTGGGCTCTGTCTAGTTGCCACCAGCCAGGTGCCACCTTGCGTAAGCCTCCCAGGCAAAAGTAGAGGATCGGAGGGCAGAGGAAGGAGCAAGTTTTCCCACTCCCCTAACCTGCTCTGGAAGCCAGGAGCACAGGCAGGGCAGGGGAGGTTTGGAGAGCAGCACATTTCTGCTCTGTCCAGTGACACTGGATGAATTCCCTCTTCTCTTCTATGGGGCTGACCATCCCTTCCTTCCCCCAAGAAGCCAAGACAGGCCTGGGGGCTGAGGAGTAGGGGTTTAGAGATGGGAGGATGAAAAGGTTACTAGGGGCTGCTATCCCTGGGGTTCTCCCTCCACCTTTGTTCTGCCCTGTGACATAGCAGATCCAGGGCAGCCCCCGGGGGAGCCTGGAGCGGGCCCACATCTAGCCAAGGGTCACTGAGGTCACAGCTGGGCCCCACATGGTCTGCTGGGAGTGGGAGGAGCTGCCGCCAAGTAGGATGAGGAGCCAGAGAGCTTTCAGGGGACACCTGGGTATTTACAGGATGGAAATCGGTATACACAGCTGTCCCAACATGTTGGGGATTAGGGGGCTGTCCACTGGTCGGTGGTCAGGTTGGGGTGCTTTTCAAGACTGGAAAGGAGACATGGACTCTGCGGGATGGTTCTCCCCCAGGAACCTGCACACTGAGGGCTGGGGCTGCTTCCCATTCTTCTCTGAGGTCCCTGCGTCTGTGGGCAGTGCTCTAAGGACTGGGCCCCCCAGACCACCCCGCGGCTATCTGGGACCAATCAAAGGGTTTCTAGATCTTCAGGCACCTCCAGACTCTCCAAAGGTGGGGTGCAATTTCTGAGTGGAGGAGAAAGGGAGTGAGGCAGGGTCTCCATTCTCACACTCTCAGGCCTTTGTGGCTATTTGCTCGTGTGCTGGGTGTCCCTGTCCAGAAGATAGACAGGGAAGGCACCATGGGTGCCGGAGGCCACCTGAGCTGTCTGA
This sequence comes from Otolemur garnettii, assembly GCF_000181295.1. Lineage (NCBI taxonomy): Eukaryota > Metazoa > Chordata > Mammalia > Primates > Galagidae > Otolemur > Otolemur garnettii. The sequence goes on from NW_003852413.1 coordinate 3,968,921, forward strand.
GGGGTGAAGTCAGAGAATCAGGCACAGGTGCAGGTGTGACAAACAGTCCCTCCCTCCCTCAGCTGTCAGGGGACAGGCTGGAGGGCTTGCTGGAGCCTCCCGCCAGCCAGGACTGCAGGGGCTCCCCTGCCTCCCTCTGGCCTCCTAGCACCACTGCTGTAGGGTGTGGGACCTGAATCTCAGCCCCCAAGCCTTCCCTCCTCCTCCTCCCTGGCGCAGGCTGCAGAGACCTCCCCAGGTGCTGCTCCCTCCTCCCCCCACAGGCCTAAGGCTCCCTAAGGGGCTCTAGCCTCCTCCTCTGGCAGCCATGGCTAACTTGGCTCCCACACCAACCTCCCACCATCCTAGGTCTAAAATCCAGAGGGCTCAAGTCCCGGATGTGGCCTCCCTCTACATTGCCTCTACCAGCCAAGGTCCCACCCCTGCCCTCTCCCACCCCTAACTTCCTAAAGCTCCTCCCCTCAATGCCTGTAAGTCACCACCGAGATCCCAAGCCCAGCTCCACCCTGAATCTCCACCCCAACTCTCCCAGCTCTCAGAACACAAGCCCTGGCCCGGCTCTGCCAAGCCTCCACCTGGTCCAAGACACCTGTGCTCTGGTAAACACACACACACACAAACACTCATGCACGCACGCACACTCACATGTGGAAGCACGCCATATTCACACATCCTCCACACGCATGCACATGCCCATTCACATTCTCACAGATGTGACACCCACACGCCCACACTCACACACACACACTCTTGCACTGTTTGGTCAGTTTCACCCCAAGATTATAAGTTGGGGTCACCATTAGCTGCTGGAAAGTCTCTTTCCAGAGCAGCACCTCAATCCAACCCCTCAGGTCAGTTACACTTTTCTGCTCCCCAGAACTGGCAGCCAGCTAAGGCTTCACTTTCCACAGCCAAGCTTTTAAAAAAAACCCTATTGCCTATTCCTATCTGAGGATATTAGTTAATGATGGGGGAGCGGCAGGGGAGAAATCCCAGCCCACAAGGCTCAGTTTCACTGGGAAAGGGACTTTCCTTAGAAGGAACCAAGACGTCTTGTATCAGCTCTTAACGATTTGGGAAGGGAAGCTAAATAGCTCTTTACTGTAATTCGAACAACTAAATTATTCATTGAATGCTGCAGACAGAGATTGGACAGTGACCGGAGAGACAAGGGACCCCAGCCCAGCCCTGTGACCCAGGAATGTGGCTGTCTCCCCTGGCGCCTGAGGGATCTGGGAGGTGAGTGGCCCAGGAGTCTCCAGGGGAGAGGAGGGTGAGGGAGACAGATGAAAGAACCAAAGGGCCTTGGGTGCCCCAGCCCTCAGGGTCTTGTCCAGATGGGAGGGGGCCTCACTGGCTCTGGCCAGGGGGACCCCAGATGCCAGGTTCAGAGGTGCCTGGCTACCCCACACCATCTCCCTCCTGCAGCCTGGAACCTCCTCTGCTGACCCACAGGAGGCTAGGGATATGAGGGAGGGAAGGAGGGGACAAAATGAGCTTGTCTTTCGAATTCAAAACAGTCAGGTTCCACTCCCCTTCATGCTCCATCTGGCCAGGGAGGGGTTGCAGGGTGAGAAATGCTTCCCACAACTCCCTTGTCCTGCCTGACCTGCTGGGATGGAGACTGAGAGCTCAGAGTGAAGTCCTCAACTTCATTGGTTGGGGGCTCAGCTCAGCCAATCCCAGAGGACTGACTGAGGTGCAAGGCGCCAACTGTTGAGTGTCGTCCAGCTGCATCCCTTAGCCGTCCTCTCCCAAGGAGGAAAGGCCCTGGAAATACCAAGGGCATGAATGACCTCACACTTGGAGAGAGGGATGAGCGGTGTGGGCAGGTGAGGATGGAGGGCGGTGGAGGACAAGTAAAAGAGGAGATAGGCCCAGCAGCTGGAGGGTGGGCGGCGCAGACTTTGGAAAGTGCAGCCCTGGGGGCAGCACGTGCTGACTCACTCTCCTGCCTTCAATTTTCCCTGTTTCCTGGGGATTCTCATTTTATTTTCGGGAAAGCTGCCTGCTCTGTGACTAATTTGTTCTTAAACAAACCAAACCCAGGCAGTGGGGAGGTTGGGCGGGGCCTGAGTCACTCTCCGCCCAAGGGGGACCACACCTGGGGGTGGCCGCCTGGCTCTGGTCCTGGGCCTCCCCCTCACTCTCCCAAGGGCCCCTCAGCCCTGGCCTGAAGATGACTCCAACACTCCTCAGAGATCCAGCATCCGCCCCTGAGAGGGACACCCTGGGCTATAAAGGATCCCAGGCTGCCGAGTGAGCTCCTTGGTTGTTCACTGCCTAAAACAGTGCCTGGCACAGAGTCAATACTTAGTAAATGTTTGTTGACTGACTGACTGACTGACTGGCTGGCTGGCTCTTTGATTCCTCACTCTTCCCTCCCACTAACTCCTTGAACCATTCCTCTCTCACAGCCCCTCAGCTGTGTGACATGTGCTTTACTAATGACTACCCTTTACTGGAACCATAATCTATGCCGGACACCAGGATAAATGGGTTCCTTCTCTGAATCTGTATGACCATTGCAGGGCCCTGCCTGGCCCCTTGGGGTGTGTTCCTAACCACTTTGCCATTTGGGTTCACCCAGGGATGTCCATTCCTCAGCCTGTCTGTGCCCACCTGGTCCCAGAGCTGGGAGGAGGTAGGCAGCCTGCAGCCACCAGGCACTCTGCCCTGCAGGAGGGAGATGCTGCTCTCTCCATGTACAGAAGAAAAAACTGAGGCTCAGGGCACCCTGAGGTCACTGGGCCAGTGTAAGATTTGAACCCAGATCTCCAAACACTCTCCACTACCCCGGCCTGCCTTCTGCTTCCCTCCAGCTGTGGACTCTGAAGGTGGGGGAGGAACCAAGACCCAGAAGCCAGCTCATCCTTGGACTTGGAAGGGCAGGATGACACAAATGGGAAGTGAGGGTGTCTTCTCCAGCCTGGGGGGCATGGCAGGATGTGGCCACTAAACCCTGGTCTCCAAAGTGGGACATGAGCAAGATAAGTCAATGGCATGTGCAAAGAAACACGACCCCTGGGCTTCTATTTTTTATCTCATCATCTTTAAATTTCAACTTTTATGGATACATAATATATAAGCCCAGTAATAAAGTGCCTATGGTTTATAAATAAATAAATATACATGCTCTGAAACCTTTTCCTGAAACGGAAAAAACCTCCCCCATCCCACCTCCAGGGCTGTACCCAGGGCACCCTGTAGTGGGTGCCAATGAACATTTCGCGACTTGGTGGGGGGGAGGTGTCGAGAGGCTGCAGGGAGGGGGTCCTCCGGGATACCCGCCCACCCCCAGCACCTCCTCCGTGCCGCGGAGCCCACCTGCACCCTCGGCGGGGCGCGGCTTCGGGCCTGGCTCGAGTCTCCGCCTGGGCCTGGCGCGGCGCCACGTTCCACCGGGTGGCCGCGAGGATACCGGGAAGGGAGGCGGTTCGCCCTGCAGCTGCTGAATGCCCGCCTGCGGCTTCCCCGACCTCCCCGTCTCCCTCCTCCCGCCCCCGCCCCGGAGCACAGCGCAGGGAGGTCCTGGGCACCCCACGACGGGACGGGTCCCGGGGGTGGCCCGCGTCCAGGGCGACCCCGGCCCCAGCCACCGAGCCGGTCCCCGCTCGGGAGCATGTTTCCAGTAAGCGCGAGCGTGCGGAGCGCGGCAGAGTTCCCGACAGCCAGGCCGCGCGCGGGCGCGCAGAGGAGCCCGGGCCGCGCCGCTGCGGCTGTGTCTACACCGGCGATCAATGCGCGCCCGCGCCGGCCGCCCCAGGCTCCCTTCCTGCCCTGGGCAGCGGCGGAGCCCCCGGGCACCGCGTCCCCAGCCCTTGCGCCTGGGTCCTGGGCTCCTTACCCCCGCGCTTGCCGGACTGAGTCTCCAGCAGTCAGTCTATCCGAACTGTGAGGGTCATTGACCTACTGACAGACCCCCGTCAGTCGCCGCTCTTACCAGTAGACACCAAATCCTGGAATTTGGAAGTTGAACCAGCCACCCCTTCTCCCTTAACTAGAACTGCTCTCTGCCACACTCTGCACTTCTAGCTTTGCTGAGGGGAGGGAGTTCTTTCTATTTTTTTTTTTAATTTTTTTTAGGAATTCAAGTGATGAGCAGTATACACTCGGAATGAACTCCTAAAAGAAGCCAGAGCAGGGAAGCTGTAGTCCTGCAGGGATTTACTCCCCTGAGTACAAAGGCACTGGGCTCAGGGAGGCTGGCAGGGTGGGGAGAGAAGGGCTCCAGCCCCTGGCTCTGGATTTCAGAGGCCGGTGGGGGTGGGTGAGAGATGGAAGGAGGGAGAGAAGAAAGGGTTGGGGGCCTTTAGGAAAGTGCAGGAATGGTGCTCTCCCCTTTCCCTCCATGCCAGGGAAGTCTGATCTAGGGGGAGCAGATGGAGGGGCTGCTGGGCCTTCTGGACTGTCGGGTTAACTTCAATCCCAGTCTCTTTCAGGGACCTAATGCAAAAGGAGTTGGAGGGGCCCTCCTGGGCCTGGCAGTGGAGCACCAGGCTAAGGGTGTCCAGCCCACCTAGGGCTCCTCCTCCACTTCTCTGAGGACTGGGGGTGGTGGGCAGCTCTTTCTTCCCTGAGGATGAGGAAGAGCCTGGAGATCTGGGAAGAAACCCTTCAACTCCACACATGGGCTTAATAGGCCCCGCACTCTCAGTGGGTGGCAGGTGGGAGAGAGTCCAGAGTCAGCCTCAGGCAGAGGGCCTGGCCGGAGGACAGGGCCTACCACCTGGGAGTGGAGGAATCCCAGAGTCGGGCCCTGCAGAGGTTCCCTCCTGGCCCCCACACACCACCCAGAAGGGTGTGGGGGCAGCTGCCTCTCCCTGCCCTGATCCTGCCTTGGCCAGCAAGATTCTGTGAGGCGGAATCAAAGGGGCAGAATTAAGAGGAAAAGCAAGAGAGCCGTGTGTGGATAGTGCTGGAGGAGGTGGATAGGACTGGGGACAGTCTGGAGTGTTGGCATGGACAGTGAGAAGGACTGAAATCCACCGCAGGGGTCTGACAGTGACCTGAGGTTTCTGGGCAGTGTTCCCTCGTGGGGGACCCAGCTTCCAGGTCAGCCTTTCCCAGGAGCTGTCCTGCTGCCGGGTGGTGATGGAGAGTCACCCTCCTGCTCCAGCCTTCACTGCTGACTCCACCCTGCATCCATCCATTCACTCATTCCTCCCCTTTGTGGATGCTGCCACATGGAATTCTTCCACCAAAACTTCACTGAGAAAGTTGTAGATTGGCACCCAGTTGTCAGAAGCACAGAAAGATCTCGGCACACCTTGCTCAGTTCCCCTCCATGGCAATAGTTTACAAAACCATAGTACAATATTCAACCAACATGTTGACCCTGATGCAATCTGCCAACCTTATTCAGATCTCCCCAGTGTCACTCGGACCCCTTTGGGTGTGTGCTTACTTTATATCACCCTGCCACCCATGTGCCCACTGGCACAGTCAAGGTGCTGAGTGGTTCTAACACACAGGCTCCCTGGAGTTGAGGCACACTTTTATAAGCATGCCCACCCCTCTCTGGCACCCCCATCTCCATCCTCCTCCAGCTCCCCAGCTCTGCTAGCTTGCAGTTGGTTAGTGCCTCAGGCACCAGGCACCCTGCAGGGGCAGCAGCCCTACTGCTGACACCACCCATCCCAGGCTCAGGACCTGTCCTGCAGCATGTAGAGACTGGGTTACTGGGGGCAGGGGTGGAACACAGGGAATATGGACAGTGGAAGGGGAAGTTACAAATATTAACTATGGCAGAGTTAAGGACCACCACACACTTTTCCTCCTTTATTACCGTTCATCTTTGTTTATGTGAACTAATTTCCTTTTCTCCCTCTCTCTTCCTTATTATTCTACACACAGTAAATGACCCAGGGCCACCACATAATGCTGTGCAGGTTTGCAAAACTCCAGCAGGGCAGGGGGGAGGAAGTTTGTGATACTAGTAATCTTTATGCCTCCAGGGGACCTGCAGGCCTTGGAGATGGGTGATTTTTTTTTTTTTTTTTTTTTTGAGACAGAGTCTCATTTTGTCACTCTTGGTAGAGAGCTGCGTCATCATAGCTCATAGCAACTTCAAACTCTTGGGCTCAAGCAATTCTCTTGCCTCAGCCTCCCGAGTAGCTGGGACTACAGGTGCCCGCCACCCACCAGGCT
>NW_003852413.1:3975296-3976702 GCF_000181295.1 Otolemur garnettii
CTGGTGGGTTCGAATCCAACCCCGGCCTGCCAAACAATGACAACTACAACCAAAAAATAGCTGGGCATTGTGGTGGGTGTCTGTAGTCCCAGCTACTTGGGAGGCTGAGGCAAGAGAATTGCTTAAGCCCAAGAGTTGGAGGTTGCTGCGAGCTGTGACACCACAGCACTCTACCGAGGGTGACACAGTGAGACTGTCTCAAAAAAAAAAAGTCAAAGATGTGAATTCTTTCCAGTCAGTGTATGCACTCTTCAGGAAAGAAAGGTAGATTCTGTGTTCTGTAGCTGTGTGGATATAAAGTGAGAGAGCCTACCTGTGGGCAGAGGCAGCCAGAGGGAAGCAGATCAGGGAAGCAGATCAGGGAGACCGGGAGACGGCACCACTGGTGCATCCGGATCCAACTGTGCCTAAGGCCCAGCGCTAATCCTGTGTGCTTCTGTCCTGTAAGCCAGCAATATAACCCCTGCTAATTGCTTAAGCCACTTTACATTGGCTTCAGACAGTCCTGACTAATAGCTATTAGCTGACCTTGGCCATTTCACTTCTGTGTTCTGTTCAAAGGAAATAATAACACCTGCTCATGGCGTTGGTGTGATACCTAAATGAGATAATGAGTTAAAGCACCTCATTAGGTGTCTGGCACACAACACGCTCCTGTGTCGTACCACAGTTATTCTTTTGTAGCAACTGGGTTAGAGCCATGTTAATCAAACACGTATGCATGACTCAAATGAGACTGCTCCATCTTGTCCGGGAGAAAAACCTAATTATCAGGAAACTGGCTTTAGCCCTCACTAACATAAAGAACTGGACGGAGACCAACTGGCTCCATGGAGTGAGCAGCCTCATTGAGGAGGCCCATGAGGTGAGAGACTGCAGGTGGGCCCCAGCCAGCAGAAACCTCAGACCTCAGTCACACAGCTGCAAGGAAAGGAATCCCATTTGTAGCTGGCAGAGTTGACAGATGACCCTTCCTCAATTGAGCCCCCAGATAAGAACTCAACCCAGCTGACGCCTCAATTGCAGCCTAATGGACTTTCAGCAAAGGACCCAGGAAAGTATTCCCAGATTTCCACCCTGGGGAAACTGAGACAACAGATATGCATGTTGTTTTAGGTCCTAACTTTGTGATAATTTGGACACAGTGTGGAAAACTAAAATAGCTTTCTGCAGAGGTCTTGGGTTGCTGAGAGAAGACACTAGAAATCCTTCATCATGGAGGCAGGGCACAACTTCTCAGATATTCTGGTTACTTTGGCTGCATCACGATTCACCCCAAAACATGGTGGTTTGAAGAAATGATCATGTATTACCTCTAGTAGTTTCTGTGGGACAGGAATCCCACAGAATCTATGGGGCTGCAGTCATCTGAAGGCTTGACTGTGGCTGGCAGATCTGTTTCCAAG
>NW_003852413.1:3976856-3983062 GCF_000181295.1 Otolemur garnettii
GGAGTAGTGCCTGGCTTCCCCCAGAGTAAGAGAGATTAAAGACCAGAAAGAAGAGGCAAGCCTGAATGCCCTTGCCCCCTGAAGTCCCTTGAGTCAGCCTGATTTGGCATGGAGGGGTTAGCTGAGGGCATGAGTAGCAGAGACAGGGTCTCTGGAGCCACTTAGGAGACTGGTCACCCTGTAGGGAGGCAGTGTAAACAGAACCTGCTGGGGTGAGAAGAGGACAAGAGGAGGAAAACTGGGGTCTTGGCTCAGGGCATGCCCTGTGGCCCATGAGGTGTGAGGCCATCCCCAGTTCCCTTTCAACCTTGCTCAGCTAGTGGAGAAAATCACGGGTCCCAGCTCCATCTCTCACCTGGCTTTGGGGTGTGGACTGATTACACTGCACTCAGGAGCTGGGCTCTGAGGGGGAAGTAGAGGCCCTGGTATTCAAGGAAGGGAGAGTGTTTGCTTCTTGATAACCTGGTAAGCCTTGTTCTGAGCAGATCAAAGAGTAGAGAGGGACAGTGACCGTCTCACTCACTGCAGGACAGGAAAGCAGCAGCTGCCCTGGACATAGCATGATCTCCAGAGAGCAGAAAGGGCAAACGGAGCTCTCCAGCAGGGCCCTGGGTGCCCAGGACATGCAGGAGGGGCAAAGGAAAGGGAGGGAAGGAAGCCTCCTTGTCTTTGCTGCAGGGTCCCTGATCTTTATTCCCCTCCCCTGGAAGGATAGACAAGGAGGCTAATCTCCTCCCTCCATTTAGAGACATTAGAGGCAGGGTGTTCAGGCCACGCCCAGAGGGCTCACATCTGAAATCCCACCACTCTGGGAGACCAAGGCAGGAGGATTGCTTGAGTTCAGGAGTTCAAGACCAGCCTGAGCAAGAGCGAGACCCCCATCTCTACTAAAAATAGAAAAACCAGATCCCATCTCTACTAAAAACTACACGTGGTGAGCACATGTAGTCCCAGCTACTTGGGAGGCTGAGGTAGGAGGATCACTAGAGCCCAAGAGTTTGAGGTTGCTGTGAGTTATGACGCCACGGCTCCCTACCCAAGGTAACAGAGTGAGACCCTGTCTCAAACAAACAAAGAAACAAACAACAGAGCCTGATCTGTCCTGCAACAGGAAGCAGTTAACTTACATTGCCTGCAAGGCCTTTTACATGGTTCTCCCATTTAAGTCAGGAAGAACTCTGAGCTGCATGCTATCGACCCACATCATCTAGAGAAGAAAACTGAGGCTCAGAGGTGGAGTGACCTCCCCTGCAAGGGAGAAGCTGCCCTGACATCCTTAGGCATCAGAATAAGGCTCCCTGGGTAAGCTCAGGCCAGGGGAGGAAAGAGGAAGGGTCTGGGGAGGTCAGTGCCCAGCAGGAAGCAGCCAGCAGCCAGGGGTGTGGGGGTGAGGGCGGAGGAGACTAGAACCCCTCGACCCTAGCTCTGACGCACTGCCCAGCCTGCTGGCGGCCAGCCTTTCTGCCATTGATCTGGGGAGCTGTATTGGTTTCCTGGAATCATCCTGCTGTCTCCCTCAGGCCAGTCTGACCTGGCTGTAATGTGGACATCCCCACAGGGGGAGGAGGGGGTGGCAGGACCCCTAGAACTTGCTGGACATCCAGATTTCTCTCTGACACTTGGAAGGCCCTGGGCTCAGGTTCCTGAAGAGAAGACCCTTGTGCTTCAAGGGGGCAGTCAGGAGGGAAGGCTGAGGTGAAGAGTGAACAGGAGGAAGGCATGTGGACCCGGAATTCCCAGGGGGAAGAACAGGATAATATCCGGGTCAGATAGGTGAGCTAGACCTCTCATGCAGCCTTCACTCATGCCCACCCGCACGTCGCAGGCACGCACCCTACACATGCACGCTTGTGCACACGCACACAGGCACTCACACATGCACACAGTCCCTTCAGCTCCCCAGGTCACCTGAGCTCCTGGGAGCATCATGCCCAAGCCCCAACCACCCCTCTCATCTGCTGCCTAAGCAACAGCTCAAGTGACCCTCAACATGGACACCCAGGCTCAGGGCATGCCAGGCCCAGGACCTGTCCCAGAGACTGCCTGGAAAGAGTGGGCCAAAGAATGCAGTGGGCAACTTGGCAGAGAGACAGACAAAGCTGGCCAGGCTTCCAGTAACATGCCTGCCCACCCTCCCTGCCCTCACCCACCGGCCCAGAGTCTCGGCCAGCAGAGGCCCAGTCTCAGCTCCAGCCCTTATGTAGCTGTGGCAGGGCACTCAGGGTCACCACCCCTGTCCCCAGCCACAACAGGACAGGGAACTGGATCTCTGTCCTCTCAGGACCATGCCGGGAAGGGGGTATCTTTAGCTTCCCTTCCTGGAAGCCCACTGGCTCCCGTCCCACCATGGCCCAGTGGCAGTGCCTCCAGGGCAGGCCATCCTCGCAAACCAATTGGCCAGAAAAGGAACAGCCACCCCAGAGAGGTGTGCTTGGTCAACTTGTCCCTGACTCTGGCTTGGGACATGGGCTTGTCCTGGACATGAGACCATGCTGACCCTTCTGTCTCCACCCCCAAGTGCCCATTGGGTGGTCCTTGTGAAACCTGTCACATGAGGACATTGGCTGAAATGCTCCCTGCCCCCAATCTAATTAGAGAAGTGTAAATAGCTCAAGGTGAGTGAGGCCCTTTTTGCAAGAGGAGAAGGAGGAGGTCCAGAGAAGGGGTGGAGAGTTACAAATGGGCTGGGAAAGATCCCCGGCAGACAGACTTGTAGAAAGGCCTCCAGTCTCCAGAGGTAGCAAAGCGGGGACCAGGAGAAAGGTCGCCCACCATGGGGCTTCTCCCAGAAAGAAGGCCTGGGGTGGGGCAAGTGATCAGAGACTAAGACAGCACCAGAGCAGGGAGAGGATGGAGATGTGTACTTGGGGTGGTCCTGGGGCCTCCTGTGAGAGGGCGAGGGGGAAGTGAGCCTGCCGGTCCAGGAGAAGACGGGTCAGGCCAGGCCTGGATTTGTTAGGCTGGTCTGCTGGGCCCTCTCCATGTGCTCCCTGGGGCGGGGATAGAGGAAGTTGAGGGAGTCATGCTGTCTGCTCCCCGGGGGCTCAGAGCTTGCGTGTAGGACAGGACAGGCAAGAGAGATGTGGCACCAGCGAACCTCAGTGCAGGACAGGGTGTAAGAGATGCCAGAAAGAAGGGGTGAGCCACCTGCCCTGGTTGACAGGGAGCTCGGGAAGTCCTCGGGGAGGAGGTGGCACGAGGAAGATCAATAGGACACAGTGTCTACAGCAGACGGGGTGCAGGGAGCAGTGATGGGACAGCACAGAGCAGGGTGGAGAAGGGGGTGTGTGCAGCACTCTGCCAGGGACTTCAGCTGCAGGGAACAAACAGACTTCAACCACAGCCATTGTTTACCTGACAAAAGACCCAGAAGTGAGCATGTTGACAAGGGCCTATGTTTATATCTGTGTATGCCATCAATTTAGGGTGAGTAACCATCCTGACTTGCCCAGCACACTCCCACTTTTAGTGCTGAAAGTCCTGCATCTGGGAAATCAAACCTGGACTTGTGCTCACCCTAGTACTATGGATAATGCTCCTCCTGGCACAAAATAGCTGCCACAGCTCCAAGCATCACCCCTCACATAATAGTGTATTGACTAAGACAGGCGACTTCAAACTACAGCCCACGGGCCACATGCAGCCCGCCTAGGACATTTATCTGGCCCGCCAGGTGTTTTTGCCACCACTGCCTGTCCTGCTTAGTAGCCAACTTGTCCCGGCCACAGTCAGGCCCTCCAATGGTCTGAGGGACAGTGAACTGGTTCCATTTAAAAAGTTTGAGGCCCCCTGGACTAAGAGGAAATGGGGTGGAAGCAAAACAGAATGCTCCTTTACCACCTCAGGGGCCCTCCAGAGACACCCCCAACCCTATATTTCATTGCCAAGCCTGGGTGACGAGGTCACCTTACATCAGTCACTGGCAAAAGAGCAAGGACTGGATGATTGGCTTAGACCCATCTCTCTTCATCCCCTAGGGCAAGAGCTCTGTTAATGAGGAGGAAAGGGGGCAGCTGGTGGTGTCCCCAACAGGGTGAGGACAAGTCACACGGCAGAGACTCAGCCTGCAGGGTAAAGCGTGGACAAGTCCCTGTGAGCCCGGCCTCATCTGAAAGAATGTGTGAGGAGAGCGGTCGCCCTCACAGAGTCCTTGAGGAAGAAAAGTGCTGACCAGTGTCCAGCAGGCCAGTCATGCCCCGCTGCTTTCACTTCCATGGTCTAAGCCCTGCTCTGTGTCTCAGTCTCACCATGAGGGAGGCATGTGGGGCGGGGCCGGCAGAGCCTTCTTGGGGAGCCCTAAGTCTGTTTCACTTAATCTTTTCATTCCTGAACAACTTGTTGCTTATTTAGAATTATTTCTTTGGGGCTCGGTGCTCGTAGCTCAGTGGGTAGGGCGCCAGCCACATACACCAAGGCTGGACCAGGCCTGCTAAACAATAATGACAACTGCAACAAAAAGATAGCTGGGTGTTGTGGCTGTTGCCTGTAGTCTCAGCTACTTGGGAGGCTGAGGCAAGAGAATAGTTTAAATCTAGGAGTTTGAGGTTGCTGTGAGCTGTGATGTCACAGCATTCTACCCAGAGCAATATAGTGAGACTCTGTCTCAAAAAAAAAAAAAAAAAAAGAATTATTTCTTTGGGGTACTTTCCCAGAAGAGCAAATAAATATTGAATCAAAGAGAATAGGCCTTTAAATGATGCTTTCTATAAAAAATATGTATGTAATATGTAACCTTTGTAGAAAGAAAGCACAGAAAAGCATAAAAAAGTAAATTAAAATTGTCTGGTTTGGCTTGGCGCCTGTAGCTCAAGCGGGCATTGTGGCAGGCGCCTGTAGTCCCAGCTACTCAGGAGGCTGAGGCAAGAGGATTGCTTGAGCCCAAGAGTTTGAGGTTGTTATGAGCTATGATGATGCCTCAGCACTCTAGAGTGTGACAAAGAGACTCTGTTTCAAAATAATCAAACAAACAAACAAAAGAAAACCCACATAGGCACCCTGTCTACTTGAGGATACAAGTGACCTGTGCCTCACCCCAGTTTTGACAGAGGCCCCCCAGCCCAGCTGGTGAGGCGGAGGCAAGAGCCTGGCCAGCACCGTGGGAGAAGCATCCTGGGCTGAGGGCAGCTAGAAAAGGGAGGGGCCCACCATGAACACAGAAGTGGCAAGGAGAGGACCCAGGAGAGGACCCAGGAGAGGTTGTACAGGGGCAGACACAGGGGCAAAGCAGAGGGCAGGACAAGGTGCAGGCTCCTTGGGGTCACACTCACAGAGGGGCCCCAAGGTTCACCTCATTTATGTATGGGAGCCACCTGGGTGACAGCAAGAAGAAAAAGATGCTCAGAAGGAACAGGGGTGCCCTGAGCTGGGGCCGACTCTGGGAGGTCAGTGTGTGGAGCCCAGGGAGTGTGGGGAGGGAGAGCCCCCACTCTGGGCCACACCCCACAGCCCTGGGAGGGGGGCTTGGGTCATTTCTCCTGTGCAATTTAAACTGGGGTCTTCTGAATGGGGGCAACAAAGTGCATGGCCAGGTTTGTATTTTAGAAGGACAGCTCTTGTTGTCCTTGGCAGGCAACCCCACAGCGGTAGGGGTTGCGGAAGGAAGAGGACCAGCAGGAGGCCAGGGTGGGAGGAGAGAGCCATGGAGAGGCTGGCTTCTGGATCCCTCTGAAGGGGAAGATAACTGACGTGGAACGTGGGATGTGAGTGGGAGAGTGGACATACTGTCTGAGCAATTGTATGAATGGAGTTGCCACTTCCTGACCTGGGAGGACCATGCAGGAGGGTGAGGGGAGTAATGGAAACAGTTGGCACCAGCCGGCTGGGCGTGCATGAAGGCAACAACAGTGACCTACAATCCAGCCTGCACAGCAAGTATAGCCAAGACTTTCTAAAACACTCTTTTTACTGGAGTGTAACATACATATGGAAGCACAGAGATCCCAGCGCACAGCTGGCCAATCTTCAAACGTAAAGCACCAAGTCAAGGCCCAGAGCGTCCCTCCCAGAAGGCCAAAGATGTTCATAACACTATCCCAACTTTCGACACCAGGTTGGTTTTTCCTGGTTTTGTGCTTTTTGTATCAACGGAACACATACGCCTGTTGGAGAGACCCACCCCACTGACACAGAGTTGTGGTCCATTCTTCCTGCTATAGAGGCCAAAATGTGTTTATCCATTCTTTCCTTCTTTTTTTTTTTTTTTTTTT
>NW_003852413.1:3983547-3986896 GCF_000181295.1 Otolemur garnettii
TGGTCTCGAACTCCTCAGCTCAGGCAATCCACCCACCCTGGCCTCCCAGAGTGCTGGGATTACAGGCGTGAGCCACCATGCCTGGCTCATTCTTTCCTTCTTGATGGACTGATAGACATTTGGGCTGGTTCCACTTTGGGCTATTACCTCACAGGCTATGGTGTGCTCAGCTTCACTAGTGACAGCACCTCGAAACAGCTTCCCCAGTGGCGGTGCCGATTCACCTCCTCTCGGCAGCGTGTGAGAGTCGTAGCTGATCCATGTCTTTGCCAATTTGAGGCATCTTCTGTCCTGTTCACTTTAGCCATTCTGCTGGGTAGGTGGTGGTCTCACGCTGTGGTTTTAATTTTCAAGCACCTATTCTATGTTTATGGGCCACTTGCCATTTGCGCATCCTCCTTTGCCAAGTGCCTGTTCAAGTTTTTTGTTTTTGTTTTTGAGACAGAATCTTCACTATATTGCTCCGGATAGAGTGCCGTGATGTCACAGCTCACAGCAACCTCAAACTCCTGAGCTTAGGCAATTCTCTTACCTCAGCCTCCCAAGTAACTGGGACTACAGGCACCCACCACAATGCCTGGCTATTTTCTGTCGCATTGTTGTTTAGCTGGCCCAGGCCGGATTTAAACCTGCCACCCTTGGTGTATGTGGATGGCGCAGTAACCACTGTGCCATAGGTGCCGAGCCAATGCCTGTTCAAGTTTTTTGCCCATTTTCCTCCTGGATCACCTGCCTTTGTCTTTCTAGGTGTTCTGTCTACCCACTGGCAGGCTGGATCCCAAGGTCATGGCCAGCCTCTCCTCCAAGCCTGCATCTCACACACTCTGCTGTCCCCTGCTATCTGTCCCTGGCCTGGGAGTCTACCCAGCATCTCAGAGGCAGCCCTCCACTCAGAGGTCCCCCCTTTCCACAAAACTGCTTCCAATCAAGTCTCCCCACCTCCAGGATGCCAACTCCATCCTCCTCCAGAGCCCGTGCGGTTGTCCTGGGACCACCAGAGACTGAAGTGGTCGCCTTCAGGAGTGAGTCACAGCAAGCCACGTCCCTGTGGGAGATGCACTGCACCTCCCGTCAGCTCAGGCCACCCTCTGGGTCATCTCCCCCTGCCCACGCGCGCTGTGTCTCTCCCAGCTGCCTGAGCCTCCCACGTGCTCACTCCGGCTCTGCACCAAGGCCATCTCATGGGAGCGGCTGCCCTGACCACCCACCCCTCTCTCCATCGTCTCGCCCTGTCTTCTTTTTCTACATAACATTGTCACTTGCAGACATGATGGTTTTACATGTATTTGTCACAAAGCTCCACACAGCAGGGCTGTTTCATGTCCAAAGCTGCATCCTTGTAGCTAGAATGATGACTAGCTCATAATGGGGGCACAGAAAATACTTTTGGGGTGATGAATGAATGGAAAAAGTTATGTCTGTTTGAAAGAATGAATCTTGAGGGTGGGGGGGCATAGTTACGCTCCTGGGGGAGACACGAAAGTTCATTCCCTGCCTTCGGAGCCTTTGCGACCCACCGGAAGGAGAAGAGAGAATACTGAGTTCAATGCTGTGCTCACTCAGCTGCGCTGTGGGAGCCAGCGAGGTGGAAGGCGGACGCGGAAAGGCGTTCAAATAGGTTAGTAAGGGAGACACCGCCAAACTCCTGTGTAGAGCCATCCTGGGATGGTCAATCTCGTGTGTCAAGTTGGCTGGGCCCTGGTGCCCAGAGGTGTGGTCGGACATCATTCAGGATATTTCTATGAGAGTGTGTTTGGATGAGATCAGCATTTAAATCAGAGGACGTTGAGTCATGTGAACCGCCCGCCCTCCATAACGTCGGTGGGCCTCATTCAATCTGAAGACTTGAACAGAACAAAAAGACTCAACCTCCCCCAAGCAAGGAGGGCCTTTGCCCAAGAACTGTAGGGTGGGCTCACCCCTGGGTCTCCAGCCTGTCAGCCCACCCTGACGATTTTGGACTTGCCAGTTACATAATCGTGTGAGACACATTCCTTAGACTAAATCCCTCTTCCCCCCTGCATTAGTTCTATTTCTCTGGAGAGCCTTCACTAATACAGATCTGCTTTTACACAGGCCACGCGTATGTTAATACCTGATTGTGGGAGAGTAATCTGCCAGGCAGTGGGGTCATGCACAACCTGCACAGCGGTGCTCAGCGGCCGGCAGGCTGAGCCCCCAGGGAGGAAGAAGAGAGGGACAGCGGTGTGGCACGAGGGGAGAGGGGAGGTTTCACTTTCCATGTTACCTATTTCTGTAATCTTTCCATTTTAAAAATAATGAGCAAGTTTTTCTTTTCTAAATGGAAAACAGAACATAATAATTTTCTGTTTTTTTAGAAGATGGTGAATTCCATGAAGAATACCGTAGCTTAGCACTGGTTGTGGTTTATTTAGGTGGTTACAGGTGGTGTGGCCCCAGGTGCTAAAGCCAGGGGCCCCCGTTCCACTGGGCCTGCTTGTGGTGAGGCTGTGGTTGGCAGGGAGGATAGAGCCAGAGCAAGTCCCCAGCCAGGGGTGATAGACAGAGAGGCTGAGTCAGGGCCATCGGCTGCTGTAACAAAATACCTTGACGGTGACGTGTGTATATGGGGGTGTGTGCATGTTTTTTTAGAAAGAGTCTCACTTTGTCACCCTTGGTAGTGTTCTTTGGTGTCACAGTTCACAGGAACCTCGAACTCTTGGTCTCCAGTGATTCTCTTGCCTCAGCCTCCCGAGTAGCTAGGATTATAGGTGCTCACCAGAACGCCTAGCTACTCTTAGAGATGGGGGGGGGGGGCCCCGTTTTTTTTCCTGAGGCTGGTCTCAAACTCCTGAGCTCAAGCAATCCACTCACCTTGGCCTCCCAGAGTTCTAGGATTACAAATTTGAGCCACTGCACCCAGCCTAGACTGGGTGATTTACAAACAACGGAGGTTTATTACTCATGGTTCTGGAGGTTGGCAAGTCCAAGATCAGGACACTGGCAGATGTGGTGTCTGGTGAGGGCTCATTCCTGCCAGATGGCTTGTTTTGCTGTGTCCTCATGTGGCACAAGAGGAAAACAGGCCTCCCTTCTACACGTCTCTTGTGGGGGCACCCCTCCCATTTGTGAGGCGGAGTCCTGGTGACTTAATCACCTTTCAAAGGGCCCGACTTTTACTACTATCACTTGGGTATTTGGTTCCAGCATACAAATCTGGGGGACACCACAGGGGCACAAAGCAATAAGGAAAGACAGCAGGACCCATGCCCCCAAACCCCAGGCAGGGACCTTGCTCTGCTCTGAATTCTTAGCATCTGGCAAGGCACCTGGATGTCTGAGGTCTTTATCATTTTTTTTTTTTTTTTGAGACAGAGCCTCAAGCTGT
>NW_003852413.1:3988474-3993742 GCF_000181295.1 Otolemur garnettii
ATAGCTCACCTCAAACTCCTGGCCTCAAGTGATCCTCCTGCTTCAGCCTCCTGAGCAGCTGGGACTATCCACCACAATGCCCAGCTAATTTTTCTATTTATCATAGAGATGGGGTCTCACTCTTACTCAGGGTGGTCTCCAACTCCTGAGCTCAAGTGATCCCTCTGTGACGGCCTTCCAGAGTGCTAGGATTACAGGCATAAGCTGCCATGCCCAGCCTAATTTTAATACTAAAATACCAATAGTCACTTCACGCTGAGCTGTGTTCAGTTACCTCTACAGTTGGGACACTGTATATTAATCCGTCCCAGAGCTCTTCACCCACTTATCTGCTTACAGAGGACGGGTTCTCAGGAACGACAGTCTGAAATCGCATGTGGTATGGTTTGTCTCTAGCACCTGCAGGGATGACTACAAATCGGCCTGCGAGTTCTTCCTAAACACTTAGGCAATGTCTGTAAATTGAATAAGTCAAACTCGCAAGTGTTTGACTCAGGTTCCCCTTTATCAACTCAAACACCATAAAAACTGCGACGGAGACACAAAGCCGTAGCCACTTGGAGATAGCGGCAACGCCCAGAGAAGCAGCCCCTCAGAAGCCCCTTCCTGGGTTTCTTACAACTTACTTTGGTCACTCATCCTAGGGCGCATCACCAGCTACGGCCATGAAGCAGCTGAGATTATGAGTTTGGGGTATTGGTCTGGGATTCTGGGCCAGGACCCCGGGCTGGCCTTATTTCTGGGATAGCCTCCCCCTTTAAAGGCTGGGCCCCACGGGGAGGAGTGAGGCCCAGTGGATTGGGCTAATCTTGGGAGCTGTTCTACATTCACCTTGGCAGACTTTGCAGTCCTGGAGGCAAGTTCTCAAATTGCAGATTGAGTTAGGTGTGGGGGACACAGCTAGACCAGGCTGTGGCAAGGGGGTAGATTTGAGGTAGAAGGGACCAGCCCCCACTCTGTCCTACCTGGGATCCTCTTAGGCCACTGCCGGGTGGTCTGTAATTGTTGACACTGTTCCCACACCTGGGTGGACCTTGGGGAGGCCTCCAGCCAGGCTCCGGCTCTGGCCTCCCCACTGGCCAGGACATTGCCTGTTCCCAGAACACCACCTGCCCCAAAGGCCATTCACCCTGGCGGGCAGACTGGGCCAGAGGGCAGGTGGCCAGAGCCAGGAGTGAAGGATGAAAGATGCCACCTGAACATCATTTGTCCCCATTCAGGCTGCCCAAAGCAGAGATGCCATGTGTCCCCTGAGATGGCCTTTGATGGTGAGTTCACTGTCCTTGAGGGGAGAGTGGGGCAGAGAGGCTTCTGTTTGTGAGAATTTATTTTCTTTCTTTCTTTTTTTTTTTTTTTTGAGACAGAGCCTCAAGCTAACCTCCAACTCCTGGCCTTAAGTGATTCTCTTGCCTCAGCCTCCCAAGTAGCTGGGACTACAGTTGCCCACCATAATGCTGGGCTATTTTTTGGTTGTAGTTGTCATTGTTGGGCAGACTCAGGCTGGATTTGAACCCCCAACTCTGGTGTATGTGGCTGGTGCCTTAGCAGCTTGAGCTACAGGTGCCACCTATGAGAATTTCTCTTTCCAAATAGTGCAGCACTTAGGCTGAGCCCAGATAAGTCTGCCTTGGGGCTCTCTTTTTCCAGGAGAACAGGGGTATGAGGGTGGTGACCAGCCTGGGTGAGATCCCCCGGGGGTGGGGGGCCCAGTGACAATCTAAAGCTGACCCTGTACACCCTGCCACCACAACTAACTGGGAAACTTGGAGGCCTTCAGCTGTCACCACCTCCATTTTAGGGGACACGACTGACCCACAGGCCAATTCGGTATGTGCCAAGAAAGGGGGGTCTGCCTGCCCCCTTTGAGGAGGCACCCCTGGGGCTGGAGACGGACATCAGCAGCGTGTTCAGTCTGCTCCGGCTCCAGGCCACCTCTGTGGCTGCTCTTGGGGCTCTGTCCTCAGCACTCCTCTGCAGCTGATGATACAGTGGGTACGGCCACCATAGAAACTGCAGGCCTGGCTTGGCGCCTGTGGCTCAAGTGGCTAAGGTGCCAGCCACATATACCTAAAGTGGCGGATTAGAATCCAACCCGGGTCCGCCAAACAATGACGGCTGCAACCAAAAAATAGCTGGGCGTTGTGGCAGGCGCCTGTGGTCCCAGCTACTTGGAAGGCTGAGGCAAGAGACTTGCTTGAGCCTAGGAGTTGGAGGTTGCTGTGAGCTGTGATGCCACAGCACTCTACCCAGGGGGACAGCTTGAGGCTCTGTCTCAAAACAAAAAGAAACTGCCAGCCTGGCTGTGCTATTGGCAGGGCCTGTACAAAACGAAAATATGGGACCTTTCTTCAAAAAGTATTAAGAATTTCAAGTTGGTGGTAGGAGACCATTAAGCCCGGATGGGGTTCCCCCTGCCATGGATGCTTAATGAGGGGGGGGAAACCTATGTATATCCATGGGTCACAGGTCCCTGAAGTTGGCCCTGCAGCTGGGGGAGGACAAGGAGTCCACAGTGAGGGGAGCATCTTCCTGGTATGTACAAAGGCCCTGTGGCCACATACCAGGCTCCTGACAAGGGCCCTGTAGTCTGTCTCCATTTATGTCCTGTGTGTCAGTTAAGCCTCTACATCTCCCCATCTAGGAGGAGGCAGCAGATCTCAGAGGGGGAAGGGTCTAAAGCCAGGCCGTCAGACCCTGGGAGGCTGGCTCAGACACCTACCTAGCCATGCCTCGAGATGGCTCCTCCTCTTACCAGACAGGGCTAGCAAGTAACTCAGGCTCTCTGGGCCTCAATTTCTTCATCTGTAAAATGGATGCTGTGTTAATAGGCCCCACTTTCATAGGGTTATTTCTCACAATACACACAGAATGCTTAGAACAGCACCAGGCATGGAACAGGCCCAGATAATGTCCTCCATAAATGCCAGGGTGGTTCTCATCTGCTATTCTGCTTGCCCTGGGGCCATGCCCAACTTCACCCCAGCTTCCAAATCTCTCCCACGGTTGTGTGAACACCCCTGTTCTGCTTCTGGAGAGCCAGGCAGTGTGTGCAGAGCTCAGGGCAGCTCCAGGTAGGACACACACACTTCTCTGTCTGTCTGTCTGTCTGCCTGTCTCTCTCTCTCTCTCTCTCTCACACACACACACACACACACACACACACACACACACCCCTCTCCCTGCTGCTGGCTGCACGGTGGCCTTGGCCGGGGAGAGGCGGCTGCCAAGGTCTCCCTCTAGTGGCCCAAGAGCAGCGGCTCCCAGGGAGGCCGCAGGAACCTACCGCTCTCTGGCCTAGGCTGCAGCCGAATCCTGAGGGGGTCCCAGTCCTTCTCTGGGACAGTGTCTCTCTTAGACACTGCCCTTTGTCCCTTCATTGTGTGAGGAGCGGGGACTGGACACTTGCTGTCAGCTGCCTCCTCTATAGGCTGGAACTGTAGAGCACAGCCACAGGCCTGAGGCCTCTAAGGGGCCTAAGGCTGGGTGGGGATGGTGGCACAGGCCCCCCTCCGGGCTCACCCTGCTCCCAGAGTCAACTGGTGATGAGCCCGGCAAGGAAGGCAGGAAGGCATCTCGCAGCCCTAGATGTTGGGTGGGAGGGCAGAAGATGGGCAGAAGATGGGAGGAAGGAGGCACACGGAAAGAGCTTCAGACCTCTGTGTAGGGGCTGGGGGCAGCAGCCAGGCTGGAGGGGGTTACCCCTGCAGAGTGGCGAGCATGCACTGAATGAAGAGAGGAACAAACAGCAAACAGATTTGCCACTTTGTGTCATGAGAGTGTCCCCAGCACCTCTCAACAGCAGATTCTGAAGTGCCCTTCCCCAGCTCCCTGATTTCAGCTGGAGAGACCCTATAACTTAACAAGCAGCTGGGTAATTCCGAGGCCAGGCAAGTCTGGAAATTCTTGGGGTCCAGCAGTACCTTCAGTGGCCTGGAAGCTGGTTAACATGCAGGCGCCGGCTGAGACTCTGAGCTGGGAGGTCACAAGCACCTCAAACACCAAAGCAAGGGATGCTGGCCAGCCCTCAAGAGACACCAGACTGGGGGTGGGGGACTCAGGAGGGACCCAGGACTGGTGGGGATAGGGGAACCGCCCAGGCACTGGTAACCTCAGCCAGCCCCATGTTCTCTGGGCCTCTGGTCCCACTCAGGAGAGGAGATACACTGTCCCCAGCCTGCCTGGAAGGCTGTGGCCACCTCCCTCCGTCCCTTATGTCTCTTGAGATTACCTAAGGGACCCCCATGGGCCTTTTGGTTTGGGGGGGTTTATGTCCCCTGTCATTTTATGCTGGAGGAAAAGGCAGCACGAACCATCCACCCAGTGGTGCTTGTGGTCCCAGTTGCCAGTTCCAAGCGTTCTCTGGGCAGCTGGAAGCCTGGGTGGGAGTGTCTTCTCTTTTTGTTCATTTTACCAGCTTTATCAAGATGCAATTCACAATTCAACGGCTTTTGCTGCATTCACAGAGGGGCGCAGCCCTCACCACAGTCCGCTATGAACGTTTTCATCATCTCTGAAAGAAACCCTGTACCCATGAGCAGACCTCCCTACGCCCATCCCTCCCCCAGCCTCTGCCACCACTAACCCACTTTCTTTGTAGAAATTTGCCTCTTCTGGACAATTCCTACAAGTGGGATCATACAGCTGATGGTCTCCTGTGCCTGGTTTCTTTCTCTGAGTACGCTGTTTCCAGGGCTCACCCATACTGTAGTGAGCATAGTCACCGACACTCCTCTTACGGCCAACTAGCGTCCCTCCATGTGGGAGCACTGCTTGTTTCTTCCCTGTTCAGGTGGTGGAGAAGCCTGAGTTCACTGCGCTGGGCTGACTTGGGTCCCCACCCACCCCTACCCCTCCCAGGAGGCCCCTCAGAGGATTTGTCCTGCGCTGGCTCTTCTAGTCCTGCAGGTAGGTGGAGACTGGGTGTGTGGGTGTCCACATTTCCCTGACCTCAGCCAGAGAGGGCCCCATCACTATCTGCCATGGCACCACAAGGGGATGCATGGTCCTTGTGGGCACCTCCCTGTGATTCTGCCCTTGGGGGCTGGTGCTTCCCGACTTTTGCGTCTTATGTCCCAAATGGTGATGATGACACTGCTGATGCTGCAGCGGTTTGAATCGGCCCCCCAAAGGATATGTCCACCCAGAACCTGTGAATGTGACCAAATTTGGGAAAAGGGTCTTTGCAGATGTAATCAAGTTAAAACGAGGGCATCCTGGAATGGTGCGGGCCCTCAATCTGATGACTCTGTCCTTTTTTTTTTTTTTTTT
>NW_003852413.1:3994114-4005336 GCF_000181295.1 Otolemur garnettii
GCAGAACTGGAGGAAGCAATGTGGATTCTGCCCTGGAGCCTCTGGAGGGAGGTAGCCCCGCCAACACCCTGATTTCAGGCTTCTGGCCTCCAAACTGTGAGAGCATCAATTTGTGTTGTTTTAAAGTCCCCCTCCCAACTCTGCAAACTCTGCAGCACATTGTTCTGGCAGCTCCTGGAGACTCACGTGGGGACCTCCCCTGAAAACTGGCTCCCATGGGTGGCACCTGTGATTCAGTGGGTAGGGCCCCAGCCCCATATACTGAGGATGGCAGGTTCAAGCCTGACTAGGCCAAACTGCAACAAAAAAACAGCCAGGCACTGTGGCGCCTGTAGTCCCTGCTACTCGCTACTTGCGAGGCTGAGGCAAGAGAATTGCCTAAGCCCAGGAGTTAGAGATTGCTATGAGTTGTGTGACTCCACAGTACTCTACCAAGGGTGATTTAAAAAAAAGAAAGAAAACTGGCTCCCAGCAGCAGCTCCTTCCAAGTTGGGTCTTGTTTGCTCCCAAATGTTAAATAACTTGCTCCCCAGGTGGCCTGTGAAGAAGTTGCTTCATCCTTTTGAAGTCAGCCCAGGACCTCAACTTTAAGGCTGGGCTCCCCCAGAGCTTTGCTGGGCCCCAACAGGACAGATAGAAATGGTGTGCCCACTTTTCTCCAGAAGGATGATTTATGTGTGTCCAGACCTCCTGTTATGTTTACTGTTGATGGTCAGTTTTAGGGACATTAAGTTGTAGCTGTATTGTTGGGAGTATATTTTATTTCCATGGGCTTAAAATACCAGCAAACCAAAATAATAATCCCATTAGTAGATGAATATTGTAATTCTGAGGAATTATAATAATAAATTTTACTGCAATGACAAGTATAAAATACCAAAATCCCACTGCAGCAGGATTATTGGGAATAAATGTTACCACTGGGCCCAAACACACTGGTGGCTGCAAAGAGGCCTCACACTGGTGAGCACCTGTCAGCCCCAAAACCTGCAGAGGTGGTGCTGGGAACCCACTGTGTGTCTCTGATGAAGACATAAATAAAACCAATGATTTCCTTTGTAGTTACATTTTCAATCATCTTGCTGACAAGAATTTTTTACTGCTGCTGTTGTAAAACTATAGAATGCAAAAAGAAGAAGTCATTTCAGCCTGGGGAAAGAAAGAATGATGAAAATCTGGCTTCATCTGTGAGAGATTCATGGTTGGGGCAGGAAAAGGATTCTTGCACATGCAAAACTGAGGGGCAGTAGGAGTAGGGGTGACAGATAAAATACAGGATGCTCAGTTAAATTGAAATTTCAGGGAAACAACGCATATGTTTTTCACGTATACATACGTGTATTAAAAATGTATTTGTCGTTTCCCCAGAATTCAAATTCCACTAGGTGTCTTGGGGTTTTGTGAGTTTTACTAAATCTGGTAACTGAAGCAGGCCTGAAGATCGAGGCCGGACTTCCAGTGCCCTGAGCGAACTGAACTCTCACTGCACAGAGCAGCTGGCATTCTGGGGGACATCTGGGGGCTTGGAGGTGGCCAGGTCAGGCATTCTTCGCCCCTAGGGCTTCAGGTGTGAGAGGTGAGGGGTGCTGGAGCTGCTACCATAGCCTCGGCGCTGATCATTTAGGCACGAAGGCCAAACAGGGGGACAGTGACAGAGGTTTATGCCCACTTTTTCATAGCCTGGTGGCTGTGATGGGAAGTTGGCCACGGCAGTGATGGATGTTTGGCAGCTGGTCACTGACACAGGTGAATGGAGACCTGCGGGCGCTGCAGGCCAGTTCCTTCCCGGAGGCTGCAGGCCAAGTCCTGAAGAGGTCTGCCCAGAGCAAATGTACTCAGGGCCACGAAATATGCGGACTCAAAGGCTGCAGACCTGGCTTCCCAGCCAGCTGGAGGCACCTAAGACTGACAATTAGCCCTGACGACTTCAAAGGTCTGGCTCAGTTTGGAGTAAAAAGCGCATGATCCAGTTTGGATCAGCCACATATTTACTAGGCCCGGTAGCAAGTAGCTCTCTGCTGTTGCTGCTGCTGCAAAAAATAACTTCCACTTTCAGAGGGGTGGCTTTGTTCCTTGCCCACCACACCGGAAGCCATAAGAACAGAAGGAAGTTAGGAGAGGCAAACTCCCAGGGAACCCCTGGAACAGGCTCACCCCCAGGGGCATTCATGGGTGACTCAGGTGATTGTTCATGTAAACAATTCCAGGCCTGTCAGTCTTGGGGTCTCATTTGGTTGGGGTGGTGGCTTGGGGGAGCTGTGCACCGGCAGTCCATGGAGTGGCTGAAAGTGATGGTGGGGTACCACACCCTTCCCCCACAAGCACCCATGCCCAAACACACAAGTCCTTGTTTTTCCATGGAAAATTACAGTATTCCCAAAATACTGTTAGGGCTCAGAAAAGGTTAGCCGGAAATATGGTGTCTTGACACAAAGCAGCCTCAGGGTCTCTCTGACCCTCCTCCCCTCGCCTGTCTCCCAGAGCGGAGGCTGCAGCTGTCCTCTGACGTTCCCTTATCTACCTAGAAACCTGACCTGCCAGGACCTGCTGAAGAGGAACACAATTGCCTTCCCCGAAATGTCATTAGCCAGAGAGATTAAAACTCACACAATAGGGGCAGAAAGTGAAAATCAAACACCACACCTAGAGCCCAGACAGACTTCTTCCCAAACTATTATCTGTTCTCAAGTCCTATTAGATTCCCGGAATTATTTACTAACTATTGTCTGAGCATTAAGCCCTTTCGTTTCCACTAAAGATCACTGACACCCCTCAGACTCACATTTCCCCCATCTCCCCTGCACCGGGGAGAAGGGTACAGAAGCATCTGGGGCCCCTGGGTTCTAGGTGATCATTCTTCTGCAGTCCCCCATGCGTGCATCTGCCTTCCTGCCTGCTCATCCACCTTTGCTGGTGATTTTCAGTGACTCTTCAGAGAGTGAAAAGAGAGCTTCCCTGCTTGCCTTACGATACCCAGAACCAAACCACTTCCCAGCACCCACTGCCAGTCCCAGCCAGAGCCAGGGATGTGGCCAGGCCAGGCTCCACATTCTGCCCCCTCCCCAGGGTGCCTGGGTGATGCTGCAAGGCCCTCTCCCACCAGTGGCTCCTGTCCAGACCCTGCTCTTCACTAGACAAATCACTGAAGGCCCAACAATGGCCACAAGGCCTTCCCTGCCGCCTCTGACCTCCCCGCCCTCCTTGGCTTTGGGCTCTGTGCCGTTTGGTACACACAGGGCTGCGGCTGCACCTCTGGTTGCCTGCCTGGCTCAGCCGCTCACCTGCCAGGCCTGGCTTAAGTCTCACTTCCACGGGGGTCTGCCCTGACACCGACTCCTGAATGCCCAGCTGCATCTCAGCACCTGGCCTTCCTGCCTAGCGCCCTGCATACTTGTCATGGTTCTCACCTGCTGTGCCATCTCCAGCCCCCGGGACACACCTGGCTCATAACAGGCACCATGTAAATATTTGCAAAGAAGTAAGTGAGTGGAGGAACAAACTTTCCTTTCTGCTCACATCCCTGGGATCCTGTGTGCCCACCCAGGGCTCTCATCTATTTGATTCATTTATTTGATTCATTCACCTGTGGCGGGGGTGGCCCTCCCCTTTGCCTATTCCTTGCCTGTCCTGGGGGATCAAATCCTCTGAGAGCTGACAGGCACCTCCCTCCCCACAGCCAGCCCTAGGCATAGCCTGCAGTTCCCGCATGCGGTAGGCACCCGTGCCTCCCAGCTGCTGAGAGTGACAGCAGGGCTTGTAGGGGGCTCTCTCCCGGGCTGGGTGCAACTGGTTGGGGCGTTGCCTGCATGTACTCTGCATGCTGGCCTAGAAGCCACTTGGGGCTGGGGCACAGAGGGGACTGGCCCCAGGCCTCTGCACAGACGTCCTGGGTCCTGGTCCATCTACCAGGGCAGGGCAAGGAGCTCTGAGCACAGGGAGAACAGGCAGGGGCTTCACCCCCCCAGATGCTACTACTCCCTCCTTTTCTCTGGGAAAGTGGGGAGCTGCCCTGCAGGCCCAGAAACCTGCCCTAAGACCTTCCCCAGTGTATGTGTTGGTTCCCTGCACCTAAGTGGTTGGGATGGGGGCTGTCTAGAGGTCAAGGGTGGAGTGAGCCCAAGAGCTAAGCAGAGAGAAAAGAAAGGAAAAGGGGGGCAATGTCAGCTTAGAGGGCAGCCTCACCACCTCTGCCATGGGCAGAGTGAGGTGAGAGGCCCTGGCCTGGGAGCAGGGTCACAGAACTCTGGCGAAGTCCCCAATCTGCCTGTCCTATGGGGGAAAGAAATGTCTGTGCCTTTCACAGCTTCCCTAAGGGCATCCACCCACCGCCAGGTAGATAGCAGCTCCCCTCTACCCTACCAGGTGGCGGCATGGCCACCCTCCCAACCCCGCCACAGGGGGGCTACAGGTAGGGAAGGTGTCTGGGCTGGCGGCCAAGTTGAGGGCAGGCACTGGGCGGGCCTGGACCCCTCAGCCACTGCACCACCTCTCACTGGAGCCACCACTGTCTTTGTTTCTCCTTCTAGCTGTCACTAAGAAGGGCTGGCTGGGGCCTCAAGCAGTTGCCACACCTGTCTGAACTTGAGTTAGCCTAGCTCTTCCCTCCTAGGGGAGGAGGCAGCCAAAAGATAGATTTCAAGGTGGGGATGAGAGTAAGGGGGGCCCAGGGACAGGGGAGAGGAGAGGAGCTTGGCTGGTGTTGGGGAGAGCTGTCAGGAGACAGCCAAGGAGATGGGCCACCCCCTCCCGCCCTGGCTCTGTTACTACAGAAAGGAGGAAAGCCCCCTGGGGTCTCAGCAGAGCTGGCTGCTGGTAAGTCCCTTCCCCAGAGACCTCTCCTCCCGCCACAGGCTCAGGTGTGCCTGCTGCCCCAGCCTGGGCCCCACTCCCAGCCCCTTTGCACTGTACCCATGTGATCTCCTGTGGCCCTGAGGCCCCGAGGGTGGGAGGGTGGGTACCCTTGCCCAGTTGGCTCTCCCCCTCTGTCTCAGGACCTCCCTGCTGCTGGGACTTTCGGGGGTGGGGGGGATAGGGATTTCCTCTGTGATGAACCCTCGTTTATAGAGCTTATCGGCTACCATGAGATCAGGTGGGTGGCCCTGCTCAGCTGGCCTCCTGCCAAGCCCAGATTTGATGTCACACAGATCTGGTTGGAAGTGACTGAACCTGTGAGCCTCAGTGTCCCTATTGGGTATAAAAGACACCATTAATTCCCATTCTGCCAGTGGCTGAGAAGGGTAAGCTCAGCCCTAGCCAGGCCCCTCAGGTGGATTCCCTGGTACCGTCTCTATCCATGGCAGCCACATGGCCGACCCACTTTACAGACAGGTTAAATGACATGCTGGGTGCAGGCCAAGGAGCAGGGCTGAGCTGAAGTCTAGCTGAGCCCACAGTGGCAGACAGGGGGGCCCAGGGAGTGGAGGCCACTTCCTTCTCTGCCCCCTTCCCAGAAGGAGGAAGCTCATATTTTTAGGTGCCACAGCAGCCCTTTTGGGCAACTAGCTTCCCCTTTCCAAGAGCCATCTGCTTCCAAATGGCCTCCCCCACCCCTGAGGGTGTCTGGGTCTTTTTTTTTTTTTTTGAGACAGAGCCTCAAGCTGTCCCCCTGGGCAGAGTGCCGTGGCATTACAGCTCACAGCAACCTCCAACTCCTGGGCTCAAGCGAGTCTCCTGCCTCCGCCTCCCAAGTAGCTGGGACCACAGGCGCCCGCCACAACGCCCGGCTATTTTTTGGTTGCAGCCGTCATTGTTGTTTGGCGGGTCCGGGCTGGGGATTCGAACCCGCCACCTTAGGTGTACGTGGCTGGCGCCTTAGCCGGTTGAGCTATAGGCGCCGAGCCGGGTGTCTGGGTCTTGAGGTCCTCCTCCCCACACCAGTGCCCCTCATAGTTGTGTGGTAGGAGAGGGGGCTGTGCCCAAGGGACCCTCACAGATGCCTTTGGGAGATTGTCCTGTGCACCCTAACATTTGGATCCTCACCCTGCAGTGGGCACCCTGAACAGAACCACTGGGCCGCTGGGAAGCTGAGTGGGACAGTTCAGAGAATGCAGAGCCTAGCCCCTTTCAGCTTCAGCCCGTGCCGGCTGGCACTGGGCCAGGGCCTGGCGTCCAGAACTGGAGAGACCTGCAGCCAGGTGGGGCTCAGACTGGGACAGGAGCCCCTCAGCTGGCCGGGTCAGCTTGTCCAGTGTGTTTGGGCTAGAGAGGAGGGCTGGGGGCCCAGCGCTGAGCCAAGACCCTGGAGGGCCCCCCAGGGACACTGACAGGAGACAGGATCTCACGGAGGTCAAGCACAAGCATTGTCGATTTCCCCCTAAGCTATGGGGCTCCCTAGGCCACAGACCTGAGAGCCGCTGGTGTTCAGTGGATCCACCGATAACTGCCTCCCCAGGTTTACTCACTTTGCAGCATTCAGAGCACCCCCAGCCCTCTTGGGCCTGCTGGGCACGGGGCCCCTGGAGGTAGGCAGGAAGTGCCTGTGCCCCTACCCCTGTGTGTCTTCCTGGGCTAGCTGGGAGAGCCACATCCAGGCCCCAGAGCACAGCATCTCAAGGCAGGGGCTGTGGAGGGGAGTCCTGGGACATGGCTGCTCCTCCTCACGGGCCTAGGAATTGCTATTTGAGAAGTGGACAGTGTCTCCCGGAGGTGTCTGCTTTGTGTTCAAATGCAAGGTGCACATCACATCCTGAGAACTTTCTGTCAGGCAACACTGGCCTCTGGGAAAACACAGCCCCTTCCTACTGACCATGGGGAGCCCCCCAAGCCCTGTGGTTAGGAGCCTGGACACTGGGGCCCATCCCAGTCGTGGCCATGGCTGACCACTGGTGTCTATGTTCTCAACAGTAAAACTGGACAAGACTCTGAGAATTTGACCAAGTGCTTAACACAGGGAGGATTCCGAGAAACATCAGCAGAAAAAAGAGGAAAAACAGAAGGGAGGGAGAGGGGCAGGGTGGTGGGAGGGAGGGCAGGAACCTCCCTGTGGGGCCCTGTGGCTGAGCCCTATGAGGCGCCTGCCCTGCCAGCCCCTGGCCTTGCCCTCCTGGGCTGCCCTCCCTCAGATGCCTTCTTTTTTTCTTTTTTTTCTTATTTTGAGACAAAGCCTCAAGCTGTCTCCCTGGGTAGAGTGCTGTGGCATCACAGCTCACAGCAACCTCCAACTCCTGGGCTCAAGCAAGTCTCCTGCCTCAGAAGTAGCTGGGACCACAGGCACCCGTCACAACGCCCGGCTATTTTTTGGTTGCAGCCATCATTGTTGTTTGGTGGGCCTGGGCTGGATTCAAACCCGCCACCTTAGGTGTATGTTGCTGGCACCTTAGCCACTTGAGCCACAGGCACTGAACCTCTCAGTTGCCTTCTTGACTCAGATGTCACCTCTTCCGAGAATCCTCCTTCCCAGTCCTGTCCTTCCTACCTGGTGTTCCTCCATGTAACAGTTGGGAGAATAATGGCCAGTAAATTTACCTTCCATGGCCAAAGGGGCTATGCAGCTGTGATCAAAGTTGAGGACCTTGATGGAACCTAGTCCTGGACTGTCCCATGGGCCCAATACAGTCACATGGCCTTAGAAAGAGAGAGGAAGGTCGGGGAGGGGGCAGAGGAGACACAGGAAAGAGACAGAGGTCAGAGAGAGGGATAGGAAGATACAGGAAGGGGCCACCAGCCTAGGGACACATGCCTCCCCCAGAGACTGGAAAAGGCAGAAAAGGGTTTCCCCCTGGAGCCTCCAGAAGGACTCAGCCCCGCTGGCACTGTGATTTTAGGGCAGTGAGAGAGACCCTGCAGGACTCCTGACCTCCAGAACCCGTAGACAATAAGTGAGTGCTGTGGGAAGCCACCACATCTGTGGTAGTTTGTCACAGCAGCACAGGACGTGAATGTGTTCTGAGTCCCTGTTTGTTGCTGGCCACCATGTCCACTCCTGAGGCCGCGGAAGACCCTGCCTCCAGTTTGGTCACTCAGTGTCCCCAGCATCCAGAACAGGGTCCGGCGCTAAAGGGCACCTGAAGGACATTTGTGCAAAGAACTGGTGTTGAGAGCCTGTGGGCCCCACCGGGAAGCCTCCGACTCAACTCCAGGCCACCAGCAGGGCCCCTGGGTACACATTGTCCCCAGGGAAAGTGAATGTGCTAGTATCCCAGCCTGGGGAGCCTGCTGAAGGTCAAGGTCATGGGGCAAAGAAAATGATGGCTGCAGTGGGGGTCAGTAACCCAGGCACCAAGGAGCTGGCAAGACAGAAAAGCCAGCCCCTCTGAGTTCCCAGGCTGGTCTAGGGGGGTCAAAAGGGTAATGCCCCAAAGTTATGCTGAGTCTGGGTCCCTGTTGGCTGGTAAGGGCTGTGGCAGTTGTGACTCTTCCAGTTTCTGACATTGCCCCAGCAGCCTTCCGAACCCCCACCTTGATTGCCAGGGGTACCCAGAGCCCAGTGTGTGTCAGGGGCCGTCCTCCTGGTACAGGGCTGCTGTTGCACACTCAGAGATGCTGGTGGACACTCAGCAGGATTGCCTCTCCAGTAGGCAAAGGCAGGGAATCCGAGGCCTGTGGATCCCTTGAGCTCAGGAGTTTGAGACCAGCCTGAACAAGAGTGAGACCCCATCTCTATTAAAAATAGAAAAACTAGCGGGCTTTGTGGCAGGCTACTGTAATCTTAGTTACTCAGGAGGCTGAGACAAGAGGATTGCTTGAGTCCAGGAGTTTGAAGTTGCTGTGAGCTATGATGCCACTGCACCCTAGCCTGGGGCAACAGAGTGAGACTCGGTCTCAAAAAAAAAGAAAAACGCAAATATGTCCACAGAGATACAAACACACCAGCCCCCTCCCACAGTGGGGAAAGGGTCCTGGCACCACCCACCCCTGAGGTAGACAGCAAAGAATGATATGGAAGCCCACAGTCTCTAGGCTGTGTCTCAGGTGGCCCTTTATATGCCAGATCATTAGGGTAGTCAGCCTGCGGGGGCTCCACTCCAGGTACAAGCGTTCAGTGGTGATGGGTTTCAGGTTGGGCCACCCTTTGCCAGATCATTAGGGCAGTCAGCCTGCGGGGGCTGCACTCCAGGTACAAGCTCTCAGTGGTGATGGGTTTCAGGCTGGGCCACCCTGCCCATCAGAGTCAGTGCAGTATCCTGGGCGTGGGTTTCTTCAGACCATCTGAACAAACTGCCATACACTTGGGGGTGGGGAGGAGCTAGAATAACAGAAGTTCATTCCTTCTGGAGGCCAGATATCCAAGAGGAGGTGTTGGCAAGGCCAGGTGCTCCCTCCAAAGGCTCTGAGAGAGAGCCCATCCTTGCCCCATCCAGCACTCGCTGGCTCCAGCCTTCCTTGACTTGTGGCTACATTGATCTGGTCTCCATGTCTACTGCTGGCCTTCTCACCTTGTCTGTCTTTTTTCTTTTTAAGGATGTTTGTCATTTAATTTAGGGCCTACCCAGACAATAAGTTAATTACTGCAAAGAACTGTTTTCTAAATAAGGCCTCATTCACAGGTCTAGGGGTGCAGACCTTAGGCATGTCTTTTGGGCTCTATCGTTCAACTGGGTAACCATGGTGCTGGGGTGACAGCAGCCTGGGGGTCCATGATGGCCTCACCAGGGCTTCCCTCCACACATGTGACTGCAGGCTTCTCCCATGAAGGGCCCACTCTGGTCCCCTTGGCAGGCTGGATGCATGGTCCTCCCAGCAGCCCTGACCTTCCCATGGGATCCTTGTTCCTGGGATGTCTGAGTCTGGGCAGCATTGAGGGCTGGTTGGCCTGGAAGATGCACCTGTGGCATGGTGGGGACTCTGGCCACCCTCCCAAACCCATTCCCTCCTCTGAAAGTGACTGCAGAGGGCAGCTGGTGTGACCCTGTGACTAAGTTCCCTGCTGGGATGTGAAGGGGAAGCTCTGCCCTGGCCCATCAGTCCCTGCAGATGCTCCACAGTCCTCCCTGGAGGTGGCCTCAGAAACTGCATGCGGAGATGGCAGAGTGGCTGTCCACCTGGGTCCCCTGAGGGAGGAGAGCACCTCCCCCCCACTAATAGGGAGAGAGAAATAACCCCCACAAGCCACAGCCTCTGTTGTCATATCTCCTGCTGCAGCCACTGATCCCACCCTAACTAGTACCAGTTACAAGAAACAGAAACTCATTGCAAACCAGCTGAAGCCAGATGGAGACTGAAATGCGAATGAAAAGAAAACAGCAAGTGATGGTGAGGAGAGGAGAAAGCGGACACCTCTGGCGCTCACAGTTGGTGAGGATGTGGAGGCACCTCAAACACTTAAACTCGACCTAGCAATTCCACTTCTGGGCATATCCCCAAAAGAATTAAAATCAGGGACTCAGCGCCTGTAGCTCAGCAGCTAGGGCACTAGCCACATACATTGGGGCTGGCGGGTTTGAATCTAGCCCAGGTCTGCCAAACAACAATGACAACTACAACCAAAAATTAGCCGGGTGTTGTGGCGGGCGCCTGTAGTCCAGCTACTTGGGAGGTTGAGGCAAGAGAATTGCTTAAACCCAAAAGTTTGAGGTTGCTGTGAGCCGTAATGCCATGGCACTCTACCCAGGACAACACAGTGAGACTCTGTCTCAAAAATAAATAAATAAATAAGTAAAATAAACAGTCTCTCTCTCTCTCAAAAAAAGAAAGAATTAAAATTAGGGGCTCAAAGAGATATGTATGTGTATCCCCACGTGCATAGCAGGATCATTCATTCTCAACAGCCGAAAGGTGGGAGCAATCCCACAAACAACAGGTGATCTGTCCCTACAGCAGTGTCACTGCACCTTAAAAGGGAAGGAAAGTCCAGCACAGGCCGCAGCGCGCTGAACCCTGAAGGCTTCGTGCAAAGGGAAACGTGCAGGTCACACAAAGATGAATTACCACGGATTCCACCCGTAGGAGCTCGAGTGGTCACATTCACAGAGACGAAAATTAGAATGGGAGTTGTCAGGGGTTGGGGCCAGGAAATGGGGGTTACCAAGGAGGATTTAAAGAGGATGGAAAGATGAAAAAGGTCAGGAGATGGATGGTGGTTGCACAACACCGTGAATTACTTAATACCACTGAATTATACACTTAAAAATGATTGAAATGATATTTTGTTATACAAATTTTACGACAATAGAAAAAGTTAAAACAAGTGTTTACACTCCCCCCCCCAAATAGACAGATAAGGCAAATATGTGGAATCTGTGTGATAAACTATGGAGATCAATATACCCTTCTGCCTAGTTTTT
>NW_003852413.1:4005911-4016564 GCF_000181295.1 Otolemur garnettii
ATATATATATATAAAAAAACACTGGTCTCCTTCCTATAATCCTGGCACTCTGGGAGGCTGAGGCAGGAGGATCCCATGAGCTTAGGAGTTCAAGACCAGCCTGACTAAGACTAAAATCCTGGGCAGCGCCTGTGGCTCAGTGGGTAGGGTACTGGCCCCATATACTGAGAGTGGCAGGTTCAAACCCGGCCCTGGCCAAACTGCAATGGAAAAGTAGCCAGGTGTTGTGCCGGGAGCCTATAGTCCCAGGTGCTCGGGAGGCTGAGGCAAGAGAATTGCCTAAGCCCAGGAGTTGGAGGTTGCTGTGAGCAGTGTAACGCCACAACACTCTACCGAGGGCGATAAAGTCAGATTCTGTCTCTACAAAAAAAAAAGACTAAAACTCTGTCTGTACTAAAAATAGAAAAATTAGCTGGGCATCATGACAGGTGCCTGCAGTCCCAGCTACTTGGGAGTGTGACACAGGAGGATGGCTTGGGCCCAGGAGTTTGAGGTTGCTGTGAGCTATGATGCCGCTGCATTCTACCTGGAGAGACGGCAGATGAACCAGTAGGCATCCACAGCAATGTGGAGCCTGGCAGATGTGGGCTCACATCTTCCCTCTGACATTTAGTGACTTGGAGACTTGGGAGGTTGTTGAAGTCTCAGCTAAGTCAGTTGGGAGCTGAAAATCAGCTCTGTAACAACCCCGCTTGGTGGGACTCCTGGGAGGGCTAGAGGTGTTGCAGGTAGAGGACCCCCAACCTGACCACAGCCCCAGAAAGAGGAATGGAAAAGGCCACCCACAGGAATAAACCCCCACGGCCAACTACACTGTCTACACCCCAGGTTCTGATGGTGCCTCCTGCTGGTTGGGCCAGACAGAGGGCCAGGGATGAGGGAGACCAGTGTTGTGGACTCCCCACGGCAGCCTCCACCAGCCGGCACAGAGCAGCATGGAAGGGTCCCCACCAGGGGCGTCCACACGAGCTGCACTGCAGGGTCAGAGCCAGATCCTTGGGCTTCCTGGTGCCCTCTTGTGTGGAATTGCACGTCCTCATCTCAGTAACAGCTGGGTCATCTCAACTTCTCTGTCCCCTCACCCCCAGACCTACAAGCTGCCCAGTTCCTTCGTCCTCTCCCTTCCCCAGCTCTCAGAGCAGTCACAGCCTCCTCTGTCGGTGGTTCTGGCCCAAGCCTTGTCATGTGTCAACTAGACTGAGAGCATGGGTCTCCAGCCAGCCCCTTCCAATGTCATCCCTGGCCAGCCCCCAACCCCTGCCCCTACCCTGCTCTCACACCTCACTGGTGCCCCCGAGGCCACAGAGGCAGAGTTGGCCCCTGGGCCTATTTCTCCTGGCCCCACCTCCTACTGTCCCCCTATGTGGCAGAGTCCTCCGTGGCTGCTGGCATCTTGCTCCACTGGCGGACACATTAGTGCACAGGTCCTTGAGCCAGAAGGAAAAGGGGTGTAGGCCCTGCCCTTCACTCAGCACACCCCATCTATTTGTTCTTTCATTTCTTTATTCGTTCAACAAAACTTTATCTGCGCCAGGTGTTAGGGTGCAAAGCTCAGCAGGTGCTCTGCACAGTAGGAGAAAAGAGTTTCTGTGGATCAAGATTAGAATATACAAGTATAAGTTTATTTCACTTTTTTAAAAAAACACTTCTCTCTCTCTCTCTCTCACAGATAGAGTGCCTTGGTGTCCTCGTAGTTCACAGCAACCTCAAACTCTTGGCCTCAAGAGATTCTCCTGCCTCAACCTCCCAAGTAGCCTATAAGCACCCACCACCTGCCAGGATGCCCAGCTAGTTTCTATTTTCAGCAGTCTTGCTCTTGCTTAGGCTGGCCTGGAACTCCTGGACTCATGCAACCCACCTGTCTGGACCTCCTAGAGTGCTAGACCAGAGCCACCTGGCCTGGCCTAGAAGGAAAGAGGGAGTGAGAGAGGAGAAGGGAGTGGGGAAAGAGAGAGAGAAGAGAGCAGGAGATGACTATGACATCCCAAATAAAGGAAAGGAAGGGTTGCTGAACTTTAGGGGGAGGAAGAGAAAAGAGTAATTGCAGCCAAATTCCCAGGTTTTTATGACGTGAAGGCTAGATGCCCTCTCCCCTGGCAGTTGAAGACCAACTTTATTCACAGGTGTTTCTGATCCCATTTACAGGTGTTTACATCCCACCGTCTGTCTAGAGAGTTTCAGGAACCCCTCAAGCTATAGGAGCAAATTCTGAAAGACAGAGAGCTGAAGAAATGTAAAGAGAAAGAATTAACATTTCCTTTTGATCTGCTGGGCTCCTCAGAGGTTTGTGAAAAGGGAACAGGGGGTGCGGTGGGGGCTGCTAGTAAGTCTGCAGGGCAGAGAAGGAAAGGCAGAGGGGAGGGGGAGAGAGAGAGAGAGAAAGAGAGAGAGATTTTTGTCTTTAATAAAAAACTATTGGGCAGTGCCTGTGGCTCAAAGGAGTAGGGCACTGGCCCCATATGCTGGAGGTGGTGGGTTCAAACCCAGCCCCAGCCAAAAAAAATAAAAAATAAAAAACTATTTACAGGCGGCACCTGTGGCTCAGTGGATGGCGGGTTCACTGAGGGTGGCGGGTTCGAACCTGGCCCCAGCCAAACTGCAACAAAAAAAAATAGCCGGGCGTTGTGGCGGGTGCCTGTAGTCCCAGCTACTCGGGAGGCTGAGGCAAGAGACTGCCTAAGCCCAGGAGTTGGAGGTTGCTGTGAGCTATGATATCACAGCACTCTACGGGAAGGTGACAAAGTGAGACTCTGTCTCTAACAACAACAACAACAAAAACCACCATTTACATTTCACTACAAAGACCCACCATTCTTACACCAGGGTCTGCCCTGAGGCTCTGTCCCAGCTGGGGAACAAGCCCCTACCCCCAGCTTCAAGGGTCTCCATGGGTTAGGTGGCAGGATTGAATGCTGCAGAAATGTTTACTACCAATGTCAATTACTGGTACCGGCTAGCCACCCAGCACTTCCCACTAAGTGCCCAGCCTTGTCCACTTGCAGGCGCCTGCCCTCCTCAGCCCCACGGGGGTGTTGACATGTCCAACCCTCCACCCCCTAGCCTGGAGGGCTGGAACCACTTTCTCATGTTCCTGTCACTCCTTAGTTCCCGAAAAGGGGGGCTGGGACACAGTAGGTGGGCTGGACTGGAGAAAGCCAGAGCCAGCCCAGCAGGCCCCCAGACCCTGGTCAGAGCCTGGTCTCAGGCGAGTGCGCCATAGTGAGACCTCCTTGCTGAGGAGGGAATCCCATCTTGCCTCTTTTGTTCTTTCTTTCTTTTTTAGACAGAGTATCACTTTGTCACCCTCGTAGAGTGCTGTGGCATCATAGCTTACAGCAACCTCAAACTCTCGGGCTCAAGCTATCCTCCTCAGCCTCCTGAGTAGCTGGGACTATGGGTGTCTACCACAATCCTATTTTTAGTTGAGATAAGGTCTCACTCTTGCTCAGGCTGGTCTCCCACTCCTGAGCTGAGGTGATCCACCCACCTCAGCCTCCCAGAGTGCTGGGATTACAGACGTCCCATCTTGCCTTGGAAGACAGAACACAGGCTGCTACCTGGGGCTGCTGCCCAATACCAGGAGTCAGGCAGAGCCACTGCAGGAGGACAGTGGGGCTCAGCCCATCAGCTCCTTCCTGGACGGAAGGAAGCCCCGGTCACTGAGGGGCCAGGTAGATGTGAATCAAATGTCTAGTTGCTGCCCCAGCAGCCAGCAGCCCACACAGCCCCCAGTCCTCCCTCCGTCTGCACAGGGCGTTTAAAGTCAATAAGCGGGCTAATTAATTCTCTTCAAAGACCTCTCAATTATTCATCCGGGGCCACAGAGAGAACAATTAGAGCATCTCTCCCTCACAGCTCTGGCAGTAGAAATAAGGCTGGGCCTGGGCTGTAGAGCCAAGCCCCCTGGGCTCCTCAGTCCTGCTGTCCCCAGGGCCCCCAACAGTGGCCAGACAGGGTTTGTCCCTGGACCTAGCAGGATAGACCTTTGAGGAGCATTCTCTTCTCCCCTAAACCTGCAAGTGGCCCAGACTGTTATTGTTTCTGGGAGGGCTCGGAGGGCAGACCCACAGACACAAAGTGGGGCTGCCTATGTGTAGCACCCTCGGAGAGAGCAGGGCCCGGAGCTGGGACTGGGCCACTCAGCCTCCGGGAAGGAGGTGTGTGCTGGGAGGAGAGAGAAGGGAGAGGAGAGAGGCAAGTGGGTGGCCGCTACAGGCCAGGCTGGGGTGGGTCCCATGCTCCCCAGCAGCCTCAGGTTCCCCAGACAGTGGCTCTGTGGGCCCTTCTGAGCTAGACCTCTCCTGAAGCCAGGGCCCACCCAGCACCAGCTTCACTTCTCCAGGACAACTTTCTGGAGTCACTCTAGCCACTCTCGGGGCCTTGAGGGACAGGCCATCTGCCCTTGCCTCTGCCTACCTTCTTGGCCCTCACTCCCTTGTGTCCCCCAAACAGCAGATGCCCACGCGGCACTTGCAGGGTTAACTCTGGGAGGCTCTGGGAGGCGCAGAGTGGGGGGCGGGGGCCCTGTCGGGAAGTGTGGATTTCTGCAGTGGTTTTACTGGAAAAGCTGTAGCTGAGGTGGGAGGGGGTCACCATGGCAACTTCTGGCTGTGGGAAAGGTTGGCTGGTGGGAACCAATTCTTCCAGGGGCCCGAGGGGGCCCAGCAGGCTGCTGGCACCTGGGGGACCCCACGGCTGCCTCCCACAGGTCCTCACTGTCTTAGAGAAGCATGGAGACCCTCCCCAAACCAGAATTAACAATTTCCCGATTTCCCGCCTACCTCGACTACTACGGCATAACATCCCCTGGGGCTGCGACCCTGACTCAGCCCCGCCCCCCAGCTGTTATCAGCAGCTAATGGATGAGCCAAAGACGGGGCAGGGAGGAGCTCCCAGGAATCTCCCTCTTGGAGCTTTTACATCAGGAATGCCTCGACTTCCCGGCCTGCGGTGAGATTCAGGGGATGCCTGGACTGAGACTCCCCTACCCCTGCCCAAGCCAACCAAGAGAGTGTGTAATGTGGGGGGCCCAGGAGCTCACCCCAACCCAGCCCCAGTGGGGAAGAGTGGACCAAAGCAACAAGTTTAAGAAAGTCCTCCCCACCCCCAACACAAACATGCACACTCCTGCCAGACTGGGAGATGGGGCTCTGGATGCCCCAAGGTGGGGTGAAGGTCAGGGCCCTGGGGGTACACTTCCAAATCCTGACACCCCCTGCCTGCTGTCTATCATAGTGGGCTGAGATGGATCTTGCCCAGTGCCCCACCTGTCTCACATGGCCTGGCCTGGCCTGGACCTCCCACCTGGACCCTCTGTCCTGGCTCCTATCTCACAGCTGATTCAGTCCCTGGGTGCTAAGGGCCAAGGGGTGTGGGATCTGGGAATCCGAGGAGCATTAGAGTAGACACAGCTGGTGGAGGCGGTGGGGGCTCCCAACACCATGCAAACCCCACAGACAGGCAGGCACATGGTGGGCACGTGGTGGGGTTCAGGGAGAGGGTGTGTGTGAGAT
The DNA here is from genome assembly GCF_000181295.1 of Otolemur garnettii. Classification (NCBI taxonomy): domain Eukaryota; kingdom Metazoa; phylum Chordata; class Mammalia; order Primates; family Galagidae; genus Otolemur; species Otolemur garnettii. Next base: position 4,011,425 of record NW_003852413.1, read on the forward strand.
CCAAAGGTACTCCCAGGCATCTGCAGTGGCACTGCCCAAAGGGCCAGGCCCAGTACAGACTTGGGGGGCAGGGAAGGGAGCAGGGGGAGCCTGGACCACTGTGCCTCTTTTATTCTTTTTCTATCCTCCCCCACCCCTACCAGAAAAGAGCTGAGGCCCTTCTTAAGGCCCCCCCGCTAAGTTGCTGTGAGAAAAGTGGGTCCCTGTCCATCCAGCCTGGCACCCCCTGCCTGCAGAGTTGGCACGGGCCAGAGCCGGGAGGGGGTCATAAGCCTGTTCCAGGAATGCCCTTTCCTGCCTGTCGGTGCCTGGAAGAGTTATCCTGGCCATCCTTCCTTCCTTCCCTCAACACTGAAGTCCCCAGGCACCAGGCTGATCTGGGGGACACCCCAGGTTCCTCACCCTCCCTGTGCCTGAATATCCCGCCCTACCCCCATGCCCGCCTGCCTCTAGCATGCTGGGATATGCCGAATCCTGATAAAACATTTGGGGGAGATAAGTGCAGCCAGCGTATAAATAATTAAGACCACATGCATATTTGCCAACAAAAGAAAAGTTTAAAACCCCCATTCCCATTCCCGGAACAGCTGCCTGCATGGGGCCCGGGCGGGGCAGTGGTGGCCCAGCCCTACCACCCTCACCCTCTCACCCTCTGGAGGCCTGCTGGGGGGTCCTGGCTCAGAGCAGGAAGGGAGAGGGTGGCTGAGCCTGGGGCTGGGTGGGGTGGTCCTAACACCCCTTCGGTCCAAGCCCCTAGCCAGGGTCTTCACCCTAATGCCACGCAAGGTCTAGGCACCAATATATACTCAGTGAATAAATGAATGAATGAATGAACTGGGCAGTGTTTGTCCTTAACTCTGGGAGGCAGACAGCCCCACCTGGGGTGAGAAGGCCCCAGAACTCCTTGGGAGATAGGGAGTCAGCTGCCTCCCACACCCTCCTCTTCTGAGGGAGGTCTGCACTGCCCCACTTTAGGACCTGCCAGGTGCCCTACTGATGTCTAAGGCCACCTGTCCACCTGGCACTCCAGGTCCTCTGTCCCATGGGGCCACCCCAGCAGAGCAGGCTTATAGCATGCTCCAGGTCTTTGCTAGAGCTGTCCCCTAGGGGAACTGCCTCTTCCCACTATATAGGTCAACCCCAGCCACATCTCTTCATGGAAGGAAGCCCATCTCTACCCTCTGCTCTGAGTTCTCTCATCCACAATCGTCCAGGCATTTCCTGCATACTCATTATGTTTAAAGCCCTATGCTAGAGACCTGGAGAATAAAACACCCAGGTCTCACCCTCTAGGAACTTGCAGTCCTGGTGAGGGACACTGACAAGTAAACAAGGAAACAGAGAGAAGCAGGGGTGGTTATCACCTAAGGCTTCCTGGAGGAGGAGACAGGCTACAAAACAGATGGGATGGCTCCCAAGGCAGAGGAGGAGGAAGGCTGGACACCTGCAGTGCATACAGCAGGGCGGGGCCTTTTGGGAGGCAGACACCTCTGAGGTGTGGGCCCCAGTCCTGGCTCTAACTACCTACCAGCAAGTTCCCTCCCTCCCTGATCTCAGTCTCCTCACTGATAAAGGGGAGCCTGAAGTCCTGGGTGTGCAGAGCTCCTGTCATTTTGGGGTCTTCTCTCTTCAGCAGGGAACAAAAGGCTCAGCTCAGCATCCAGCAGGGGCTGGCAAACCTAACAGGTGCCCAGTAGATTCTGCCTGGTGGATGGATTGAGAATCTTAGTTTCTTCTGAAATCTCTCCTCAGCACAACTCACCTTTGTTCACTGAGGTCTCTGGGAAGCACCTCTCTGATCACATGTTTCAAGTGCCCCTCAGCCTGGGGACACTGGGCAACATGGACTGCACGTCCTGCCCCTGAACTCTGGCGGGAGGGCGACAGAGACCTGTGGAATTGGGTTCTCCAGAGATGAAGCCCCTCCTGGGGACTCCAGGGCTGCTCAACAAACAGACACGCCTGAGCAGCTGCTAGTCCTGCATATGGTCCTCATGGTCCCAGCGTGGAGTCCTTGAGCCCAGTCCCCAAACCCCAGGGTCAGCACCAGGACCAGCCCAATCTTGTCTCTGTTCTTTTTTTTTTTTTTTTAAGAGACAGTCTCACTTTGTGGCCCTTGTAGAGTGCTGTGGCATTACAGCTTACAGCAACCTCCAGCTCTTGGGCTTAGGCAATTCTCTTGCCTCAGCCTCCCGAGTAGCTGGGACTACTGACACCCACTATAACACCAGGCTATTTTTGTTGTTGTTGCAGTTTGGCCAGGGCTGGGTTCAAACCCACCACTCCTGGTATATGGGGCCAGTGCCCTACTCACTGAGCCGGTGCTGCCCTTGTCTCTGTTCCTAATAGGGGCAAGTGCCCACTAGAGAGAGGCCCAACCCCCAGCTGGCCCATTCCATCCCCTGATCTTCAGCCCTGCCTGTGGTCCCCACCTAGCCAGCCCTCCAGGTTTCTAAACATGGGACCTTCCTTCATCCTGCCACACTGCATTTCAAGTTCAGCAGGCAGGTGCCCAGGGTCAAAAATTATAAGAACTTTAAGCCTTCACACTGCTTGGATCATGCACCCTCCATTAAAAATGATATATGCATGGTTATTTATAGATTACACATTTCCATGACTGTATGAATATATTACTTGCATTCTAACATATGCACAAAAGATTGGCATTTTAAAAGAATGAGATTTAAATACTAAGTACGAAATTCTCCTCCCTGCCATAATGGATCATCCTGTGTATCCCCTTTTGGAGGCCAGGTCAGCAAGAGAGCCCTTGGACCCCTAGCCCTGAGAGGGTCCCAGGTGCCTGCCTCTTTGGCTCATCTCTCAGCCTCAAGTTCCAACCGTCCTTCCAAAGAACCCGCGAATTCTGCTCCTATGAAAACCACACTATCCCCAATCCTAGCTGTTCTTATCAAGCCCAGGGTACCCCTACAATGGCTGTGTTCCATCCTCTGCAAGGCTGCCAGGGGGATGAGCAATTAGACTTGCCTGTGGTACAGGGGACAGAGGACAAGATGGCAGAGGGCAAAACTTCCTCCACAGGGTGCCAAAGAAGGATGTTCTAAGGAACTTGTGCTGAAATCCCATCTCTGGGTAAAATGACCAATGGGAGAGCCTGGAGCCAGGGCGCACAGTAGGTGTGCAGCATTGAAGCTGTTGTTGGGATTCTGCTATGGACAAGGTAGGCTCTGCCTGTCCCTGGATTCAGGCCTTTGGTGGGGCTGGGCATCTACTGTTGCCCACACTCTTGTGACTCTGGGAAGCCAGGACTTCTCCGGGGTAGTCAGGAGGCCCACCCAGCCTGGAATTCTGTGTCTCGGGAGAGTAGCAGACCACAAGCCCCACCTTCCATCCATGCGGCTCCCATCTGTGGCCCATCTCCTGCGTCTACTTACTCCCCACAAGGGCTCTCCCTGGTGGCGGCAAGAGTAGGAGGAGGGAGTTCCAAGGGGAAGGGTGTCCTCTGTGGATAGTCTGCTACGCCAGGAAGGGCAAAGGGAGGAGCACTGCTCCCTTGCTGGACCCTGAGCTCCAAGGGGCAGAGCCTGCAGCCTGCTCATCCTTGGGTCCTCTACACCCAGCACAAGACAGCGTCTATGGAATAGGACCTGCCCCCAGATGGCCACCATGCCTGATGCCCGGTGTCTGACCCTTCTGTCCTCCCTGCCTGGTGGGCTGAAAGGCCAGAATGGAGGCCCAAGACCCGGCAGGGGACCAGCCGGCTCAGAGCTGACCCCGTGCTACAGTCCAGGCCCAGTAACAGGAAGCTAGAGGTGGATGCCGGTAAAGGAGATCCGAGGGAGATTAGAGGTCTCGCTGCCTAATCAGAGGCTGCCCGAAGCTGGAGGACAAGTTCCTGGAAGGAGGAGGAAGCTGCAGCAGTAAATAACGCAGGCTGAACTGCGTACCCAGCTGCTGAGCTGGCTGGTGGGGCTTGCAGCCTGGGCCCCTGGGTGGGGGGAGCAGATGGGGCAGAAGGAGCAGGGGTTGAGCTGGTCTCAGCCTGAGAAGGGGGTGTCCCCAGGGTCCCTGGGGCCGATCTCCCACCCATTCACACCACAGCCCCCAGCCTCCCAGGAAGGCCCTGGAGGGAGGACCCAGCCCTGGGCTTGCCGGGCTCCCCCACGGGCCTCCCCACCCCCACCCCAAAGCCCAGTTCCTGGAAGGCTGGCTGCTTCCCAGCCACAGCAGGAGCCCTGGGTTATGGTCCCAGAGGGTTTCCCGCTGGGATTGCAGCTCCACCCACTGGCTGTCAGCTTCAGGCCCCACTTTCCTGCAGGCCTCCGGGACTCTGAATCCGTCCTCCAGTCTCCCCCAAAGGCCCCTGAGAAGCACTTAAGGCCTGTAACTCCTGGTGTCCCCTTGCCGCTGGGTCCCAAAGCCCAGGTGCCTCTGTGTGAGGATCTGTGTTAAAGAGCAGGTTAAAATCACCAGACACCACCACACACCCACCAGAATGACTACAATTAAGAAGCATATCGATGCTAAGTGTTATCCAGATAGACAAGCAATGGGAAAGTGAGAGAAGGAATCATTTCCACCACTTTGGGAAAGGGTTTGTCACTATCCTGTAAGGCTGGTGGTCCCCCCCCTCCACTATTAAGAGAGGGGACAGTGGGGAGCGGTGCAGGATCACAACCCAGCACGGGGCCACCTTGTTCACCAGGCTTTTTGAGGCTCAGTGTGTTCAGGACTGGCCCAAGGCCACCCCTCATTCCCCAGAGACAGACAGTGTCATCGTTTCTCTTTTCTCTCCTGACCATGGCCTCTCTCTGCAGGTCAAGTCACCTTTGATTTCCAGCCTGACATTCAGCCCCACAGGCCTGGACAGGGCAGAGCAGGGTGCAGGGAGTCCCTGGGGTAGGGGGCAGGTGATTTCTGTCTGAACTCCCAAAGTGGGCTGACATGGGTGAACCACACTGTGAAAGACAAAACTTCACCACTTAGGAGATAACTCAGGAGGACATCATTGCAACCTTTTGGTAAGGAAGCTCTTTAAACCAGACACTAATCATAAAGGTGGGGAGAGGAACAATAAATGTGACTATGGGCTCGGTGCCTATAGCTCAACCGGCTAAGGCGCCAGCCACGTACACCTAAGGTGGCAGGTTCGAATCCCTAGCCCGGACCCGCCAAA
>NW_003852413.1:4016753-4033234 GCF_000181295.1 Otolemur garnettii
AAAAAAAAAAAAAATGTGACTATGTAAAATGATGAACTTGTATCAAAAATTCCACAAAGGTCAAAAGACCACCCACGGAAAGGGGTGGGATATTTACAACACACACAACCATCACAAATAAGCATGTGTAAATAAATCCGGCCCACCAACCCTACACTGAAGGGGCACATCACAAAAGAGTGCTCCAGATGGCTCAAACGTGGGAGGAGGAGCACTGCTCCATCAGGTACCAGAAGGAGCAGATTAAAATCTTAAGACACCACCACACACCCACCAAAGGGGCTGGAATTAAGAAGCATCATGATGCTAAGTGTCATCGAGATAGACCAGCAATGGGAAAGTGAGAGAAGAAATCATTTCCACCACTTTGGGGAAGGGTTTGTCACTATCCTGTAAGGCTGGAGGTGACTCCAGACTCAGCAGTTCCATCCCCACCCGGCACCTGCGCCCGAGACAGGACTAAAATACTCGCAGGCAGCATTGGTAGTCAAGGACCCTGGGTCCCAAACAGGCAGAGTGGAGAATTAAGCTCCGGTCTAGGCAGTCGGGGGGAAGGCACGCAGAAGTCGCAGAGAAGGACTGACAGCCGTGACACCAGTGACTTGTGAATGTCACGCTGACCCCCCACCCCCAGCACACTGATTCCACTTCTGTAAAGCTGAAACACAAGCCACACTCAACTACTGTTGAAGATAAAATAGTGGTAAAACCGTAAATAAAAGCAAATGATGATCATAAAAGTGAGGGCAGCTTAACTTCCGGGAGAGGCAGCGGTCACAGGTGGGGAGGAAGCTTCTGGAATCCTGGCTACAGTCTATTTCTCCACATGGCCACAACATAGGAGTTCACTGTGCATGTTTATTTGTGACCCTGCACAAGGATGCTTCCTGTGCTTTCCTGTACCAGTGGCATATCTCACCATTCTTTTGAAAAACAAGTGTATTTGAGCGCTCACCACCGTGCACAGCTCCTAGCCAGCCTGGCTCTGGCCCTGCACAGCCAGAAGCTAATGGTTGAATGGCTGGCCGTGGTGTCCCCTCTGCCTGGCAGTGCAGGGTCTCCCCAGCTCCTGCCCCCTCAAGCCCACAGCAGTCAGTCTGCAGAGCCTGTCTGCTCTGCGCTACTGTTCTCTCCTGGTCTCCAGCCCTCATGGGGACAGGTCACTCTGGATTTCTGCCTGACTTTCCTCCCAGTGGGGGAGGTGCAGGGCCAAGTGCACCCCCATTGCTCTGCCCAGCTGGAATGCTGGTGTGAGCTGTTCTCCCTGATACTCCCAGGCTATTCGGAGTGGGCCCCGACCAGTGCCCTATAGATCCTGCGGGCTCAGGGCCAAGGGGATGGGATGGAAAGGACATTTCCCCCCATACATGTTTACCAGGCCCTGGGGCTGCTATCTCCAGCTCCAATCTGCTGCCTCCTTTATCTCAGCGGGGCCAGCCCCGGGTTCCCAGCAGCAGCCTCCCCACTGCTCACTTCCTGCCAGCGCCCAGCGTTACAGGAATATGCACACTGAGCCCTGTGAGTGCGTGTGAGCTGAGCGTGTGCCCACAGCCAGGGCCCGCACCTGGCTAGGTGCCAGGGAGCCCACCCGGACTGGGTTGAGTCCCCCTCAAGTCCATCTAGGGTTCTCCCACTGCTCTGGGGAGTGGCAAATAAATCTCCTAAGGCGCCCAGGACCAGGGAGGGAGCTGCCCTGGGGACCTCCAAATGCTTGAAAGGGCCCCACGCCCTCCTGCACAGGGAGCTGCAAATGATGCGGCCATGCTGCCCGGGGTCCTAAAGTCAGGGGTGTTAGGCCACGCATCTCTTCCTCATCAGTCATTTAGCTGAATCTGCCAAGTCCTGTGGCCCAGGTGCTGTGCTAGGCATGCAGGATGCACCAAAGGACAAGGGCATGTGGCCTCTGCATGCTTAGAGCACTGGTCAGAGAAGTCACAGGAATAAACACGCAGCTGTGACCCACGGGCAGTGACCCTGTGCTGATTCTGGGCAGTGGGCAGAAAAGGCACTATGGGCACTCCTGAAGGATGGCTACTTCCCTTGCCTTCTGGGCTGGGGACGGGGGCTTCCTGGAGGAAGAAACGTCTCAGCTGTGGCCTGAAGACTGAGAAAGTGGTGCTGGGACTCGTGCCAATGGTTGGGGGTTTCCAGGAACACAGGTGCAGAGATCTGGGGGTGAAAGAGAGGCCACAACATTCAGGGAACAAAAAATGTCGCAATTGAGCTGGAGTGTGGAGAGGGGGAGGCAGCTGGGAAGCAGGAGGGACCAGATCCCACAGAACCTGGGACGGGGCCCCACCAAGAGGCCCCGAAGCATCCAGAGACAGATGTAGAGCTCAAAAGTTTGGGAGCAACTGCCAGGCTACAGGGGCCAGACTCCTGCAGGAGCCCAGGGTGGCTGCCAAGGGCAATAGCTGGGGAGAATGGAGCAGCCAGAAGGGCAGAGATGACCCCATAACCTCTGGTGACAGTCAGGCTCCCACTGAAAGGAGTTACAGAGATAGGGAGGAAGGAATCAGCACAGGGTCAGAGGGCAAGTAAAATTGGCCCCACAGGGAGCTTTGTGCTTCACATTCCAGCCTGGGAGCTATGGCCAGTCCCCCACTTACCAGCAGGACAAATCAGATCTCAGATGCAGCCAGGGACACACACATGCTCAGACACAAACACAAATGCACAAGCGCAGACAACCCCCAGGGGCCACGCGGTAGTCAGAGGGTCTCTCTGTAGCATGTCTCACTATACCCAGAGGCCTCCACCTTCTCCTGTGATAGCCCATTCTTCTTGTCCCCTCCACGATGCAGATCTTACTGGGGCAAGGCAGGAGGACCTGGCAGAAGGGGCCAGCCCAGAAAGAGGCCACCTCTCTGGGGAGAAGCTCTGCTTTGGGAGGAGAAAGTCAGGTTTGAAGACAGCTGTGTTGCCTGGCTGAGGTCTTTGGGCCTGGGATGGCCCTAACTTCCCTGGCTGGGCCTCCTCCCCCAAGGCTGCTGTGAGGACAGACAGCAGGCTGCAATTGGAAGATGGCCTGTCTGCAAACAAACAGGAGGACACCCTGTGGCTCTGCCATGGCTGGGAGGTGCTGGGGCCTGCGTGTTTGCCCCTTTCTCCCTGCTCTGGCCCCAGGATAGCCCATCCACCTCCCTTCCTTCCCATGGAGGCCTCTGTTCCCTGCCCCCCACTTCCCAGCAGAAGGGCTGGAGCCAGACAATGAGATAAGGGGCTTGTTTTCTAAGGGCCAGGAATTTGGTAGAGATTGTAGGTCAGGCCCAGAGAGGCCCCAGAGTGGGGGAGGGCAGTGAGCCTTCCTAGCAGATGGCGCTCCTTGGGGCCACAGCCTCCACCAGGCTTAACTGGAGAGATGAAGAGCCCTGAGAGCTTACCCAGCTCTGCACGTAGCTTTTGGTCCTATCTCCCAGCTCCTTCCTACCCCTGCCCCCCAACAGCCTCCACCCAAGGCCTGATGCTTCAAACCTCAGCCTACTCACTGCTTCCTCCAGGAAGCCTGCCTACTATCTCAAGCAGGCCTGTCACAGCTGCACCCTCACTGTGATCCTCTTGTGAGCAGTATCTTGTCCCCTACCCTGAAGATCTAAGTGCTGCAGGGTGGGCTGTATCTGCTACCCCAAAGTCCTCAGTCCTGACTGGGCACTGGCCCATGGTAGAGTGTCTGGTGCAGGACCAGTGCCCTCTTCACTGAGAGGTGCCGGGGCCCGGGACACCAGGTCTCTGGCCTCAGCCTATCTAACTGTCTGGATGTGGACCGCTGTGCTACCTTGCTCAGGATCAACTCCCCTTAGGTGCTGGAGGGCAATTCACCTTAGCAGGAGAGAGAGAGAGAGACAGTCTTAGTAGGAGAGTGAATCTTAGCAGTCTTCATAGAAGGGCATGGAGCAGGCACCCTCTGAGCAGCAGGAGCAAGAGTTAGAGTGAGTGAGTCCGTGAGAGAATGAATCCGCACTAACCTCTCCTGCAGCTACTTATAGAAGTGATTCTGGGGGTGGCGCCTGTGGCTCAAGGAATAGGGTGCCAGCCCCATATGCTGGAGGTGGTGGGTTCTATCCCAGCCCCGGCAAAAAAAAAAAAAAAAAAAAGTGATCCTGTGGCTATTTGTACCACAGGTGTGGAGACTGACAAGCACTGATGCTCGTGCTCTCCTGTTAAGGAGAGCTGAATCCCTTCCCCGTGCCCTTATCACCAAGACGTTATTGAAATGTTATGTTACAGGTGTTTCTTATAGTTATACAGTGTTCAAAGCTTAACTCTCACTGCTCCTTATCTTGAACCATCTGGTCTCCTACAGAGGGGCACCCTCACCAGACACATGGCTTCTGGTCCACTGTGGCCCCTTCTGGACCCACTTTCTCCCACAGGAGACAGACAACACCTTGTAGTCTGTGTTCCAGGAGGGGAGCTTTTGAGTGGGGCTTGGTCCCTGTCCTCCCTGTGTGAGGGAAGGTCATTCCACTGTCTGGGCTGAATCACGAGTATACCCACAGCAGTAGCACCAAGCCCCAGGGTTGGTGGGGCTCCAGGTGTGACCATGACCGTGACGGTAACAGCCCCAGCAGAGTGAGCACTCATACATGGCACTTACCATGAGCCAAGCCCTAGTCAAAACACGAAACACATCCAGTCATCAAATCCTCTCCACAGCCCACTTTGCAGTTGAGGAAACTGAGGCTTGTCTGAGGCTGCACAGCTGACAAGCGGGGAACCCAACCTCAAACCTCAAACGCAGTCAGCTGTGGCCCTTTACCACCATCCAGCCTCCAGGGCAGGGGTGTATGGAGCAGGCACTCTCTCTCACATCACACCCCATAGGGCTGCAAGCTGGGACCCAGTGCATCCTCCTGTGTGTCCCCTGCCTGGCACCCAAACAGTGCCTGGGAGCAACAGGTGCTCAGCAAGTCCGTGCTGAAAAAGCAAATGACCAGAAACTACTTTTCAGGGACAATGTAAACAAGTAACAAGCCAGACTTTGGACAGCGCACCCAGCCCCAACAAATTCCTACCCAAGTGTCCTGGGCATACTCGTTAGCTGCTAGCGCCTCAGTTTCCCCGTCTCTAAACCAACCACAAGAGTACTCCTGTCCTAAAATTGTTGGGAGGCTTAACTGAGTCAACACTCGTACAGCGCCTGGCGCAGTGCCTGGTACACGTCAAGAGCCACACGAACACCTGCTTTATAAAAGCTCGCCCACCCTCGGTTTCCCTTCCAGTAAGCAAAACCCTTAGCTAAGCTCCAACATCTCCGATTCGCGCTGTCTCCGCCAGGAAGCAGACTGAACTACAACTCCCAGCGTGCCTCCGTGACGCACCCCGAACTACAACTCCCGACATGCAGCACGCCGGGCCCAGATCAACGGTCTGGGAATTCCTCCCGTTCAGGCCCGGCAGTTATGGGCTCCTTAACATAAGGTGACCAGACGTCCTGCTTTTGGCGGGACAGTCCTGATCCTTAGCAATTTGTCCCGCGTCCCGCGGCGTTTTAAAGAAGTACTGATTTTTGGAAAGAATGCACGACAATCTAGGGAAGGGCGGGACAACGGCAAGGGAATATACGGCTTTTGGCTGCTGAAAAGGTTAATGTAACTCCATTTGGGAATGAAGAGGTTAATGTAACTTCATTTGGAAATGAAAAGGCTAATGTAAACTCCCTACTCCCCTCCTGGGCAAGGTCGCCCAGGTAGACTGGCACCCTTACTCCTTTGAGCCACAGGCGCCGCCCTATACATAATATTTTTTAATGTATTATATTTGTAAATTATACTTATGTTGAAATTAAAAAAAATTACAATACCATTTTTGCGTTCTATGAAAATTTTTGTTGCTGCATATAGACCAAATTTTTAATCAAGAACACACCCCTCCTCCGCCCCACCCCGCCCCACCCCCATCAATGGTGTCCCGCTTTACCAATGTTAAAATCTGGTCACCTTACCCTAACAGGGGAGGAGGGGGCTCTCTCAGCAGTTCCCGCAGGGGTAGGGAGCCGGGGGCTGCCCCTGTCATGCTCCGCGAACTCACCTGGGCTGTGCTCCTGGGGCACGAGACCCTCTGGGTTTGGGGATCTGGGAGCCGGGAGCCGGTTCCCGGCCCACGCCGTGGACCTGCTCAGCAACGCAGTGATCAGGTCAGGGTCAGCCCTGAGGCCTACCACAGCCGAAGCATCGACTATAGCGAAGACCCCACTCTCCATAGTGAGCCTGGCGTGCAGGCTCGGGGCAGGGGTCGTGGAGGCGACCCCAGAGCGCTGTCCCTAGTGCTGGCAGGAGAGGTGGCCCAGGACGCAGGGGCGGTAGGTAGGTAGCACTTAAGGAGCACCTGTTGCAGGTTAAGCCTTGCTCTCTGCCTACTGCTCAGCCCCGCTCAGCCCCGCCCATCCCCTGGCACCCTGTTAGCTCCTGGTGTCCCACACTGCGCATGCCCAGCTAGAATTTTGACAGGTTATTTGTGTGTACCTTGCATGAGCACCCAGATACCCTTTGAGATGCTGAGGGAGGCATCCAGGCCACATACCCAGTAATGGCAGAAGTAGGGTTTGAGCCAAAGTCTTAGGACTCTAAAATCCTTAACTGGTCTCCCCCATGAAGACAAACAGAAATCCTTGTAGGTTAGGCATGATAGCTATGTCTGTGATCCTAGCACTCTGTGAGGTAGAGACAAGAGGATCCCTGGAGCTCAGGAGTTCTATTCCACCCTTAGCAAGAGTGAGACCCCACCTCTGCTAAAAATAGAAAAAAATTAACTGGGTGTGGTGGTGCACACTTATAGTCACAGCTGCTCAGGAGGATGCCTTGCACACCGGAGTTTGAGGTTGGTGTGAGCTAGGCTGACACCACTGCACCCTAGCCTGGGCAGCAGAATGAGACTGTCTGAAAAACAACAACAGCAACCAATCTGTTATAGAAAAGGGGATAAGGGGATTCTCTGTAAGGAGTAGGTTCTATTTACTAATAACCTAGGGAGCATTTCCAAGATGCAGTGAGCACACCCCCAGCCCCAGTTGAGAGTTGCTGCCATAGTGATACTGCGGGGTGTGTGCAACTCTCAGCTGGGCCAGGGACAAGCCATGGGGTCGCCACTTGACCTTAGGGCCCATATTTAGAATTACGGGATGGTTGAAGCTGATCTTGCATCCAGCAGACACCTGGTGTTGCTGGGAACTTCAAGGTGCTGAGCCCACTGCTCAGCAGGCAACCTATTGCATAAACAGGTTCCCACTGTCTGGGTGTGGCAGGTGCTCATCCTGAAGGGTGTCTATAAAGAGTGTCTTAGGAACCAGGTGTGCGGAAAGGCCTGTGGCTCACATTGAAGGGGGCCTTCAGCCTTCATAGAGGAGGCCTCCTTTAGGATGAGTGGACAGCCCTCAGGCAGGGAACTTCAGCAGCCTAAGCTTACTGGAGGGAAAGGTGTTTGGGACAGACAGGGAATGTGGCTGGAGTGTAGGATGCAGGGGACACCCCTGTCCCCAGGGGGGAGGCAGAGGCGAAATCATGCCAGCCACAGTCAGAGGTCAGCCATGGTGGGCTTTGAAGCAGGAGCCAGGAGCCCCACTTGCCCTCCAGCCATACCCTTGTACCCCTCCGCTCCCCAGAGTCTCCCCTCCCCAGGGGGAGAGGAAGTCAGCAGAGAAACCACAGGCCCCACCTGCCAGAGGCTGATGGGAAAGGAAGTGAGACAGGTGTGAGGCCTGGTTGGGGGGGGGGACCAGTTCAAACCACAAGAGAGTGTCCTGGGGGGAGGGGGAGAGACCATGGCCCAGGAGGAGATGGGGTGCTGAGAGTTGACTGGGGCCACTGGAGCCGGATGTGCAGTTGCCAAGCCCACGGACTACAGCTGGTAGCCTGGTGCCCACCCCACTTGGCCACTTTACCACCTGTAGTAATGCAAGGATACTCCTTTGAACAGTGGCCACACGCAGCCAGCATGCAGTGGCTCCCAGTGTGATTGTTGAGAAAGGCTCCCCCACCTCACTCCTCCCACCCCCTAAGAGCTTCAGGAAAAGGCCTGCAGTTGCTCTGCCTGTGCCAGCTGTCCCTCCAGGCCAGCCTCATCTCTGGGGGTACAGGGTGGCTCCTCTACCAGGTCCTCAGCACACACTGGGCCCCTCTGTGCTGTGACTGACATTCAGGACCACATCCCTGGATTTTTGCTGGGCTCAGCCAGTGGGGAGCCATGGTAGGAGGTAGGGCAGGGGGGAGAGTGAGGGCCCTGTGTCTCTGCCCCTTCCCAGCTCCTCCCTCACAGCCCTGGCTCCTGGTTCCTGTAACCACACCTGCCTCATCCCTTCAGGCATGTCCTCATGGTGTCCCTACACCTGCCTCACCTTTGTCAACTGTCCATTTATTAAAAGCTCTTCCAATGTCCTGGCGTGCATGTGCCATCTGTCTCCTGCTGGGCCTGACGGATACTGGTGCCCTGGGCTTCTTGTGCCCCAAGGACAATATCGCAGCAGCTTCGGGCCAGCAGGAGATGCTCTGTGGGTGGGGCTGCCCAGCACAGGTGTGTGGGGTGTTCGTGGCCCAGCAACCTACAGCATGGCCATCCAGAGTCCTGCATTAAAGTGTGCTGGTTTTCTGACACGTGGCAGTGAGACCTCTTGATGAGTGGTTTCCTAGTTGGCAGAAGGCACTTGGGAGCTGCCTGTGGCCTTGGGACTCAGCCTACCAACTGAGCATGGGCAGACACCCTCTCACACTCAGTGCCAAGACCCTCCCTGTTCCCCATCAGTCTCAGTGACTTGTCACTACCATGATGCTTGGATAGGAATGCTACCTCCATGTCTGTGAGCAAGGCAGGATGGCTCACCCCGGACGGAGCCAGGGCCCCCTCTAGCCAACGCAGGGTGCTCCGGTGGGAAGGGCTGGGACCTGTAGAGAGGAATCAGGGAGAGCCATGAGAATCTGGCTGGGACGGTGGCCTATCCAGGGGAGGTGGGAAGGCAAGCTGGATCCCACACTTGCCATGTGAGGGCGGCAGTGGCTCAGGCTAGCAGGGAACCGTGGCAGACGCCTAGTGAGTGCTAGGTGCTCTTCTGCCCCCTAGTGGTCACCAAGAGCCAGGACAGGAGCTGGACAGCATCTACAGGGCAGAGACATAGCCTGGTTGGCGGGTGGGGCCAATGTCTGGGAGGAGAGGGGAATGCAAGTAGACCAACCATCATGAGGAGTGAAGTCCAGCTGTAATCCCTGATTAAAGTGATCTGGGGTTGCTAGTGTCTCTGGCTTAGTGGCCTGCCAGGAGTTAAGGTCAGTCTTCCTGGAGGAAGGTGACACCACCACGGCCTCCAATTTTCTCTACAGTTATTCATATATGAGGTCCTCTCTCAATCAGAAATAACCAGGCACAGGATGGTGCAAGACAGGGCTAATACTCCCCAAAATGAACACAATAAATAGACCTTTAAGTGACCAAGATAGTGGAGTTATTTAGCACAGATTTTAAAATAAAATATTGCACAGCTTGGTGCCCATAGCTCAGTGAGTAGGGCACCAGCCACATGCACTGAGGCTGGCTGGTGCCCTACTCACTGGGCTCATACCTGGCCCCGGGCCTGCTAAACAACAATGACAACTACAACCAAAAAACAGCCAGGTGTTGTGGTAGGTGCCTGTAGTCCCAGCTACTTGGGAGGCTGAGGCAAGAGAATCACTGAAGCCCAAGGGTTTGAGGTTGCTGTGAGCTGTGATGCTACGGCACTCTACTAAGGGCGACATAGTGAGACTCTGTCTCAAAAATAAATAAATAAATAAATAATTTTTTTTTTTTGAGACAGCCTCAAGCTGTCCCCCTGGGTAGAGTGCCAGTGGCATTACAGCTCACAGCAACCTCCAACTCCTGGTCTCAAGCGAGTCTCCTGCCTCAGCCTCCCAAGTAGCTGGGACCACAGGCGCCCGCCACAACGCCCGGCTATTTTTTGGTTGCAGCCGTCATTGTTGTTTGGCGGGTCCGGGCTGGGAATTCGAACCCGCCACCTTAGGTGTACGTGGCTGGCGCCTTAGCCGGTTGAGCTATAGGCATCGAGTCGAAAATAAATAAAAATTTAAAAATAATACAATATTGCAAGAATTACAAAGCAAGATCAAAAATTTTGGCCAATCCAACCTGAGCAAGAGCAAGAGCCTGTCTTTATTAAACATAGGGCATTGTGGTAGGCATCTGTAGTCCCAGCTGAGGCAGGAGGCTCACTTGAGCCTAAGAGTTTGAGGTTGCTGTGAGCTCTGACTCTGCCACGGCACTGTACCCAGGGTGACAGAGTGAGACTGTGTCTCAAAAAAAGTTTGGCCGAAAATTTGAAATCACAAGACCACATGGAAATTTTAGAATTCAAGAATAGGGTAACTCAGTGGATAGGTTTAATACACATGAGACACAGGTAAAGAAAGAATTAGTGAAGAAGTTAAGCCAGGAAAAAATACAGATAAACACATCCAAAAGGTAGCTCTTTGAAAAAGAGTAAGAAAATTGATAAATCTCTGGTGAGACTGGTCATGAACACAAGAGAGGAAACATGGATAATTTTTCCTAATATAAAAAGAATAAAGAATAAAATAGGCCAGGTGCGGTGGCTCACGCCTGTAATACTAGCACTCTGGGAGGCCGAGGTCGGGGATAGCTTGAGCTCACAAGTTCAAGACCAGCCTGAGCAAAAGTGAGACCCTATCTCTACTAAAAATAGAAGAACTAAAGCAAGAGGATCGCTTGAGTCCAAGAGTTGGAGGTTGTTGTGAGCTATGATACCACAGCACTCTACCCAGGGCAACAGCTTGAGACTCTGTCTCAAAAAAAAAAGAATAAAAGAATTGCCTGTGTTTTTATCATCTACGAATAACCATTAGTGGTAATCTTGGCCTGCAGTTGAGTGTGTGCAACGGGAGAAAAGCTGGGACCTTGTGTCAGGCCAAGGAGCCGTAAGGCAGAGGATCTTCCATCTTACCTTCCAGCCAGATCCATATCCTGAGATACCCAGTTTATGGGGCTCCCCAAGGCCCTAGAATTGCTCTCCTGTGCTTGAGGAGCTGCTAACTCTGAAAAGAAAGCCAGCAGCTCTAAACCCCTATAAGTCCATGTCTCCTACACTGCTCTGCCTAGGGCAAGCAAGTGTGTGTTGCATTGGTTATCCACAGCTGCATAACAAATGATCCCCCAACATAGTGCCTTAAAACAGCAATAATCATTATTTCTCATAGTTTCTGTGGGTTAGGAGTTGGAAAGTGGCTTACAGCTAGAGGTTCTGATTGGAGTCTCTCCTGAGGTTGCCGTCCACATCAGCGGGGACTGCACTATATGAATAATCCACTTCCTGGCGGTGCTCATGCCACTGGCGAGCCACTGCTGTTGGCAGAGGCCTCAGCACCTGCCTGGGCAGGCATCTCCTCAGGTTAGTTGACTAGCTCAGGGGAGGCCCAGGCAGGAGCTGCGATGACTCTCACGACCTTGTCACTCTCCTTCACTTCCTACTTGACACGCAGGTGAGCCCTGACTCAATGTGGCAGGGGGGATGACACAGGGGAGAGCTCCAGGGGATGAAGTCACTGGGGGCTGCCCTAGAGACTGGCTGGGGGTGGCCCTGTCCTCATGAGGGTCAGGCCCTTGGGTGGGGGCACCAATAGAATGGAGGATAGTTTGCAGACACAGAATAGCGCAGATGATGTGTCAGAGGGAGGGAGGAAGAAAGGTGGGGTAGGGGAAGACCACCCTCAGAGCATGGGCCTTAAAGAGGTGGAAGAAGGCAGGGCCTGCGTCTGGCTGCAAGAAACAGGCCCACTGGGCAGCGACCCAGCCATGGGGGTGACCACAGCAACTCCCCTGGCACTCTCTCCTCTTGCTGTAAATAACAGGGCACCCCTCAAGCCTGGTGTCATGTCTTCTACTGTCAGTGACTTGGAACCAGGCACTCTCCCTGTGCCCCACACATCTGCCTCTCAATCTTGACTGCACAGCCCGCCCACCCAGCAAGCAATGAAACAGGACAGAACCCTTGGGCCAACTGCTATGGAGCCTGACTAATCAGAGGGTGAGGGTGGTCTGAGCAGGCAGGTTGTTCTAGAAGGAATGAGGCAAGTGGTACCCCTTTCTACCACCCACACCCCCGTGCAGTCAGAGAGGCCTGGGGGAAACACACACACCCCCCACCCCAGAGCGCTGCAGGGCTATAAGGAGGGAGAGGGAGGGCGAGACCAGGACTTCTAAACCAACCTAGGAAACAGCTTGGAGGCCTGGGACGCCTCCCATCCCTGGGTTGACCTGTGAATGGCAAGCAGCTTTGTGTCCACAAAGGTATCACCGATGGACACACGCACACATACGCCATGTGCACAGGACATCTCTGGGTGGTGGCCACACAGCTGGGAACAGGGTTTGTCCACCTTGCACTACCATGGGTGTCTATTTTGAAAACTTCTTTTTTTTTTGAGACAGAGCCTCAAGCTGTCCCCCTGGGTAGAGTGCTATGGCATCACAGCTCACAGCAACCTCCAACTCCTGCAACTCCTGGGCTCAAGTGAGTCTCCTGCCTAAGCCTCCCAAGTAGCTGGGACCACAGGCACCCACCACAACGCCCGGCTTATTTTTTTTTTTTTTTGGTTGCAGCCGTCATTGTTTTTTGGCGGGCCCCGGCTGGATTCGAACCCGCCACCTCAGGTGTATGTGGCTGGCGCCTTAGCCACTTGAGCCACAGGCGCTGAGCCTGGAAAACTTCTAAGAGAAAACTAAAGAGCTTCCACCTCACATAACACAAGCTGATTTATTTGGGGACAAAGTGGCATAGTGTTCCCCATGTTCAAAGTCAAGGAGGAATGGCAGGCTCCACTCACCTCCCATACCCTGCCCTCAGTGGGTCCCATCAAAACAGTGCAGCCCCCTGAGCCAAGAGTTTCCTGTCACTTTGAAAAAATGACGGGAGGCAAGAGAGGCTGCAGGAGGAAGAACGGGCCAGAGAATCTGCCACCTCTCCCAGCACATGTCCTAGGATCAGGATGGGTCCCACACCTAACATGGGGCCATCTGGGGCTACAGATGCTTCACAGCCCCCTGGGGACACTTCTGTACCGCCCTGACTGGCCACTAACATAAAGACAGGTGCCCCAGCCTCTGTGGCCCAGGATGGCTCAGGTCTGGGCTGGCTGTCCCCATTCTCCCTGCCTGGCCCTCACCCAATGGTGAGGCAGGTGAGGAGTGGCCCACACCCTTCCACCAGGGCATGGCCTCCCCTACCCCACCACCCCTAGACTCCCACACCAGCCAGGTCAGGGTCCCACCAGGCAGCCCATGGGGGACATTACTCAGGGTGCTGGGAAGGCCAGGCCCAGAGGGACTGGTAGCCTGTGCCTGGACATGCACAGTAAAAATCACCCTCCAGGTGGGGGTGAGCGTATCTAGCCCACTCAGCTCCACTATGGGGCTCCCCAGCCTCTCCTCACCTCCTCCCCACCAGCAGCTACCCTCTGAGGAGAGTGGACAGAACAGCAGCCGGGAGGCACAAGGACAGCCTGGCCACAAGGACATCTGGCTTTGTGTGATCTGGGCCTTACTCTCCCCCTCTGTAAAATGGGGTAAATGGTAACCAATGAACAGGGCTGTTGGGAGCCTGGAGAGCAGGGAGCCCTCAGCACCCAGCATGGCACCCTCTTCTCTTCCTGGACTGCCCAGGTCCCTCAGAATGGGGGCAGCAGTGACACCAGGGACTTTCCAGGGAAGCGCATATGCAGGCATGAACACAGGCTGAGTACCCAGAGTCCGAGGCACTCCCACCTGACTGCCATGCAGCTCATGTCCCCTCAGCACTTTTTGTCCTCTTTCTGGACTCTCTTCTCATCTCTGAGGAGTGGTTAAACCAGTTAGTCCCTAGAGCCCCTCAACGGCCAGGATACCCCAGCCGCCCCAGACTCCCCCCATCCAGAAGTCCAGGGATCCCCAGAGATGCATAAGGAAGCTGAGCCCTCTCCCCACCACACACCTGCCAGCCCACTGGGGACTCAGATGACCACAGAGTGGGAGGCGTCTGACTGTCCGCCCTGGTTGAGGGCCCAAGCGGCCGTGAGCAGCAGGGCGCCGCTGAGCACCTCCGAGGCACAGGAGCCCCAGGCCAGGGCCACGGACCAGCCGAAGCTGATGTGGATGTTCTGCATGTGCTGTGGGCCGTACTGCCGGGTGGTCTCCGCGAAGGCCAGGTAGGAGTAGCTGATGTAGACACTGACCCCCGCCAGGGTCAGGGCACCTGCAGGACAGGGGCACACGGCTGCTCCATGTATCTGCTGCTGTAGGACCTGGACCAGGTGGCCCTGCAGATGTGGCCTCAGGGGCCCCTGTCTGGTCAGCCCTGACTGCCCCTTGCCTAGTACCTCTGGAGACCAGGTGGGGAGAGACGTCAAAGGCTGTGGACTCTGGAGTTTGGGAGGATGGAGCTTTAGAAACTCCAATTCAGACTTCAAACCTCAGGGACTCACCCCACAAGGCCCCTGCAGACAGTATCACTTGTACCCCCACACACAGTTCCCACACACAGAGTGCCCCTCCACTGTGTCCCCATAGCCCCCCGGCACTTGATGTGCACACACACATACATATGCTGTCTCCAAGGAAGGATGATTGGCTTTGCATAGTGTGACAGTGCCAGGTGACTTTGATGTGCACACACACATACATATGCTGTCTCCAAGGAAGGATGATTGGCTTTGCATAGTGTGACAGTGCCAGGTGACCTTATGTCTGGCAGTTCAGAGTCCAGCAAAGAGCTGGATGTTGCCCTCAGCCCATAGGCCTCTGCAGCCTTTCTCTATCTGCCGTGCTCTAGGGGAATCAGCCCAGAGCACGCCCCTTATTTCCCAGCTACTGGCTAACAGCAAATCCTGTCCCTGGTGCCACCTGTAGGAAATGGCAGCTGGGGGCAGGTGACCCTCAGGCTCCTACAGGCACCTCCTGGGTGCACAGTGTCCCCTCTGGGATTGCCCAGCCAAGGACAGGTGACTGATCCGGGCTGATGTTCAAAGCCAGATCTGGATCTCACTGGTGACCAAAGAATCAGCATAGCCCTGGGAGTCCCACAGTGCTGGACTCTCACCTTGGTCCTCTGAGATTCCTGGAGGACCAAAGACAGAAAGAAGGAAGGGAGAGGGAGGGGGAAGATGGCAGGAGGGACACACAGAGCTTCCAGCCTGAGCTGGTCGAGCAGCAGCAGAAGTTACAGATTTAGTTTGGAATAGGATGTGAAGCCAAATTGGGTGAAGTGGGCTCTGGCTGGCCAGTCATGCCCTAGCCGAGATCCCAGGTGGCAGAAGCCCCAGTCCCTGCACCCCACCCCTGCCAGCTGCCCCACCAGCTGAGCCCCCTCCAAACGCCATTGCTTCCATCTGGACTGGCTGAGGACACGACTTTCTGCCCAACAGGGGCAAAGGGTGACCCCTCATGTGGGTTCTCTGCCTGAGCCCCCACCCGACTCTCCCTGGAGATGGAGCCCAGGCCCAGCTCCTCTCTGCCAGCTTCAGAGCCCCTGAAGGATGTCTCCCTGGGCCAGGACCTGCAGCATCCCGTGGGGATGTACTTCCCAGGGAAGCCACCTGGGAGGACCTCCCATCCCTGGTGGTCTTGTCCTATGGTCAGGGTGCTGATAGTGGAGCTGGCCTGAGACATCACCAGCTTAGCCCTGGCCCAAGACAATAGGGGCCATCAGCTTGGGCAGTTGGGCAGACAGCACTAAAGTCAGTGAGGGGACCCCTGGCTTCAGGCACTCCTCGGAACTCTCCAAGGAGGAGAGGTATAAGGTGGGACCCAGGAGCCCTGGGAGCCCAGTGCCAGCACGTGGTCAGTGCTAGTCTGGGTCAGCTGGTGGACCCTCACTACTGACAGCCCTCCTCCCCCTGCCTGCCTTGCTCCTCCCTAGGACAGTCTGAGAATGGGAAGGGAGTGGTGGGGGCTGGCCCCACACCACCAGCACCATCTCACCCACCAGAGCAGGATCTGACGCTCCCCACACCCTGGTGCCACTCCCGATCCCCGGCTCCCACCCCACAAGTAGAAGCCCTGACCCCATCAGGACCCAGGGCCATCTAGGGCACCCACTGTTGCCCCGAGAGAATCAAGGGATGGGCAGCAGGAAAGGTGGCACCCACTCCTGGGACCCAGGTCCCACCTTCCCCACTGACTCCCTGGGCCCCAGACTCACCCCCCAGCAGGAAGTAGCAGCCTGTGAAAAGCAGCAGTGGGGCGCTCTGGGCCAGGGAGCTGAGCAGGCCGCAGACCCAGCCGCACACCAGGAGCACCAGGCTCAGGGGCAGGACCACCATGACAGCGCGGTGCAGTGCTGTGGGAGAGGGGACTCAGGCCAGCATCCGTCTGCCCCACCCAGAAGACTCTGGAAGGTGACACGCTGCTCCAGCATGTCCCTGCCAGACCCTCTCAGTGGCTACCTCCCACTTCTCCTCTGGCACAGGCTTACTGAGGCCAGGGGGACGGAGGCTTCCCCAGCACCTTCCTCA
>NW_003852413.1:4034839-4046260 GCF_000181295.1 Otolemur garnettii
TGCCATCACAGCTCACAGCAACCTCCAGCTCTTGGGCTTAGGTGATTCTCTTGCCTCAGCCTCCCGAGTAGCTGGGATTACAGGCGCCCCCCCACAACACCCGGCTATTTTTTGTTGCAGTTTGGCCAGGGCTGGGTTTGAACCCTTCGGTATATGGGGCCGCTGCCCTACCCACTGAGCCACAGGTGCTGCCCCACACACATTCATATTTGCATACACACTCATATTCACACAGACAGGCTGACAGTCATATTTACATATGCACTGGAGCATCTTACACTCTCACATCCTTTCTGCCCCTGCTCCCAGCACAGGCCTCGTACAGGGGAAGGCCCCCAGGCAGGTCCCCACCAGGTGAGGAGAAGCTGTGAGGCGTGGCAGTGGGGGGCATTTGGAAACCCCTCCTCTCTTCTGGACCTGTGGTTTGAACCCCTCTCCTCCCCACCCAAACAGGGGAGGTGACCAACTCCCAGTCACCGTGATGAAGCCTTGTGGTCATCCCAGAGGCCCCACAGCTACACACGGGGCCTCCCTCCCTACACGCACTCCCACAGCCCCCTGCTAGAGAAAGGGTTGCCCCCACTCCCCTTCCCCCTGTCCCCCAGCCTCCAGCCCATGCCTTGACACAATGACCCAGTCCCTGCCTGCATTCTCTTCTCCTGACTGGGAGGTTAAGGAGGGACAGAGTCTCAGGTCACCCAGCAGCAAGTGGCCCCCACCCCACCCCCAGCAAGTTTCGGGGACCTGCCCTGACTTTGCACAAGGCAGGATCCAGAACAGGAGAAGCCAGGGACAGCAGAGGTCTCTGGTTTCCGCTTAGGAAGGCGCCATGCGCCCGGCCTGGCCCCAGGCAGGACCCCTTCCTCCGCAGCTGCTCCCCTGCCTGACCAGTTCCGCAACCGTAGGGTGACCCCCTAGGGGAGGGAGGAGAGAGGAGGGCGAGGTGGTCGCTCACCTTCGCAGATGCGCCAGAGCCCCGAGTGCGAGGACAGCTGCTCGGCGCGCCCGGGGCCGCGGGTGAGGTTCCCCGCGTCCGCCACCTCCAGGATGTACCAGTAGTCACTGGCGACCGCGGCGGCCAGCAGCGCGAAGCTGAGCAGCGCGCCCAGGGCGGCGGTCAGGAGCAGCGCGCCCAGCCGGGCCATGAGGCCGGACGGTGGGCGCGGGGCGCAGCCGAGGCACTCCTAGGCGCGACCGCTTCTGCCCGCGGCTGGCCTGGCGTGGACCTCTCGTCCCCACCTCCATGCAGTGGCAGCTCGACCCTCGGGAGGGAGCTGGAAGTCACGGAACCGCAGGTAGCCGTGCTGCACGCAGGTTCAAATCCTGGCGTCCCGGCGCCCCCCCCCCACCCCCCCGCAGCGGGCCGCAGGTCTTCCTGGGCTTAGTTTTCTTTTCTTCCTTTCTTCTTCTAGCTCCTTTTTTTTTTGTGTGTTTTTGAAATGCGTCTTCTTTGCTCTGTCACCCAGGATGGCGTCAGTCATCACAGCTCACTGCAGCCTTGAACTGAGCTCAGCCTCCTACAGTGCCCAACCTGGACATATTTCTATTTTTCCTTCTTTCTTCCCTCACTTTTATTTCTTTCTTTCCTTTTTGTTTCAAAGCCAAGAAGATTCCTCTTTTTCTTTTTTCTGAGACAGAGTTGGTAGAGCATGGTGGCATCACAACTCACAGCAACCTCCAGCTCTCAGGCTTAAGCAAGTCTCTTGCCTCAGCTTCCAGAGTAGCTGAGACTACAGGCCCCTGTCACAACACCCAGCTATTTTTTTTTTTTTTTTGGCCTGGGGGGGGTTTGAACCTGCCACCTCTGGCACATGGGGTCGGTGCCCTACTCCTTTGAGCCACAGGCACCAACCAAAGGAATATGTGTACCTTGGTTTTTTGGGGGGTTTTTTTTCCAGTTTTTGGCCAGGGCTGGGTTTGAACTAGCTAGTGCCCTATTCCTTGAGCCACAGTGCCACCCTTAAGCCCGGCTATTTTTTGTTGTTGTTGTTGCAGTTTGGCCAGGGCCAGATTTGAACTGGCCACCTGCTGTATATGGGGCCGGCATCCTACTCCCTTGAGCCACAGGCACTGCCCCCAGATTTCTCCTTTTTTTGAGGCAGAATCTCACTCTGTTGCCTGCCTAGAGTGCTGTGGTATCATGGTAGCTAACAGCAACCTCAAACTCCTGGGTTCAAATGGTCCTGCTTTTGCCTCAGCCTCCTGATTAGCTGGGACTATAGGCGCTGGCTATACACAACCTCCCTGGCTAATTCTCCTATTTTTAATAGAGACAGGGTATCTCACTCTTTTTATTGTTGTTGTTGTTATTGTTGTTGTTGCAGTTTGGCCAGGGCCAGGTTCGAACCCACCACCACAGGTATATGAGACCGGCGCCCTACTCATTGAGCCACAGGCGCTGCCCTAGGTGTCTCACTCTTACTCAGATTGGTCTCAGACTCCTGACTGAAGGGATCCATCCTCCTATCTCAGCTCCCAGAGTGCTAGGATTACAGGTGTGAGCCACCCTATTGGCCCCAATTTTGCTAAACCTCTGGTTCTCCAGTGGCAAGGTGGAGTGGGCCTGCCCTGCCAGACTATGCACCTAGAGAGAAGGATGGCGAATCTGGCCTGAGACTGGACGGGAGGATGCAGCAGGACCAGGCCCTGCTATTCCTGGAAGCATCTGAGCTCAGGAAGGTAGGAGGGACATGTGGTGCTGGGCTAGTCCTGAGGACCAGCCAGATGGGACACAGTGATGTGAAGTGGGTGGTCAGGGCCTGCAGCAGGCTGCTTGAGTTTGCAATTACAAAAGCACATCCAGCAAGGCCACCCTCTGCCTGCCTGGTCACTCCCTGAGCAAAAATGCATAAAGAACCTTCTAGAATAGGTGTGGAGGGAGGCAGTGGTGCAGGCCTCCACAGGTTGGGAGAGACAGGACAGGCAGCCTGGGTGGGTGGTCTGGGGTTAAATCTCAGACACTAGGAGGGCCTCCTGCTAGTCACTGCTGGGCTGGGCAGAGCCTGCACAGGGGCCAGAGGTCAAGTAAACAGCCACAGTGATGTTGGCTCTTAGGGTTGACCTAGGGTTCTCATCTTACAGCAGTGGTTCTCAACCTTCCTAATGCCACGACCCTTTAATATAGTTCCTGTGGCTCAGGGCCCACAGGTTGAGAACTGCTGTCTTAGAGTAGAGTGGCTTTGTTTTGGCCATTTTTATTCTGCTGGGCTCCAGTTTGAGGAACATAGTCAGAAAGAAAAACAATCCCAGCAGTTATTGAAAAAGTATTTCAAAGAGAATTTAGAGCGGCAGAAAACTGCTGGGGGTGGAAAGGCCGTCTTTCCACCACCTGCACCAAAACCATGGGCGGGTGGGGCTTTCCCCGCTGCATCAGTTGAGGTGCCCCTGTACCTGCTGGCCCCGGCCCTGGGAACCTCCTTTCTCTTAGGAGTTGGACCTGGAAGGAGCTCGGCGTAGTGACCAGACATTCTGATTTTTAACAATTTGTCCCGCGGTGTTTTTAAAAAGTCCCGAGTTTTGGAAAGAATGCACAAACGGGCGAGAGAACAGTAAGGGAATATACGGTTTTCGGCTGCCATGTGACTATTTCGCCAGGATATGAGTTTTATATTATTTTTGTTAGTTTTATAATGTTAAACTGTAATAATAACAAATAATTGTTGAGAAGTGATTATTGAGAAGTGCTTATCAAAGTTCATATTGTTGTCAGGCCCCGCCCCCGTCCCCGCCCTCCCCCCCCACTGTCAATGGTGTCCTGCTTTACCAATGTTAAAATGTGGTCACCTTATGCTCGGGGGGAGGGGGGGGCAGCAAACCCCCACTTGCTGGGGCCTCCTTCCAGCCCCAAACTCTGATTATGACTGGGGAAGGACGGGAACATAATGAAAACTCCTGGGCACCAAACATTTAGCATAAAGCATTGAACAAGGATCAGTGCTACTTCAGCTGGTCCAGACCTCCCTGGTGTGAGGTATGAACTGAGTGTGTTTAGGGAGAAAGGACAACAGGAATGGTCTGGCTGCCTGTATCATGTATTTCCCAGTGACCACCCTCCACTCGAGGGTCTGTCCTTTGCACCCACATAAACCTTAAGCAAGACAGAATTCAACTGTCAAGGCCTAAGACAGGCACTGCTTGAGGCCGCTGCTAACTAGAGGGAGGTTTCAGAGCCACATCTAGGCAGAGCGGACACATTTCATTCGTGCTGCAGGGTGGGAGACAGCCCGGCTGACACACCTGTCTGCTTTACATCCTGGGCTCAGTGTTTTAAGCCCCTCCTAATGTGCAGCTAGGGCCACTGACTGTCCCCTCAGCCATAGTGTAATCAGCTCTATGAGCAAGAAAACATCTTTTCATCTTTTTTTGAAGTTTTCTTATGCTGGTAAGAATTGCTGAGGAGAACTCTGTAACTTTCTGTGGCACTGCCCAAGGACCCCAGAGCCTGCACCCAAGACTGAAAGAGTGACCTGGCTCATCCTAATACTAAGCTCTCCACCGAGGGAGGGACTTATCCACCATTTTCCATTCATGATTCCTCACTGCGCTTGTGTGCACCACACTACACCCCAGACATGTGATGACGTTCACTCCCCTCATTATTCAGGGGAGTGAATATTTTTATTTTCCATAAAAACCCCTATTTGAGGCAGTCTGTGCCTCCCCTCCAGCAAGTATGTCTCCTTAAATAGATGTTTCCTCCTTCACAATCCTTGGGGCCAGTCACCGGCCTCAGTCACTGGCTTTCTGTGACACGAGCAACACAAATCCCACTGTGCGTTTTTTAGCAGTAGGTGCTGGACCTTGAGAGCTACTTTGATGAATTCTGCTAGTTTACTTCCCAAATCCTATCCTAGCCCAGTCCAGAAAGGTGCTGCTTTTAACTGTTCCTCCTTTGACCAGCTAAGACAAAACAGCATGCCTGTTTCAGGCAGCAGGGCCTCTCCAAAGTTGCGTCAGACCACCACCACTGACACCAGGGCGGGACGGCCTCGTGATGGAAAAGATTCCAATTGTAAGTGACAAAACACAAGGCTGCGCCCATGCATTTTTTTTTTAAACTCATGTTTGACTACCTTACACCAGTGGGAACGGGACACCTGGCCCAGCTGCAGCCACAGGGAGATGCGCCCTGCTCCAGGCTGGTGACACATCTATTTGCCTCCAGCGCAGATTGAGGAGGCAGCTGAAACCACCAGCTATATTCTTGTCCCGGCAGCTCAGCTCGGTACCAAGCTACGCCCAGCTAACTTTGCTCCAACAGAGAAGGAAGCTCATTATCATTAAACCACCCTGCCCGGCAGGCCAGCCCCTTCACTCAGGCGCATTATGGAGCTACGTCACCCCATAGCCTCATCACCACTCTACTCAAAGCCAGACATTCTAAAGGGTTCTCAAACGCTTGTGGACGTAGGTTGGAAATGTGCCTTTTCATTCTGCACGAACGTGCACTTGTGAAATGTGACCCAGACTGGGAGGTAGAGCTAGGGAGGGCATGTCTCGCTGTGAGGACAATTCACACACCTGAGGAGTTCAACCCAACTGCACTGGCTTCACCTGCCCAAAGAGCTGAGCAGCCTCTGATGGGGTCTTGCTCAGGGGCCACACCCCTCCCCACCTCACAGGAACGCAGGCGTGTTTCTGTTCCCTCTGCCCCAAGTGCTTCTCCCTTCCTGGTACACCCAGCGGCCTACCCCGTGGGCTAGGACAAACACAAATTCAGAAGGTCCTGTCCCGTTGCCACCCACGGTAGTTGGTGGCTCTGTCTTGGTCAGCAACTCCTGTAGTCGCTATTTGCTGACCTGTCTTCCCACTCTTCAGAAGACAAGAACAAGAAACCCTGTGAACTCACTGCCAGAAATGCAGCGCCTGCCACTGTGGGACCAGAGGCAAATATCTGAGGGAACACAAGAGATCAATATCACTTCAGGTACCAGTTTGGTCCATCCAGCTGAAAATGGGAAAAATACTGCAGGCCGAGTCCAGCAGGGAGAAAACCCACAGCTGGGTTGGTTCCCTGCCTTGTTGAGAGCTGGATTCACCCAAGTCAAGACAAGAAAGCCTCTGTGATGTGAGACTGGTGCAGAGCAAGCCAGGCCGTGCATGTCCAGACAGATGTCATGCTGTCATCACAGTGAAGAAGCCAGGGAAGGGTACATAGGACCCCCTGTGCCCTTACTTTCAAAATCAAAGATTAAAGTGTATAGTGAAGATCTCTGGGTACCTTGAGTGAGTTACTGTTCATTTGACTTTCCAAAAATGAAATGGGGACCCTTTAAAGACAAGCCTCCCTCCTCAGAATCAGGCAGCTGGCCACACCTGAGACTGGGCAGGGTCCAGAAGTGAGAGCCCAGGTGTGCAGTCAGACTGCCTGGGTTCAAAACCCAGGCCTCAAACTTAACAGTTCTGTAATCCTGCATAAATTATTTCACCTCATTAAGGTCTCCTTTTCTGCACTTAAAAACGCAGATAAGGGCAGCACCTGTGGCTCAGTGGGTAGAGTGCCAGCCCCATATACTGAGGGTGGCAGGTTGCTGTGAGCTGTGATGCTACAGCACTCTACCGAGGGCGATAAAGTGAAACTCTTGTCTCTAAAAAAAAAAAAAACAAATACAAAAAAACATAGTTGCCAATTAAGTCTAACAGGATTTTATCTGCTTTTTGTTTTTTTAAGAGTCTCACTTTGTTGCCCTCAGTAGAGTGCTGTGGCATCACAGCTCACAGCAACCTCCAGCAGCTTGGTCTTAGGTGATTTTCTTGCCTCAGTCTCCCGAGTAGCTGGGAATACAGGTGCTTGCCACAATGCCCGGCTATTTTTTGTTGCAGTTGCCAGGGCTGGGCTTGAACCTGCCACCCTTGGTATAAGGGGCCGGCACCCTACCGACTAAGCCACAGGCGCTGCCCAATCTGTTCTTCAAGTGAGCACAGCCTGTGGTTTGCTCCCCACTCCCCTATACTAGTGTCACCCCGCTGGCACCATTTTCCACAATACCCTGTCCCTCCACTCCCTGTGGAAGGGGGAAGGCCCATGGGACTCTAATCTGCCATTCAAACCCTGCTTGGCAGCCTGTGAATCACCCTTCCCAGGACGTTTACAACCCTCCTGAGATACCACCCTGAGATGTGGACACATAATTGGGAGTTGAGGTGTCACCTAGACAAGGGCCTCAGGCTTTATTAATAGATGGTGACCAGGCTTTTTTTTTTTTTTTTTTTTTTGCAGTTTTTGGCCAGGGCTGGGTTTGAACCCGCCACCTTTGGCATATGGGATGGGTGCCCTACTTCTTTGAGCTACAGGTGCTGCCCCAATGACCAGGCTTTCTGACCCTCACAGTTACTAAAGCCTGATGATAAACTCGACCTTTAGAGAGCAAGTTTCTAGAAGAGGAGACATGTGGGAGGGTGGACTGAGAGGGCAGCTCAGCCCCAGCCATTACACGGCTTGACAAAAGCCGAAATCTACTTTACTGCCCAGTGTGCAGGGAACTGAGGACAAAAACACCCTTTTCCAGCTTCTCTACAAGGCCAGTTGGTAAGCACCCGTTATGAAAGCGAAGTGTCCACTTACAAACTGGCACAAATATCAGAAACAAGCAGCCTGGATGAGCACAGCAGGTCTAGTGCATTTTTCTCCTACCAAATACCACTGCAATCTCCTCCAAGTTTAGAGGGAAAAATACATCTCACTCTGTGAGACAGGATAAAAATATAATCAATAAGTCAGTGGTACATTTTCACAGCCACTTATACCCAGGAGTCCAGACAGTACAAAAGGGCTGGGTCCCAAGTGGCTCTGGCCAAGGAGTTCATAGCCAGCCCTATCCCTCCGCAGGACTCCTGTCCTTACCACCCCTGCTCAGGAGGGAAGGCTCAGCTTGCCTAAAAAACTGACAGTATTTTAAAAGCCCAGTGAAGTCTGCAGCAGGGTTTGAAAGGACATGCTTTTTATTTCTCAGAGTAACTAAGGTAACCCCAGAGGTTTGCAGTGAGGCTGTAACAATCTACCCTGCAGCTTTACTTAAGGAAAGGGTGAAATCAAATCATCACCTTAACATCAGGCAGCTGCCCTGGGGAGCTGGCCTCTGGAGGAGAATGACAGGACCGCTGTGGGCATGTGCCCCCCGCCCACCCTGCTCTGTGACAGATGTGACACTGGAGCAGCAAACAGAGGCTGACCCTGCGCAGCCAGCCCAGGCTGACAGACAGACACGGCCAGCAGCAGCCCAGCCAGTCCCCACAGCGCTGAGCCAAGTAATTTAAAAAGGATTCAGGCCACTGCCTTTTCTGCAGGGAAGGAACAGCCGGCGCGTGCCCTGCGGTGTACAAGGCCTGTCTCATCATGTGGCAATTTCATAAATGAGATCTGCCAGATACTCCCTGCTACTTTGCTCCATCTCCAGAGGCACCTCCCGCTCGCTCTTGGGTGTCCACTGCCTCAGGACGGCGCTGTGCTTTCTGTAATCTGTGTTTTGTGAAATAATAATTCAAACAAAACAGGAAAACCATGTTGACCTCACTCCAGGGCAGCCAGCTGCTCAATGGCACTAGGAGCTGGGGACGTTGTCTCAGTTCCCCCCTTATCACACAAGAACCGTGTAGGGGCGGGAGGAAAGCCAGTGAGGCAGCACAGGCGTGACAGGTGAGGAGCCACAGCTGAGTCCAAGGAGCACCGCCAAGTCCCACGGCCCGAGAGCCTGAGGCTACAGGGCAAAGCTATCAGCTCTGCTTGCTTCCCTACCGGCTAGTCCAGGAATTTAAAAAGCAAAACTACCAAAGAAAGAAAAGAGTCAGTCACTGTAATCACAGCACCAGCTGCATAGGCAGAAGCAGCCCCTGGTACCACTTTATAAAAAAAAAAATGAAAATTGGGCGGCACCTGTGGCTCAAAGGAGTAGGGTGCCGGCCCTATATACCGGAGGTGGCAGGTTCAAACCTGGCCCTGGCCAAAAACTTCAAAAAAAAAACAAAGAAAAAAAAAAAAAAAGAAAGAAAAGAAAAGAAAATATAGTTGAAATATCTAATTTCAAAATTCTGATGTCTCCTTTCCTGAAGGTATTGCTCAGAGGTCCCCTGGTAAGGCCGGAGACACCGGGGAATAAGCTGGGAAGTGATGACACCACCCTGGGACCAGGGGAATGTGGCCAGAGACCTCACTCCAGGGCAGCCAGCTGCTCAATGGCACAACGCACTTTCCGTGCAGTTTCTTCAAATTCTTTCTTCTTATTGTTGGTTTCCTTTGCCTAGAAATAAATACAGGAAACTGAAATAAGGGCTTCCAAATCACACCCTGTAAATAAGATCAAAAAGAAGGCAACAAAAGGAAACATTTATTGACCACCCAAACAGACGGGGCCCTGTGCGAGGGCAAGACGCCCAGCCATCTATCTGGGCAATGTCCCGAGCAACTCAACTGCGTCTAATTTAAGCTCCCTCCTGATCATTTCATAATGACATTCATGGAACACTTTGTACATACCAAGCACCATGCCACCTGCCTCACCATGTGAGCTGAGTTACTGCTCGGTGTCCCCATGAGCAGGTGCTATCACACCCTGTCACACAGACAGGGATCTGAGGTCCAGGGAGGAATGACCAGTTCCAGGCTACCCAGCTGGTCTGAGGCAGAGCTCGGCTCTCAACCTCTGCCCCACCTTGTTTCTGAACCTCCTAGAGGAAAAGCCCAGAGTCTTCCTCCACTTATCCAGTTAAAGAGAGCCTGTCAAACATTCACTTTTTCTTTCTTTTTTTTTTTTTTGACACAGCGTCTCACTGTGTTGCCCTTGGTACAGTGCTGTGGCGTTACAGCTCACAGCAACCTCAAACTCTTGGGCTTAAGCGATTCTCTTGCCTCAGCCTCCCAAGTAGCTGGGACTATAGGTGCCTGCCACAATGCCCAGTGATTTTTTGTTGCAGTTGTCATTGTTGTTTAGCTGGCCTGGGCCAGGTTCGAACCCACCGGCCTTGGTGTATGTGGCTGGCACCATAACCACTGTGCTACAGGCGCCAAGCCAAACATTTGCTTTTTCATCAAGTGGAAATTCTTTTTGCTTCCAGTGTTCCCTGAATCCGGCTTCCAACCTTTTCATTCTGCCATCAGCACTCTCTGAAGGGGCAATGACGATCACATTAGCAAATCTGCATCTAGGGAATTCCTTCCCTATTCTACTTTTTATTCTCCCTAACTTCTCCGCCACATTAAAAAAAAAACCTTTACTAGGTTATATTTGTTTCCTTCCTTCCTTTTTTCCCCCTCCCTTTCTTCCTTTTCAACTTTTTTGAGACAGGGCTCACTCTGTTGCTCAGAATGAAGTGCCCTGGCGTCACCATAGCTCACTGCAAGCTCTAACTCCTGAGACATCCTCCTGCCTCAGTCTCCCAAGTAACTGGGTCTATAGGCGCCAGCCATAACACCTGGCTAGTTTTTCTCTTTTTAGTAGACACGGGGCTTCACCTTTGCTCAGGCTGGTCTCAAACTCCTGAGTTCAAATGATCCTCCCAAGTAGTTAGAACTACAGGTGCACACCATCATGCCCAGCGAATTTTTCTATTTTAGTAGAGATGTTGCCTACGCTAGTCTCAAACTCCTGAGTTCTAGTGACCCTCCTGTCTCGGCATTCCAGAGTGCGAGGATTACAGGTACAGGCTACTGCGCCAGGCTCATTGCATATGTTTTCTAATAAAGGGAGTGAAACAAAAACAAGAATTCTCACTACTGAAAAATAAAAACAAAACTCACTGACAAACCTTCTGCCTCTAGGGCTGTGCCTGGCAGCTTCTAGTGCTTCATTCCGTCCTCTTCATGGGCAGTCACCAACTGAAGTCTTACAAAGAAGCAAGTTTCCGTTTATTCCCACATTCAGTTTACTCCTTGGACTGATCTATTTTCATATTGGTTCTAGTTTATTTTGTGGTTTCGAAAGCTGAGGCACTGCCATAGCAGCGGACAGTATCAGACAACATGACATCATCACAGGAGGTCGACCCCAGCACCACCTTAGCAGCCCCCTCTCAAACTAGCCAGTAACAGCATCTAACCTTGAATCTGGCATCACCACCAGGACCTTTCCTAGTCATATCTGCATGCCACAACACAAAATCAGTCTGTCTGGCTCTTTTTAAAAGAATGCCTGCCAAACTATCGTCTTAGACTGCACACCAGTCGCATACTGGACTTAATACGAAGTTTAAAGCACAGTTCCATCCTACTTCCCCAAATGCACACAGCAGGCTGCAGGCCAGCATGCACCTCGGCACTCCAGCAGTAAGCAGACGGGCTCTGGTCAGCCTGGCTCTGAGCCAGCCCTTACAATCCAGGCACATGGGACAGTGCACACTGAAGGGAGTTTAAATCAGTTACAAATTATCAGCTACAGGGCGGCACCTGTGGCTCAGTGGGTAGGGTGCCGGCCCCATATACCGAGGGTG
>NW_003852413.1:4048633-4049712 GCF_000181295.1 Otolemur garnettii
CCCGCCACCTTAGGTGTATGTGGCTGGCGCCTTAGCCGCTTGAGCCACAGGCGCCGAGCCGATTATCTGAAATTCTAATTTAACTGGGAGCCCTGGTCTTCTCTGGCAAGCCTTGCTCTCCACAGCCTGGCTCCTTGGGAGGTAGCTCTTTGCAACTCTGCCAAGGTAATAACCCAGTGCCACTGGACAAGAGTCAAGGTCTACCTGCAGAAATCCCCCCAGGTCCTGCTGGACCCAGCCTCCTTCTCCCCTTTCCCAATACACTGTCTACTGTGCTTCCCCAAACCCTCTGCTCACACAACTGCTAACACATAATGTACATCCACATAAGTGACTTCCCATACACATGGTCACTGAGGCATGAAACCAATCCTAATATTACTAGGTCCCCACCAACCAAGGAACCTCAGGTCAGTAGGTCAGGCGCAAGCCACATACACCAGGGCTGGAGGGTTCGAACCTAGCCCAGGACTGCTAAACAACCACAGTTACAAAACAAAACAAAACAAAACAAAAACCGGGCGTTGTAGCAGGCTCCTGTAGTCTCAGCTATTTGGGAGGCTGAGGCAAGAGAATTGCTTAAACCCAGAAGTTTGAGGTTGCTGTGAGCTGTGACGCCACTGCACTCTACCAAGGGCAACGTAGTGAGACTCTATTTCAGGAAAAAAAAATGTTGCCTGAGAAAGAACAGAATCTTTCCACCGTTTTGAGGGACTGGGTGGTTTTTAGCACTAAAGATATGGAACAGGGTTTGCTTTCAGTTCTTACTCCCAGTCATACATACAATTTTGTTCTTGGCTCTTTCTCTGTCCAGTTTCAAAAATTCACTGAGGGTTAATTCTTCAAACTGCTTCTTGACGGAAAGGAAAGCACAACCAGATGAATGCTTTTTATGTTCCTCTCTAGAAAAACCAACACATAAGTAAGTCAACAGGAAATCAGGTAACAGGCGAAATCAGTAGTTTACCTTCCCCTGACCAAGCCCTAAGGAGCACACTGTGTTCGGCTTCTAGAGTAAAGTGTTAAGACTGAAGTTGGGGCCCGGCACCTGTAGCTCAACCGGCTAAGGCGCCAGCCAC
>NW_003852413.1:4049958-4052773 GCF_000181295.1 Otolemur garnettii
AAAAAAAAAAAAAAGACTGAAGTTGGAACTAGTGCTCTGCCTCCTGCCACATTCCCGCATGGCTTGTCTTAGCTGCTAAGACTTAATACCTTCTCCGCTCTGTAGAGTCTTCCCCCAGATCCCTGTGGTTGATGTATTTTATCTGGACTCCTTCAGCAATTAGTGGGGAGTATTAGATAGTATAAGTGAGACCCCCTTCTACAACCCTCAAGGAACTGTTTGAATTTCATTTCCCTGGAATTTTACAGAATCCACTGGTTCAGAATGGGGAACATCATTGGCCAGTCTCCCTCAGGAGACGCCTCTACCTCACACCATCATTCTCTGCCATGGCAATCTCCCTGAATAGCTGACTGTCACCTAACCAGAACAGTATTAGAATAAAAACACAGCCACACAAAGTCCAGTGGGCGATAGTAATCATAATCTGAAAATAGTGCAACACTTAGAAATTCTCCCTCAAGAATGATACCGCTGATACTTTCCCAGTGATCACTGATAAAATCACTATGCCATCCCAATCAATACTTGATCATAACAGCAAACATATCAAGAAAAAAAACAAAACAAAACAAAGCAGGTCTTTTCTGACCAAGAAGGGAAATAATTTCTCTAGAGGAAAAAATAAAAGTTGTAGAAACAATCTACTCCGACATGATAAAAAGGAGAGAAAAGAACATGGCCTTCCCCTATGGAGAGACACGTAGAATACATCAGAATGCATACACAGAACTTTTTTTTACGTAGGTGTCTTGAATAACAAAATCCTAAATACTAAAGTGTACACTTTAAAAGGGTGATTTTTTGCACCATGTGGATTACATCTCAATACAGCTGGATTTTCAAAAAATATCTCAAAGATTTTCAAAAAAATCTCAAAGAGAAAAAGTGCTTTGAGGGCGGTGCCTGTGGCTCAAGCGCTGGCCCTATATACCGGGGGTGTCGGGTTCAAGCCCACCCCGGCCAAAAACTGCAAAAAAAAATTTTAAAAAGCACTTGGAAATTCCTGGGAGTTCAGGACAATAGTATCTGCTAACTTCTGTTGAACCTGAAAGACATCAAGCACTTTACATGAGTGAAACTTTCTTCAACATCCACCCAAAGGACCTTCTGGCCAAACCAGATTTGATGAGAGTGGAAGCACCACCAAGGCTCTCAGACATAGAGAAGTATCCCTTCACAACAGCCATTTAAGAAAGTGTATGAGCCTGGGAAGTCTTCCCTCCTGCACTGTCTCCAATGCAAACCCTGTTCACAAGCCCAGTTCTGAACAAAAGGTTCCGCCATGGGGCCAGGGAAGCCCATCGAGGCTGGCTTCAAGGGACTTACATGGGGTCGTCATCTGGCTCCCAGCCTTCCAGCTCCTTGAAGCAGAAGAAACACTGGGCCAAGTCGGGCTCGTTCTCAGTAGGACAGTGGATGAAGCCGGCCTCGGCCATCTGCAAGGGACAGCACCGCTCGTGAGCAGACGCGGCGGCAAAGACCCTCGGGACCCAGTGGGTCCGGCAGTCCGCTGGAGGGGACGTCCACCGGCCCGGGCGGGGAGGGGAGTGAGGGTAAAGTGGCCTGGACTCCCGGGCCGTAGCCACAATGGCGCTGGCAACCCCCGGGATGGGTTGTTCCGCGGTCAGAGGAGGGGAGGGCTGCTGGGATCCTCGCTACCCAGCCACAGTGGGACCGGCAGTCCCCGGGAGGGGACGTTCCGCGTCCGAGCTCCGGGACAGGCCGGGCCTGCAGGAGCCGGAGAAGCCGGGCATTCTCACCCGTTCTGGGGTGCAGGCGCAGCCCTCCAAGAAGGGCCAGTTCTTGAACGTAGAGATACGATGATCCTTGAGAAAGAGCCGCCAGGCGGGGGGCAAAGTCGGAGCGCCCATACCTCCGCCACCGCCCCCGGGCAGGCCTGTACAGCTATTCAAATCCAACAGCTAATGGCGCGCCGCGGGGCACGTCGGGAATGCCCCGCCCCTTGAAGGAGCTGCCCCCCGCGGCCTTCTGGGAAAGCGAGGCTGAGGGCGGGGCGCGCCGGAAATTGTAGTCCTGCCGCAGCGCGGCTCTGCCCCGCCCAGTGGTGGCCTGGTCCCTTCCAGCGCTTAGCGCCTCCCCCTGCCTTCCGAGAGCGAGTGCAGAAGGGGCTGAGCGTGAGGTCTAGCAGTGGTTCCTGTGCCGGCAAATTCGTTTTTGTTTTTATTTTGAGTTAGAGTCTCACTTGGTCGCCCTGGTAGAGTGTGATGGCATCACAGCCACAGCAACCTCAAACTCTTGGGCTCAAGGATTCTCCTGCCTCAGCCTCCTGAGTAGCTAGGACTACAGGAGCCCGCCACAACGCCAGGCTATTGTTTGAGATGGTGGTTCTTGCTCTGGCTCAGGCTGTTCTCCAACTCGTGAGCTCAGGCAATCCACTTGCCTCGGCCTCCCGGAATGCTAGGATTACATGCGTGAGCCACCACGTCCAGCCTCAGTGAAGCTTTTTGGAAGTCCGGGAATAAACCCTTGGAGCTTGGTTCCTGCCTTTCCCTTAGAATTCCAACGACTGAGCTATTCCTACAAGTCAGGAGCTGGAGCTCTAAGTATGCCACAGAAGCAGCATAGTGTCAGATATGAAAAAACTCATTTATCCAATTATAATCCTTACAATGGGCAAAAGACCCCTAAAAGGAGGTCCAATTTTGTGCTGCTTCAAATAGCACTGCAATAAATGTCTTGTATGAATATTCTTGTAAGAATTCTTGTATGGGCTCGGCGCCTATAGCTCAACCGGCTAAGGCGCCAGCCACGTACACCTAAGGTGGCGGGTTCGAATCCCCAGCCCGGACCC
>NW_003852413.1:4054224-4061088 GCF_000181295.1 Otolemur garnettii
TTTTTTTTTTTTTTTTGCAGGTTTTGGCCAGGGCTGGGTTTGAACCCGCCACCTCTGGTATATGGGGCTGGCACACTACTCCTTTGAGTCACAGGCGCCGCCCAGCTAAAAGAATTTTTTAAAGCCCCCTCTGTGACTTTTTATATTTTATTTTTTAGAGGCAGAGTCCAAGTCTATTCCCCAGGCTAGAGTGCAGTGGTGTCAGACTGGCAACCTCAAACTCCTGGGCTCAAGTGATCCTCCTGCTTTTGTCCCCCACAAAGAGCTAGGACTACTGGCATGCACCAACACACACAGCTGACTTTTAGAGGAGAGCCCCCACGGAACTGACATACACTTCCTGAGATGCCTCCTACACACTGGAGAATTAGGCTGCCTGCAAAGCTCAGTCTGCAATGGAGGTGGGTGGGCAGTTGACAAAGACTTGACTATGTTTTATGAGAAACGCTGCACCCCACCAGCCCTCCAGTGGATGTGGGTGTCACCCCTGACGGGCAGCATTGGAACATGACCACGGGAAACAAGTGGACAGCACAGGAATGGTCTGCCCGGATTATAGAAAGGGATACCCAAGGGACTAGAGTCAGCCAGTCCAGGCCCGGAACAGGGTTGTGGCTCCCCAGACACATGTGCTGGCTTAGCCTGATGCAGATGTCCCCTCTTCCAGCTGACCGCCACTGTGGCTCTCTGCTCCCACCAGGCACTTCCCTGACTGCAACAACTTCTCCTAAGGAGCCCACATAGGGGCAAGCAGCAGGCTGGCCTCCGGATCATCTCCCAGGCATTATTATCTTGATTGGGCTACAGCTCCCGTGGGTTGGCCCCACGTTTGGGCCTCTAGGATAAGGGCAAGCCTGCCTTAGGCAGAGCCAGCCCCTGGATGGTGGAGATCCAGCCAAGCCCAAGCCTCCTTGGAAGCCCAAAGGGCTGTCCCTTCCTTTGCAGACACCTCTTCCTGGAAGGAGCGTCATCAGACTGGCACAGTGAGTGCCAGACTGGCACATCCAGGGAGAAGGACACACAGTCCACTGTGCTAGACGTTATCTTCAGATGCAGCTGTATGGCATCTAACTGGACAACCAACTTTGTGTGTGTGTGTGTTTTTTTTTTTTGTAGAGACAAAGTCTCACTCTATCGCTCTTGGTAGGTCCTGTGGTGTCACAGCTCACAGCAACCTCCAACTCCTGGGCCTAGGAGATTCTCCTGCCTCAGCCTCCTGAGTAGCTGGGACCACAGGCACCCACCACAACGCCTGGCTATTTTTGTTGTTGTTGTTGCAGTTTGACTGGGGCTGGGTTTGAACCTGCCACCCTTGGTATATGGGGCCAGTGCCCTACCCCCTGAGCCACAGGTGCTGCCCCCCAATTTTGTCCAACTTGTGTTTGTTACTTCATTTTATCCAAAGGAGGCAGGCAGAGTGAGGATCAAAATAGACAGTCAGGATGGAGTCCAGCTGGGCAGAGACTCTGGGCTTGATAAGTCAGCTCTTTAGCTCCTGGATGGTGGGGAGGTGGGCAAACCCCGGAGAAGGGGCCAGGGAGCTGAACTGGGGCTTCTTAAGGGCTGGGGCAGTAATATGAAAACGCTTCCTTTCTTTTGTTTCTTTTTTTTTTTTGCAGTTTTTGACCAGGGCCAGGTTCTAACTCACCACCTCCAGTATATGGGGCCGGCGCCTCACTCCTTTGAGCCACAGGTGGCGCCCCCAATATGAAAACGCTTCCATCTGGTAACTACTGTGTCCTGGGCATCCTGACCCATGTGGCCTCTGGCAGCACACCTACAAGGGGCAAAGAGGGAGTCCTCCTCTGGCCAGAGTGACATAGGGGTGACTTGGGGTCACGGCATCATGAGGACCTGCTCCTCTTGCTTCCCGCACATCATGTTTGCAGGAAGCTGAGGCCCACCTCGGGCTCCCTTAGCTCTGGCTCGGCTTCACCCTCAGCCTTTGCTAGTTTTTTTTTTTTTTTTTCTTTTTCTTTTTTATAAACAGAACCATAGCTTATAAATTCTGGTATTAGTTTTTTTATGTTTGAAAAGTCAACCCCTCTAGGAAGAATGCCAACAGAAGGAGGGCAAAAAGGATTAGAGTTATGTTTTCCACGGTCTGGTGGGTTGGTTCAATAACCGGTTTGTACAACGGGTTTGAGACGCCACCTTTCGCAGATAGGACAGGGCCAGTTCCTGAGTCTGGGTACTGTGCATCTGTCTGTTCACCTACTCCTGCTCCATCCAGTTATTTTATGCTGGAATAAGTGGAGACCACCAGCAGACATCTTCATCACCATCTTTTTTTTTTTTTTTTTTTTCTTTGAGACAGAGCCTCAAGCTGTCCCCCTGGGTAGAGTGCCGTGGCATTACAGCTCACAGCAACCTCCAACTCCTGGGCTCAAGCGAGTCTCCTGTCTCCGCCTCCCAAGTAGCTGGGACCACAGGCGCCCGCCACAACGCCCGGCTATTTTTTGGTTGCAGCCATCATTGTTGTTTGGTGGGTCCGGGCTGGGGATTCGAACCCGCCACCTTAGGTGTACGTGGCTGGCGCCCCAGCCGGTTGAGCTATAGGCGCCGAGCCTTCATCACCATCTTGAGCCAAGGGACAGGGCCTGGGTCATGAGCCAGAGCAAGAGCTAGCCAAGGTGGGCTGCCCCACAGCATGGACTCCGCCTTTCCCTCCTCCAAGCAGCAGTTCCCAGCGATAGTAAATCTCACAGCCCAGTAAAGAGAAAACCTGCTGTCTAACAAAATAAAAGATGAATGGTGTCCTATGTGTTGGAACTGGCTGTTCTAAGAGTCACTTCCCCTCTGAGGGAGGAGGGCATGGCCCTCACATCCTCTCACTTCCCCGGCCAGAAGTATGTGGCCCTGCAGACAGCTATTCTTTTAGTGTTGTAACTTTTTATTTTGATGTCACTTTGAGGAAAAGTCACAAGAATGGTATAAGGAATACTCATATACCCTTTACCCAGATTTTCTGTTTAGGTTTTTGCCATTTTTTTTATCATTCTCTCTCCAATTTCTCCATGTATACACACGCACACACACACACACGCACACATGCATACACATACACACGCAAGCACACAAATTCAGGCATGTGTGAGTATATATCACATACATTTATATGCATGGATATGGGTTCT
Source organism: Otolemur garnettii (assembly GCF_000181295.1). Classification (NCBI taxonomy): domain Eukaryota; kingdom Metazoa; phylum Chordata; class Mammalia; order Primates; family Galagidae; genus Otolemur; species Otolemur garnettii. Next base: position 4,057,362 of record NW_003852413.1, read on the forward strand.
TTACCCAAATCATTTATGAGTAAGTTCAAGGCCTACAATGCTTTACTCCTAAATATTTTCTTTGTTTGAGACAGAGTCTTGCTTTGTTACCCTGGGTACAGTGCCACGGCATCATAGCTCACAGTAACCTCAAACTCCTGGGCTCAAGCAGTCCTGCCTCAGCCTCCTGAGTAGCTGGGACTGTAGGCATTCACAACACCCAACCATATTTAGTAGAAACAGAGTCTTGCTCTTGCTCTGGCTGGTCTCAGGTCTCAAACTCCTGAGCTCAAGCAATCTACCCGGCTTGGCTTCCTAGAGAGCTAAGATTTCAGGCATGTGCTGCCATCACCTGGCTAAGGAACAAATTTTAAAAGAAAGAGGAGCTAAGGAAATGTAAAAAGATTTTACATTTCCTTTTGGTCTGCTGAGTATCTTAATGGACAGAGATCCACATGGGTTGGGTATAGGGGTCTAGCAAAAGAAAGCAGGCAGAGAGATTTTATGCCTTGTTGAAAAACTATAAGTTAATAATTTTTTTTTTTTGAGATAGAGTCTCATTTGTCACTCTTGGTAGAGTGCTGTGGCATCTTAGCTCACAGCAACCTCAAACTCTTGGGTTCAGGTGATCCTCTTGCCTTAGCCTCCCAAGTAGCTGGGACTACAGGCACCCCCCACAACACCCGGCTTTTTTTTTTTTTTTTAAGAGACAGGGTCTCATTCTTGCTCAGGCTGCTCTCGAACTCCTGAGCTCAGGCAGTCCAGCTGTCTTGGCCTCCCAAATGCTGGGATTATAGGTGTGAAAAATAAACAATTTATATTAATTAAAAATGTTTATTAAGGCTTGGCTCCTATAGCCCAAGTGGCTAAGGTGCCAGCCACATACACCAGAACTGGTGGGTTCAAATCCAGCCTGGGTCTGTCAAACAACAATGACAACTGTAATCAAAAAATAATCAGTAGTCTCAGCTACTTTTTTTGTTTTTAGAGACAGAGTCTCACTTTATTGCCCTTGGTAGGGTGCTGTGGAGTCCTGGCTACTTGGGAGGCTGAGGCAAGAGAATCGCTTGAGCCCAGGAGTTGGAGGTTGCTGTGAGCTGTGATGCCATAGCACTACCCAGGGTGACAGCTTGAGGCTCTGTCTCAAAAAAAAAAAAAGTTTACTAAATAAAAGAAATTTTAATTGCCCCCTTATCACCCTGAAGGTTATCTGCTGCTAACACATGTGTACCCTTTCAGTCTTCTTTCTGTTCATACAGATACAGAAACGTGCCTGCCACATGTCTGTAAATACAGCTAAGTATCCATTTATGCCTTTGCTTTTTTTTTTGCAGTTTTTGGCCAGGGCTGGTTTGAACCTGCCACCTCCAGCATATGGGGCTGGCGCCCTACTCTTTTGAGCCACAGGCGCCACCCACTTATGTCTTTGCTTACTGGGAAGCATTCAACCTTATGGCACAAGGAGCAATTCTCAACCCAGGGGTGGTGAGGAATGGGTTCCCTGCCAGCAGCTATGAGGTATCTCACAAGATAATTTGTTACAAATATTAATGAAGTCCCACAGTTTGTGAGTCATTTCCTTTACAAGTCTAGAGTGAGGGTGTGGTGGCCTATTATGCTTCATATACTACATCCCTATACAAGATGTACAACAGTCCCCCTGTATCATGCGACCCCCCACATTCCAAGACCCCCAGTGGCTGCCTGAAACCTCATACCAGGCGGTACATAATCATACGCGGTATCATCCAGGGGAAATTCCCAAACTGCTAGATGTTCAGAGGTGGGGGAAGAGGCAGCAGGCTGGGGATGGGAACTGCACACAGACCTGGGTGGGCAGGGGGAGCTCATCCTACCTGTGGATGGCACCGTCCTCAATGTCAAGATGTCAGCCTGAAAGCTAAGACCCCAGGGCACTTAGGGACAGACCCAAGTGCTAAGCAGCCCCCAGGACAGAGCAACAGAAGACAGAAGTAAAAGGCAAAACAAAGCCTGGTTGAGGGAAGCACTTGCAGGGTCCGCGAAGACAGGAGAAACTGTGTGCTGTGGGTCAGGTGCCACCCTGGTGACTGCCCAGCGCTGCTCAGAACCTGCCCAATGTGTAAATGAATGAGCAATACAACTTTATCCAGGCTGAGATTTGAGTTTTATATACTTTTGACATGTTACAAAACTTCTTATTTGGTTCTTTCTTTTTTTTTTTAGAGACAGAGTCTCACTCTATTGCTCTCGGTAGTGTCGTGGCATCACAGCTCACAGCAACCTCCAGCTCCTGGGCCCAGGCAATTCTGCCTCAGCCTCCAGAGCAGCTGGGACTACAGGCGCCCACCACAATGCCTGGCTATTTTTTTGTTGCAGTTTGACCAGGGCCAGGTTTGAACCCACCACCCTCGGTACATGGGGCTGGCGCCCTACTCACTGAGCCACATGAGTGGCTTTATTTGGTTCTTTTTGAACTGTCTAAAAATGTTAAGAACATTCTTAGCTTAAGACCCCTACAAACGAAGGTGGTCAGTTGGAGGTAAGCCACTTCCGTCATGAACTGTCAGAGACAGAATGGTCAGAAGTGGCCGAGAGGCAATTCTGGGCATCTCAGAGAACTGACCTTCCCCCGAGCCATCCCTGGAGCCCAATCCAGGGTGAGAAGAGGGACAACATGGAGGCTGTCACAAGTGTTCACAGCAGTAGGGAAAAGGGACTCTTTTTTTTTTTTTTTGAGACAGAGCCTCAAGCTGTACCCCCGGGTAGAGTACCGTGGCATCACAGCTCACAGCAACCTCCAACTCCTGGGCTCAAGCGAGTCTCCTGCCTCAGCCTCCCAAGTAGCTGGGACCACAGGCACCCACCACAACGCCCGGCTATTTTTTGTTTGCCGCTGTCATTGTTGTTTGGCGGGCCCGGGTTGGATTCAAACCCGCCACCTTAGGTGTATGTGGCTGGCGCCTTAGCCACTTGAGCCACAGGCGCCAAGCTGGGAAAAGGGACTCTTGCCTGGGCAGGCAGGCCCACCAGGCGGGGTTGGGCACTGGGGGAAGCCACCAGCTGTGCTCTGAAGCCCCTTTGAGTAGGTACCAGGAGTTGGGGCACACGCGGGCTGGGGTCCAGGTGTCCTCAGAACTTCTGAAAGATTGTTTTCAAAATAATCTGCAGCAGGAAGAGAAGACACCAAAGCCTCAGAATTGGAGCAGCGTTGACAAAGATTTGATTAAGGAAACAGTGGTGTTTCTTAGGTTCCTTCCTTTCTTAGGTTTTATGGGTGTTTCTTCTTTCCTCAGGTTAAAAAACAAAACAAAACAGTAATATGGCTGGGTACGGTGGCTCACACCTGTAATCTCAGCATTCTGGGAGGCTGAGATGGGTAGACTGCTTGAGCTCATGAGTTCAAGACCAGCTGAGCCAGAGCAAGACCCCCAACATCTAAAAAACGTGGCCAGGCATTGTGGAAGGCACCTGTAGTCCCTCCCAGCTACTCAGGAGGTTGAGGCAAGATGATCGCTTGAGCCCAAGAGTTTGAAGTTGCTATGAGCTATGACTCCACAGCACACTACCCAGGGTGACAGAGTGAGTCTGTCTCAAAGGAAAAAAAAGTAATATGTATACATTTATAGTAGAAAATGTAGATTTTTAAAAATGTGGACTTTTTATATCACAGATAAATGTCTTTTTTTTTTTTTTTTTTGAGACAGAGCCTCAAGCTGTCACCCTGGTTAGAGTGCCATGGTATCACAGCTCACAGCAAGCTCTAACT
>NW_003852413.1:4062465-4064028 GCF_000181295.1 Otolemur garnettii
TGCCTCAGCCTCCCAAGTAGCTGGGACCACAGGCAACCGCCACAATGCCCAGCCATTTTTTGGTTGCAGCCGTCATTGTTGTTTGGTGGGCCCGGGCTGGATTTGAACCCGCCACCTTGGGTGTATATGGCTGGCGCCTTAGCCACTTGAGCCACGGACACAAGCCTTAATTTACATTTTAAAGGGTGGTGCCTGTGGCTCAAGGAGTAGGGCAACCATCCCATATACCGGAGGTTTTCAGCCCTGGCCAAAAACTGCAGAAAAGAAAAAAATTTTTACATTTTAAAGCAGTTTAATCTTTCCCCATGTTTACCAGATATTTCTATTTCTTTTAAATTTGTCTCTCATTATTTGTGTATGTTTTCCTATTTATTTTATTTTATATATTTTTTAGAGATAGGATCTCATTCTACCACCCAGGCTGAAATGCAGTGGCACAATCATGGCCTACTGCAGCCTCCAACTTCTGGGCTCAAGCAATCCTCCTATCTCAGCCTCCCAAGTAGCTACCATGTTTCCTTGAAAATAAGACCTACCCCAAAAACAAGCCCTAGCAGGATTTCTATGCATTTGTTAAATATAAGCCCTACCCTGATAATAATACCTAGTGATGGGTGTTAGACACACTGCATAGCCACACCATGCATTTCAGCACGGAGAGGAAGACATCCCCTAAAAATAAGCCCTAGTGTGTCTTCTTGAGAAAAAATAAATGTAAGACAGTGTCTTATTTTGGGGGAAACACAGTACGACTATAGGCACTTGCCATCACACCCAACTAATTAAAGACATTTTCTTTTTGTAGAGCTAGGCATCTTTTTTTGTTTTTTTAGAGACAGAGTCTCACTTTGTCTCCCTTGGCAGAGCGCTGTGGTGTCGCAGCTCACAGCAACCTCCAGCTTTTGGACTTAGGTGATTCTCTTGCCTCAGCCTCCCAAGTAGCTTGGACTACAGGCACCCACCACAACATCTGGCTATTTTTTTGTTGCAGTTTGGCCAGGGCTGGGTTTGAACCCACCACCCTTGGTATATGGGGCTGGCACCCTACTCACTGAGTCACAGGCGCCACCCGCTAGGCATCTTGCTATGTTGCCCAGGCTGGTCTTGAACTCCTATCCTCAAGTGATCCTCTTGGCTTGGCTTTCCAAAGTGCTGGGATTACAAGTATGAGTCATTATGTCAGGCCTATTATCATTCTTAAAGAGAAATAAGAACTGTTCTTTTTTTTTGAGACAGAGTCTCACTATGTCGCCCTGGGTAGAATGCCATGGCATCACAGCTCACAGCAACCTCAAACTCTTGGGCTTATGCGATTCTCTTGCCTCAGCCTCCCAGTAGCTGGGACTATAGCTGCCTGCCACAACGCCTGACTAAAAACTGTTCTTATTGATTTGAAAGGTCTTTTTAAGGAGGTTAACTATGTGAATTGAAACTAGATGTTACAAAAACCACATGGAGGTGGCACAGCTAATTAAAAAGCCAAGTTAGGCTCGGCGCCTATAGCTCAACCGGCTAAGGCACCAGCCACGTACACCTAAGGTGGCGGGTTCAAATCCCCAGCCC
>NW_003852413.1:4064161-4066418 GCF_000181295.1 Otolemur garnettii
GGAGTTGGAGGTTGCTGTGAGCTGTGATGCCACAGCACTCTACCCAAGGGGACAGCTTGAGGCTCTGTCTCAAAAAAAAAAAGAACCATTGAAGGTGGCTCGGCTAAGTAGGCCCGCCTGCCCACCCCTGCTCAAGGGACAGACCTGAGCCCTGCTGTCCACAGTGAAGGGGGCTGCCAGTCATCTGGGAAGGGACGAGGCCTCACCTGCGTGAGCACATCATCCTTCTGGGTCAGATTCTCGATGATTTCAAAGTGGTCCACATTGTAGAGTTCTTCAAAAGAGGCTTTCCACCCTCCTCGGCACAGGGCCTGGGCAGGAGAAATGTGGGAAGAGGAGGCATGAGTCTGCAGACGCTCCTGACCATGCCTGGTGTGTCGCAGGAGCTCAGTAAGTGGGCAGCGCCTGTGGCTCAAGGAGTAGGATGCTGGCCCCATATACCAGGGGTGGCAGGTTCAAACCCAGCCCCGGCCAAAACTGAAAAAAAAAAGGAGCTCAGTAATTATCTGCTGAATGAGTGCCTGATAGTCTTAGGGCCCATTTGGGTGAAAGCAAGAGGCAGATAATGAGAAGATCACATGCTCTTGACCTCTGGTGGCAAACTGCATGCTGGGAATACCTGATAAAACTCCCTGGACTGGCGCTGGAACTCCGGGGAGTCATGCTGGCCCACGATCACCTGCACGTGGCAGGTAGGGTCTGCCGGCTGTGTCAGAGCCACCAGCAGCTGGGGGCTGTTCCTCTGGGCATCCTCCCTAGTGTGGAGTGAGGAGGGAGCATGGGCAGGAGGAAGCCAGGATCTAGGTGAGCTGGGGCTGGGGGTGGACAAGGGACTCACAGTGTTAAGTGCAGAAGGGCATTATTCGAGGTAAACACGATGGGCTCCAGGTCGTAGATCCCACTCAGCAGGAAGAAGCCTGAGAAGAGAAGGCCACGTGCAGGGGAGTGAGGAAGGCTGCTCACCCTCCAGGCTAGAGGGGCAGGCCCAGCGGAGGGATGGGGGGAAGCAGAGAAGGCCCTGCTCACAGGGCTCACAGCTGTTAGGATTTGGAACAGCTGGTCCCAACCCTCAGGCCCAGTGGGGAAGGTGAAGGCTGCCCAGCCAGGCTGCAGTCCCCATGAAAACCTTTGAGGTTGGGTGTGACTCCAAACTTGGTCCAGTTGGCCAGGAGCATCATGGCAGTCAGGTGGGCCCCAGCTGAGTGTCCACACAGGTAAATTCCCCTGGGAATGGGTCAGTGCAGAGGGATGAATTTGCATTAAGTTTCCCACCCAGTATCAAGGAGTCCCAATTTTCCTTCTGCTCTCTAGGCCAGAGGGGCAGCATGGCTGTGTCCACTGGGCATCGTCCTCCCACCCAGCATGGTCCAACAAGCAGGAGGTCTGCAGCAACACCCACTCATTTCTTGGATGCTGCCTCTGCACAAACGCCACACTCCGTGTCACCTGATCTACCATCTGGTCCAGGGTGCCTGCACAGAGAACTCAGCTGGCTTGGGGGCTGTCTCCCCGTCAAAGCCCACCAGCCCCCGAACATGCAGCCACTGCCTGGTTACCTCTGGGAGCAATGTCATAACCCACAATCACCACTGCCACTCCTTGTGCTGTCAGGACCTCCACCATGAAGGCAGATTCATCTTTACTGCAGAAAGAGACAGAGCAGGACAGTCCAAGCCAACTTGGCCACTGTGCTGGTTCCCCTGTGACCTGGACGCACCATGTACCAGACGTTCTGTCCATGCAGAGCTTCACTGTGCTCACTGAAAGCCCCACACCCTGGGAAAACGCTCCTCAGTCCCAAGCAAACGGGGGTGGTTGGTCACTCTGGCTTTTCCCTAGAAAAGCTGGCTGGATGTTCGTCTCACTGTGAGTAGTGGGTTGTCCAAGTGCTCGCCCCAGAACGTATGAAAGTGACTTTATTTGGAAATAGGGTCTTTGTGGATGACATTAAGAATCTTAAGGTGAGGTCATCCTGGATTCCGGTGGGCCCTCAATCCAATGACTGGTGTCCTTATAAGAAAAAACATAGCCAGGCGTGGTGGCTCATGCCTGTAATCTTAGCACTATAGGAGGCCCAGAGAGGTGGATTGCCTGAGCTCAGGGAGTTTGAAACCAGCCTGAGCAAGAGTGAGACCCCTGTCTCTAAAAAAATAGCCAGGCGTTGTGGCAGGTGCCGGTAGTCCCAGCTACTTAGGAGGCTGAGGCAAGAGAATTGCTTGAGCCCAAGAGTTGGAGGTTGCTGTGAGCTGTGACACCA
>NW_003852413.1:4070073-4071664 GCF_000181295.1 Otolemur garnettii
TTTTTTTTTTGCAGTTTTTGGCCAGGGCTGGGTTTGAACCCACCACTTCCGGTATATGGGGCCTGTGCCCTACTCCTTGAGCCACAGGTGTCACCATCTCACTATTTTTAGAGACAGGGGTCTCACTCTGGCTCAGGCTGGTCTCAAACCTGTGAGCTGAGGCAATCCACCCACCTCAGCATCGCAGAGTGCTAGGATTACAGGCATGAGCCACCACACCTGGCCTAGGAGATTAACTTTTGAATTGGAATGTTGTTTTGGGTCATGGGTTATACTGATTATTATTTGTGATAGGTCATGAGTTATGCTGACTATTATTTTTTAAGTTAAGGGTTAATGTGGTTTTTGCGTATATAAAACAGTGGGTTTGGAAATGGAAGAACAAAACAGTCTTAGAGAGGCTACTTTCACTATTCTCCAGAATCCCAGCCTTCTGACAAATAAGGTTTGGTGGACCTATCCCCTTCTCTGCATATTGGCTGACAGTGGCAGGTGACTGAACCCTCTTTTCGCAGGCACAAGGTTCTCTGGTTCTGGAGATAAATCTCCATGAGGGGGTGTCAATGTGGCCCCCTGAGGGGGCCCCTGACCTGAATATTGGCCTCCAGTCTACCCCTAACTGGACTTAGGAGATGCTAGTAAGTCAGGCACCGCTGGGGTGCTGGGTTGACCTCCCCAAAAGATCTGCAGTCCAGTTGCTGGCAGACACTGAGAGCAGAAACAGCATCTCAGAAAAGGCTCTGAGTATCAACCTGCTACTTGGAGTCCATGGTCCTCCCTGGAGGACCCCTGTCCCTGACCTCAGTGGCCACAGTGGGCCCCCCAAAAATGCTTCTTCCAGGTGTGTGACTGATTCTGCAACTCCAGAAGATGTGGACACAGCAGGAGAACAAAGCCTGAGACTGAGAGCTCATGGACCCGAGCCACGTGCACGCTGTTAAAATGGCTGCATTTCAGCGGAACTGCCTGAGCCAGAAGAAAAAGTAATGGTAGATGCCAAGTTTCCCACATGCTGAGACCAGGCATGAGGCTGCCCTCTCAGGACACCAGAGTGGTTGCAAAACCAATTTTGCCAGCATCAACTGTGTCACCAACCCTGGCCTTTGAAGGGGCTCTCTATGTATTGATAAGAGAAGATCTCCAAGAAATACTAAGGAAACATAAATGTGTTTCCCACGGTGCCATCTGAGTTGGAGGGAGGAGACTGTCCATGTTAATGACGGCAGCCACCTTGGTGGGCAGGAGACACGGGGCTGATGGGGGCAGGGAGCATTTCACTGAAAAGCTTCTGTGTACTTTCTGACTGTGTAAACATACTCTTTCTCTCTCTCTCTCTTTTTTTTTTTTGAGACAGACTCTTGCTCTGTTGCCCAGGCTAGAGTGCTGTGGCGTCAGCCTAGCTCATAGCAACAGCAAACTCCTGGGTTTGAGCGATCCTCAGCCTCCTGACAAGCAGGGACTATAGGCACCTACCACCATGGTTGGCTAGTTTTCTTTTTTGAGACAGAGCCTCAAGCTGTCCCCCTGGGTAGAGTGCCATGGCATCACACTCACAGCAACCTCCAACTCCTGGGCTCAAGCGAGTCTCCTG
>NW_003852413.1:4072712-4075830 GCF_000181295.1 Otolemur garnettii
AATTAATGCCAAAAAAAATCCATGATGAACAAAATATCAAAATTTTAAATTGAAGCAGGCTCCAAGCTGGCCGGCACTTGCCTCACCAGTCTCACCCTAACCCTGCTCTGCTGGGCTTGCACTCTCCACCTATGAACTGGACCTGTTATCCTTACAGCACCACTGTCTACTGGAGCCTCGGTCACAGGGAGGGGCAGCTTGTTAACTTAGAGCACTAGCCAGCTAATTCTGAGCACAGGGACAGCACACTATTAGCTCCCACTTTTTACATTTCACTCCTTTTCTCACTGGGGTCGGCTCTTTTATCCCTTGAATCAATTAAGATAGGCAAACAGGGTTCCTCCAAGCTTAATGCATGTTTTACCCACATATTTACTGAGCAAGTAGAGATATATGTGGCAGAGCCAGACATGGCAATGGATCCCAAAGAGCCTCAGAAACAGCTCCGTCCTATGTCTATCGGGACAAGGGGGATGTTGGAATGTGCTGGAAGAAATCCCCAAGTCTGTTCCTCCTTCTGGTTTATCTCTGTTTAGAAAACCGCCAATCCCAGGAGCCCTGGCAGCTGGCTCAGAGAGGCTGCGTTCAGCCTGCTAAAACAAAGCCGATTTGTCAGCAGGCCAGCTGCTCCTTAACCACACTTCCTCCTGCAGCCTGCTGCCCCAACGCAGCACAATAACTTCCCTAAGTGTTCAAATAGATGCGGAGCAGAGATAAAAATTTTTCTTAAGGCTTCACTAGTTTACCAGTTCCCAAGCCTTGATTTGATTAAAGGGGGAAAAAAAGGCTTTCTTTAATAAATGGCAACAGCATTCCACATTCAGCAGTGGAGGGAGAACCTTTCTTTCTCCACTTTGCCTCCCTTCAAAACCACAGCATGTGGCCTCATGGGCCTGGGCATGGTTGGCTGAGCAGGAGGAGAAGCCAAGCATGGTAGACTGAGGCTTGGATACCACCCAGGCCTCCTCTGCCTCCACCGGTCCCTGCAGCAAGGGGCCTGAGCAGGAGAGGCTCACAAAATGCCTGGTGTCTGGGAAATGGCTCTCAAGGCCCAGGTGATACAGCTCTTCCGCCCTCCCCACCCCACCCCCTGGCATTCTGAATCTCTGCCACATGCTAAAGGCCACCCAATTCAGCCATGAGAAGTCACACCAGTACCCTCAATTCCTATCTGGAGGTAGGTCTCCAAGGCTTCCTCTGGTCTCATTTGGATGACCCATTTGCTGGGGGAGTATTGATTCTCCAATTCCTGTAGAACAGAGACACAAGGCTCTTTAAGACCTTCATTCTCAACACAAAGTGAACCTTTACCCCTCTGCATGTCCAGATGCTCCTCTCTTCCTCAAGGAGCCCCTTCCCCAGTATCCCAGGCTCTCAAAGATGCCCTCAGCTTCCTTCAGTCCCCTTTAGCCTCTAGCCTGTCAACCCAGTCCCCACCCTCCTCCCACAAGGTGTCCCATTAGCTGCTTTAGATACAACATTGAAGATGCCCTATACCCATGGTCTAGTGGGGCACCAGCAATGGCTGTGCCTTTAACCCCTGTCTGCCTTAAGGGGAGACGAGGCTCCATAAATGTGTCCAGTTAATGCCATTGTGGGCACCACCCCTCTGTACTCTCTGCCTATGAACTGGATCTGTTATCCTTGTAGCACCACTGTCTACTGGAGCCTCGGTCACAGGGAGGGACAGCGGAGGGGCAGCTCCCACCCAGAGATAAAATTTTTATCTCTGCTCTGCATCTATTTGAACTAGGACCACAGGAGGCCAGGTGGCAGGGGTGGCCCCTGCGGACAAGGAGCTCATCTCCCCAGAGAGGGGACAACTCTGACTGCAGGAGGACTCAGCACAGTCAAAGGCACAGAGGTGAGGAGGAAGGAATCAAAGGTCAGTTTATAAATGCTGGCAGGCCAGAGCCCTGAAGCACAGAGATAAAGTTGGGAGCTGGAGTGGGAGGAGAGAGGGCTGGGAAAGTCAGACTCAGATGTCCAGACTTAATGCAGGAATCGGATTTTGGAGAGGGGCCTCAAAGCAATCATCAGGGGAAATTTGAAGACAGGGGGGCTCAAGGAAAGGCCTGAGGCCAAACACCATCACGGTCACCTTCTGGCTGTTTTTTTTTTTTTTTGAGACAGAGTCTCAAGCTGTCACCCCAGGTAGAGTGCCCTCACAGCAACTTCAAACTTCTGGGCTTAAGCGATTCTCTTGCCTCCCAAGTAGCTGGGACTACAGCTGCCAGCCCCAACGCCTGGCTATTTTGTGGTTGTAGTTGTCATTGTTGTTTGGGAGGCCCCGGCTGGATTCAAACCAGCCAGCTCCGGTGTATGTGGCTGGCACCCTAGCCGCTGAGCCACGGGTGCTGAGTCACCTTCTGGCTGTTTTATCCTTAGGCAAGTTACTTAGTCTCTAGGACTCAGTGCCCTCACGGGTAGAATGGCCATACTAGCCACCTCACAGGGTTGAAGAGATAAGGAATGTAAGTGAAGTGAAGCCAACACTCAAATGTGGGTTGCCACCTCTTCTGGGGAATGGGGCTCTTGGCCAGAGGTCTTTGGAGCTGTACAATGTGTACCTGTAAAGATCATTATCTGTAGGAGGTTTTACAGCCACCCCTGACATACTCCATGAATGCTATGAATGGTAATGATAATGCAGTGGGTTTCTGAGAGTCCTCTAATATTGTAAGCAAATGTGTATGCCTGCGGCGGGGTGAGGGGGGAGGAGGAATAAGATTTCCTGGGGCAACATCTATAATTGTCATCAGATTCTCAGATGTGTCCATGATGGAAAAATAACCACTGCCTAAAATACAGGAAAACTAATTAGGAAATTACAATCCTAGTGATAATCACGGTAAGTGAATGATAATGATAATCACAGTTAGTGCAAATGTGAAGTGTGAATGAATGATAATCGCAATGCCTGGTAGTGCACCATGTGCTTTGCGTCTGTCATTTTAACCCTCAGTGAACACCGGCCTTTCTGCCTCCTTCTGAAACTGCCCTTACAAATTGATGGTGGGGGCTCGGCGCCTATAGCTCAACCGGCTAAGGCGCCAGCCACGTACACCTAAGGTGGCGGGTTCGAATCCCCAGCCCGGACCCGCCAAAACAACAATGA
>NW_003852413.1:4077556-4082937 GCF_000181295.1 Otolemur garnettii
AAAAAAAAAAAGAACTTTGATCCCTAACCTGAGGGTCTATGAATACTGCCGTAGCCAGGACTTCAACTTTCTCTAGCCTTAAAATCAAGCTAACAAAATCTGTGTGCAGTGAGAAGTAGGTGCTCAGTCCGCCCACAGGAGTGATCTAGATGGCCCCTAAATTTCTTTCTTCGAATCCCAATGTCATAAATGAGCTAAACTCAGCGGCTCCAGACCCCAGCTCTTCCCTGCAACCCGCCTACCTCTGCAGACATCTTCTTCCAGGGAGCCTCGCCCCGGGTACCCACACTGGGGACATCCATGGCGTTGTCTACTGCGGAGGCGGGGTGCGTCCCGCCCCTTAATCCTTGGCGGGAGGGGCGGGGCTCGAGCCAGAGCACGCCCTTCCAGGCCACGCCCACCGCCTCATTTCCGGGGACCAGCGCGATTCCAGGCTGTCCGCCAAGACTGGACCCGCTGCAGTAGAATCTCCCGCCGGGTCCAGGGCCAGGCGCTGATTGGCCCTGAGGCGCAGCGGCGGCGGCTCACGATTGGTCAGCGCTCGGCGCTTAAACTCGGGTAGCGCGGGAACAAGCGCGGCACTGTCGGAAGGAAGCAGCTGATTGTTCCTAGTCCTGAGGGCTTCACAGAGGCGCCATGAGCTGCGTTAACCTGCCCACCGTGCTGCCCAGCTCCCCCAGCAAGATGCGGGGGCAGATCCAGGTGCGAACGCCAGGCGGTGTCCGGGCCTGCGGGGGTTGGTTGGGGATGCGGAGTCGGGGTGGTGTCCGGTGTCCGGGTGTCCATGAGGAGCTCTCCTTTCCTAGGTGACTTATTCTCTCCTAGGTGATTTTCGGGCCGATGTTCTCAGGAAAAAGGTAATGGCTTAGCGGGACGGGGGGGGTGAGGTTTCTCCCCAGGGACCCCCGTCTTCCCAGGCCTGCTGCACTCCTCGGAGAATCCCCCTCTGGAAGGACTTTCGCAGCCCTGAGCCCGCCCAGGGTACTCCTTCCTGCCGTCCCGGAGGAAGACTCTGCCCCTGCCCGCCAGGGTCATCCTCTCCCATTGTAGACACTGTACAAAGTACCACTGCCCCTGGAGCTAGTCACAGCTGGCACACCCTCCACATAAGCCTCTCGGAAGGGGAGTCCAGTTGTGTCCAGTGGGGCAGGCATGTATGTACACCCTCTTTGACTTTGACGGTTTCCTTTTGTGGCGGAGGAAACACTTGCTTTTGACAGGGAGGAGTCTAAAGCCACAGTGCTTCAGGGTGGTGCTTCTTGGACCCAGCAGCAAGGGCTTTCAACCTTTCTGAGGTTAATTCAGAAAAGCTCTGAGTTCTTAGAACAATTCTGTGATGAAATTACTTTTCAATGCAATCTGCATGTGCACCTGCCTCCAGCCACCTTCCCCACCTTATCCCTGAGAAACTTACTCCTCCCATCCTTCCTGGACCACCTGGGGACCATTCCTGGGAGGGTTACACCTAGCACTTTCTGCCCCAGCCCCCTCTCCCTACTTTGATGGGGCTGGGGCTGCCCGCTACCTGGGGGCAAGGGGGAGCCCAGCTTGTGCTGTGGGGTCTTCCTCTCCCAATCTTCTCCAGGGTCCTCAATAGACCCTCTACCCTTGCAGCACAGAGCTGATGAGACGGGTCCAGCGCTTCCAGATTGCCCAGTACAAGTGCCTGGTCATCAAATATTCCAAAGACACTCGCTACAGCAGCAACTTCTGCACACATGACCGGTCAGTCTGCACCTTTGGTCCTGTGGAGGCACAGGCCACACTGTCAGAGCTCTCTTTAGGGGGGATGGTAAATAATGGTGATGCCTAGTACTGAATAGTTCAATCAGCAAACTCTCCAGGGTGCCTGGCAAAGTAGCCAAGGACTCAGCCATTCACTGGGTTCTAGCCCAATGTTTTTCAAACAGGGGCAATTTTGCCCCCCATAGTCCATCTGACAATGTAGGGAGATATTTCTGGTTGTGACAACTAGGGGAGCAGGGGATGCTATTGACCCCACAACAAAGAATTGATCTGGCCCCAGGTATCAGTAGTGACTGCCATTGAGAAACTGCTCTAGAGTTTGTCCCTATACAGAGGCTGCAGACTGGTTTCCTTTGGTGTACACAGTGCACTTTTTTTTTTTTTGAAACAGAATCTTGTTTTTCTCCCTGGCTGGAGTGCCATGGCATCATGATAGGTCCCTGCAATCTCTTAACTCCTGGGCTCAAGTGATTTCCTGCCTCAGCCTCCTAGGTACCTGGGACTACGGGCACCTGCCACCACACCTGACTTTTTTTTTTTTTTTTGAGACAGAGTCTCACTATATCACCCTGTGGCATCACAGCTCACAGCAATCTCAAACTCTTGGACTTAGCGATTTTCTTGCCTCAGCCTCCGAAGTATGTGGGACTACAGGTGCCTGCCACAATACCCAGCTTTTTTTTTTTTTTGAAACAGAGCCTCAGCTTGGCGCCTGTGGCTCAAGCGGCTAAGGCGCCAGCCACATACACCTAAGGTGGCGGGTTCGAATCCCCAGCCTGGGCCCGCCAAACAACGATGATGGCTGCAACCAAAAAATGGCCAGACGTTGTGGCAGGCGCCTGTAGTCCCAGCTACTTGGGAGGCTGAGGCAGGAGACTCGCTTGAGTTGGAGGTTGCTGTGAGCGTGATGCCATGGCACTCTACCCAGGGGGATAGCTTGAGGCTCCGTCTCAAAAAAAAAAAAAAAAACAAAGAAAAGGAAACAGAGCCTCAAGCTATTGCCCTGGGTAGAGTGCCGTGGCATCATAGCTCACAACAACCTCCAGTTCCTGGGCTCAAGCGATTCTCCTGCCTCTGCCTCCCAAGTAGCTGGGACTACAGGCGCCCACCACAACACCCGGCTATTTTTTGGTTGCAACTGTCATTGATGTTTGGCAGCCCCAGGCTGGATTCGAACCCACCAGCTCAGGTGTATGTGGCTGGCGCCTTAGCCACTTAAGCCACAAGCGCCGAGCCCACTCAGCTATTTTTTTTTTAGAGATGAAGTCTCACTCTGGCTCAAGGCTGGTCTCAAACCTGTGAGCTCAGCCAATCTACTCTCCTTAGCCTCCCAGATTGCTAGAATTATCGGTGTGAGCCACTGTGCCTGGCAATTCTTAGGAATTTTAAAAGAAACAAAAGCACTTTGCTGACCCCTATTAGTATCGTGGGCCCCAGGGCACTGTACCTGATGAAGAAACCAGCCCTTTCAGTCCCCTTATGAGCTATGTCTGAACAGATTTGGAGAAGAGTTTTTGAGTCTATTGAGCTTTACATTGAACAGGGCTGACTTCCGGTCCAAAGCATCAAGGGCAATGGCTTGTTTTAAATACAGTAGAACTTCTGTAAGTTGACACCCAAGGGACTATGACAAATAGTTAACCTACGGCGGTGGCCAACATGAGGAACTAGGCCCACTGCACTGATATGTATGTGTGGTGCATGTCAGGTCTATGAAAATCAGGTCAGCTATGGGTGCTGGTCAACTACAAAGGTTCTACTATAACTAGTTTCTGAATAAGGGCCTTGACTCTCCAGCCACCTCCCCGTCCTCACTGACCTCAGAGCTGTGCGAGGCGGCATAGCAGCCGGTGTTGCAGATACGGGTGGTCAAGACCATAGCTGTTCCCTGACCCCTGGTGCTGGTTTCAGGTCTCCCTGGCTTGTCTTGCTCACACTGGCTTCTTTGTCTCCCAGGAACACCATGGAGGCACTGCCGGCCTGCCTGCTCCGCGATGTGGCCCAGGAGGCCCTGGGTGCAGCTGTCATAGGCATCGATGAAGGGCAGTTTGTAAGTTGGCCTGTTCTGGCATCGTTCTTCCTACCAGTTCCTTATCTGTCGCTGCTTTTCCTCTGCTGGCTTGGAAGTTACCTGTTCTATGGCTGATCTTTTTGTAGAAGTAACAAGGTTAAGTTCCTTCCACTAGTGTCTGAAAACCCTTTGAATTGCCCTTTCTAGTTTCCATGTTATTGTCATAGGATATATTTTATATTTAAAAATATATATATATTTACAGTTGGCCAGATGAGGTGGCTCACCCCTGTAATCCTAGCCCTCTGGAGGCCGAGGCAGGTAGATTGCCTGAACTCATAGGTTCTAGACCAGCCTGAGCAAGAATGAGACCATCTCTAAAAATAGCCAGGTGTTGTGGCTGGTGCCTGTAGTCCCAGCTACTCACGAGACTGAGGCAAGAGAATTGCTGGAGCCCAAGAGTTTGAGGTTGCTGTGCGCTAAGACGCCATGGCACTCTACCAAGGGCAACAAAGTGAGATTCTATCCAAAAAAAAGGAAAAAGAAAGGCCAAGTGCAGTGGCTCATGCCTGTAATCCCAGCACTCTGGGAGGCTGAGGTGGGTAGATTGCTTGAGCTAACAGGTTCAAGACCAGCCTGAGCCAGAGCGAAACCCCATCTCTAAAAATAGCCAGGTGTTGTGATGAGCACCTGTAGTCCCAGCTACTTGGGAGGCTAAGGCAAGAAAATTGCTGGGCCCCAGGAGTTTGGGATTGCTGTGAGCTATAATGCCTTGGCACTCTACCAAGGGCAACAAAATGAGGCTGTGTCTCGAAAAAAAATGTATATATTTTTTCAGTAGGAAAAAAGATTTCTCAACACTGGTGTATAGGGGTATTTTATTTGTTTGTTTGTTTGTTGGAGACAGAGTCTTACTTTGTTGCCCTCAGTAGAGTGCTGTGGCATCTTAGGACACAGCAACCTCAAACTCTTGGGCTCGGGTGATCCTCCTGCTTCAGCCTGAGTAGCTTAGACAGTAGGTACCTGCCACGACACTTGGCTAGTTTTTCTGTTTTTTAGTAGAGATGAGATCTCACTCTTGTTCAGGCTGGACTTAAATTCTGAGCTTAAGTGATCTACCCATCTCACCCTCCCAGAGTGCTAGTATTACAGGCATGAACCACTGCGCCCGGCCTATTTAGTTTGGTTCACTGTTGTGTTTCGCTTGTTCCTTATGCATTTATTTGGAAACTCTGCCCATCTTCCTGTGAAAATGTCTTATTGTGCCTTCCAGTATAAGTGAGGCAGCAGGTGGTAGGTTGATCTTGTTGCTTTGAAAGGTATGGGGAAGGCTACTGTCAGTTTAATGGTTACTATGGTTACTTCTTGAGCAGGTGATTGATCGGTCCACTGTCAGGACAGCATATCCAGGGGAGGTTTGCGTTTATTTATCCTGTTTTGTATTTGGTGTAACTTTCTAGTTCTGGGGAGGAAATTATTAAGCCATTATCACTTGAAATGTCTCTCCTGTCCCTCTGTGGTATTCTGGGTACTATTTTCCAAAGTGTGCTTTGTATTGATGACTCTGTTTTTGTGTCTTTCTGTTCTAACTCATAATACTCATTTTTGTTTAACAATTTAGGGC
>NW_003852413.1:4083608-4093908 GCF_000181295.1 Otolemur garnettii
CCACAACACCTGGCTATTTTTTTTTTCAGTATTGTTGTCATTGTTTAGCAGGCCTGGGCTGGGTTCAAACCCGCCAGCCCCAGTGTATGTGGCTGGCACCCTAAGCACTGAGCTATGGGCGCCAAGCCCAGGTTTTTTTAATGTATGCTATTCCTTCCATTATTTTTCTGAAACTCTTTCTTTTAGTCTTTTCCAGCTAACTCTTTCCATTTCTTTAGGAGCACATTCTCCAGTTGAGTTTGGTAGTTGTCTTTTGTGTTCTTAATTTCTCTCCTATGCTTTGGAATATTTTTGTTTTTCCCCACTGATCCTGAATGAATGGAACTAAAACCCGCTCTGGAAGCGGCTTAGCTTACGTAACCCCTTTGCAGTTTGGGGGTCACTTCAAGTACATTAGAAAGGATGACAAGAGTTGCTGTAATGAGTACACCCAAAAGTACAGTAGCTTAATGTGATAGACATGTAATAAATATATTTACTTGTCAAAGAGTGAACATATTCAAGATCAACAGTCTGATGATTTCATACAGTAGGGATTTATTTCTCATTCACCTGGAGGCAGAAGTGAGCAGTTTGTGATCTCTGCCTGGCCTGCCTCCCAGTACAGATCCAGGAAGCTCCAACTGTAATACCTCACAGGGATGGTGGAGATCCTGCCTTTTTGGCCCTGTTCTCACCTGGCCTCTTCTGTGAATCACAGCCCCAAACTCCATGGCCATGGAGAAGTTGGCAATCTCCCTGTGGAGAGGGATTCCAGGTCGCCATCACTGGCTCTGGCTTCTAGACCACTCAGTAGCTGATATCAGCTCCAGGCCCTGGGTGTGCCCATTCCATTTCGGATCCTCAGAGGTGTGCTTTTGGGCACCCCCTTGTCACTACATGGGTGGAGGGATCTGGGCAAGATGGTGCTCCCCAGTTAGGAACGAGGCTCTTCCCTTTCTCTCCAAACGGATTTGGGGATATTGCATCAGCTTTGAGGGCATGGCCCTCTCAGAACCAGGAAGCTTTAGTTCTGGGGAAGCTCTCCCTGCAGACCCTGTTGCTGTGAGTTGCCTCAGCTCTGCTCTCCTGGCTTTGGGTAAACCTTGTTTGCAGAGGCCGACCTGGACACACATTCTCCCCTTATTCCTGGTTGGTTGACATCCAAATGCCCTAGCAGCCAGCAAACCAAGTCCTGTTGCTCATTGTGCCCTGTAGGAGAGTTTTATTTGTCTACTTCCTCCCCGGCAAGCAAGTCCAACCCCAGTTTTCCCAGTGCATGTTTATTATGCCCACTGTACAAACACCACCATCCTTCCGCTCTGCCCTAGCCTCTGCCAGCTTGTTCTCAACAAGAACTCCGGGGTCGTCCCAGTGCACTTCTGGATTAAGGAGGTGGGCTCTGTACAGGGGACCCAACCAAAGGGCTGCCCCCTTACCCCTTCTCCCTCTGAGTGGACAGTGGATAAAGCCACACTTTGCCTGCCCTGTCCCCATTTTCTGTGCCAGCAGGTCCCAGACAGCTGCCCTGCATTCCTGAAGAAGGCCCTGGGTCAGAGCTTGTGTGCTCACTGGTGACTGGGTGAGGCCCAGTAGCACTCAGTCTGCCTTGTAGAAATTGCTGGCACTAGGAAGTGATTCATCTGAAGATCCTGAGGCCATAAGCGGAGGGTGTCAGGATTTCAGATTTTTCAGATATGGAATATTTTGCACATATAACATGAAATATCTGACTGCGCCTGTAGCTCAGCGGCTAGGATGCCGCCACATACACTGCAGCTAGTGGGTTCAAATCCGGCCCGGGCCTGCCAAACAACAATAACAGCTACAACCAAACAATAGCCAGGTGCTTTGGTGGGCCCCCTGTAGTCCCAGCTACTTGGGGAAGGCTGAGGCAAGATAATCACTTGAGCCCAAGAGTTTGAGGTTGCTGTGAGCTGTGATGCTATGGCACTCTAGTGAGGGTAACAAATTGAGACTGTCTCCAAAAAAAGAAATATCTTTGAGATGGGACCCAAGTCAAAATACAAAATGCATCTATGTTTTATATGACCTTATACAGATGGTCTGAAGGTAATTTTATACAATATTAAATAACCTTATGCATGAACCAAAGTTTTGACTGTGACCTGTCCCATGAGGTCAAGTGTTGAATTTTCTACTTGTGCCATGTCACTGCTCAGAAAGTTCCAGATTTTGTATCATTTGGATTAGGGAGAGGGCCAGGGCGGAGCTGCAAAGCGGCAGCTCATTCCTCAGCCAGGAGAGGGGTGTTGCTGCTCTGCTCTGTCTGCCTCGGAGGGACTGAGGAGGGGTCTCCTTTCATCTTGCATCCAGCCCATCAGAGTGGCCTTGCCTGATGCTGCCCTTCAGTAACAATGATGACGTCCCGCCAGGCCAGGGCCCAGCTCCTGGGGCTGCTCTGCTTTTTCCAACCCAGAAAAACAAATAAAAATCCCATGGCATGTCGGCCTAGATCAGCGGTTCTCAACCTGTGTGTCCCGACGCACAGGAACTGTGTTAGAGGGCCACGGCATTAGGAAGGCTGAGAACCACTGCCCTAGATCCTTCTAATCCTTACAAATACATATTTGTTTTTTTTTTTTTTTTGTAGAGACAGAGTCTCACTATCACCCTTGGTAGAGTGCCCTGGTGTCACACAGCTCACAGCAACCTCCAACTCCTGGGCTTAGGCGATTCTCCTGCCTCAGCCTCCCCAGTAGCTAGAACCACAGGCGCCCCCCACAACGCCTGGCTATTTTTTGTTGCAGTTTGGCTGGGGCTGGGTTAGAATCTTCCACCCTTGGTATATGGGGCTGGCACCCTGCCCACTGAGCCACAGGTGCTGCCCTTATATACACATTTTTTTTTAATAGCTCAGCACCAATAGCTCAGTGGTTAGGGCGCTGGCTATGTACACTGGGGCTGGCGGATTTCAACCTGGCCCAGGCCTGCTAAACAACAGTGACAACAAGAACAACAACAAAAAATACCTGGGCGTTGTGGCTGGTCCCTGTACTCCCAGCTACATGGGAGGCTGAGGCAAGAGAATCACTTAAGCCCAAGAGTTTGAGGTTGCTGTGAGCTGTGATGCCACAGTATTCTACCAAGGGCAACATAGTGAGGCTCTGTCTCAAAAAAAGAAAAAAAGATCAGGCTTCTCTCACATCCTCTGGCCATTTTTCCACATCAAAAAGTACCCATCTTTACAAATATACTGCATTTTGTTTAAGCTTCCTTGTCTGTGGCATTTAGACATCCAGATGTCTTGGGCTATCCCCTGAGGCACTGGGATGTAACTGGTGAGTGGAGCAGCCAGGCAGGGCCAGCCTTGTTCTTTCTTTCTTTTTTCTTTCTTCTTTTTTTTAATTTTGCTTTCAGTTGGCTTTCAATCTTCTTAGTTTGAAGTTTTTTTTTTTTTCTTTTGCTTTCTTTCTTTCTTCATTTATTTTTTACTGAGACAGAGTCTCACTCTGTGGCCCTCAGTAGAGTAACAGGGAATCACAGCTCACAGCAACCTCCAACTCTTGGGTTTAAGTGATTCTCAGCCTCAGCCTCCCAAGTAGCTGGGACTACAGGCACCTGTCAAAACGCCCAGCTATTTTTTGGTAGAGATGGGATCTCACTCTGGCTCATACTGGTCTTGAACCTCTGAGTTCAGGGTAATCCACCTGCCTCAGCCTCCCAGGGTGCTAGGAGTACAAGCATGAGCCACGCCTGGCCTTTTCTTTGTCTTTTTTTTGAAACAGAGTCTCACTTTGTTGCCCTGGGTAGAGTTCCCTGGCGTCACAGCTCACAGCAACCTCAAATTGCTGGGTTTAAGTCATCCTCTTGCTTCAGCCAATATAGGTCAGTCTACTACAGGTGCCTCCACCATGCCTGGCTAGTTTTTGTATTTTTAGTAGATATGGGGTCTTGCTCTTAACTGAAGTTGATCTCCAATTTCCAAGCTTGAGAGATCCTCCCACCTCAGCCTCCTAGGGTGTTAGGATTACAGGTGTGAACCACCAACCTCATTCATTTTTTTGATCAGGTTTTTAAGTTCCTGCCCTAGGGCAGCTAGCTCCAAGGTGCTGGAGATAAAAAAATGAGAGCCCAGGGGCAGTGCCTATAGCTCAGCAGCTAGGGCGCCAGCTACATATACCGGAGCTGGCAGGTTTGGATCCAGTCTGGGCTTGCCAAACAACAATGACAACTACAACCAAATATAGCCGGGGAGGGGGGGGGGCCTGTGGTTCAGTGGGTAGGGCACTGGCCCCATATACCAAGGGTGGTAGTTTCAAGCCCGGCCCAGCCAGCTAAAACAGCAATGACAACTGCAACAAAAAATAGCCAGGCATTGTGGTGGGCACCTGTAGTCCCAGCTACTTGGGAGGCTGAGGCAGGAGACTCGCTTGAGCCCAGGAGTTGGAGGTTGCTGTGAGCTGTGATGCTATGGCCCTTTACCCAGGGGGACAGCTTGAGGCTCTGTCTCAAAAAAAAAAAAGTGGTTACCAAAGCCATTTAAAAATATTGCAAACGCTCGGCGCCTGTGGCTTAAACGGCTAAGGCGCCAGACATATACACCTAAGGTGGCGGGTTCGAATCCCCAGCCTGGGCCCGCCAAACAACAATGATGGCTGCAACCAAAAAATAGCCAGGTGCTGTGGTGGGCGCCTGTAGTCCCAGCTACTTGGGAGGCAGAGGCAGGAGACTCGCTTGAGCCCAGGAGTTGGAGGTTGCTGTGAGCTGTAATGCCATGGCACTCTACCCAGGGGGACAGCTTGAGGCTCTGTCTCAAAAAAAAAAAAAAAAAATATTGCAAACATGGCTTGGCGCCTGTGGCTCAAGCAGCTAGGTGCCAGCCATGTACACCTGAACTGGAGGGTTTGAATCCAGTCTCAGCCCACCAAACAGTAATGATGGCTGCAACCAAAAAATAGCCGGGCATTGTGGCAGGCGCCTGTGGTCCCAGCTACTTGGGAGGTGGAGGCAGGAGAATCGCTTGAGTCCAGGAGTTGGAGGTTGCTGTGAGCTGTGATGCCACAGCACTCTACCCAGGGTGACAACTTGAGGCTCTGTCTCAAAATAAATAAAATAAAATATTGCAAACAACTTGGGCATCTACAGATAATTTGAGCACTTCTGTCTTCATCTGTATCCAAGGCCCCTCGGGGACCTCCATGGCAGGGACAAGAATTTACAGTTTACTTGGGAGAGTAGTGACATTTGCACTTTGAATGTGGGAGGACACGTTAGGTGGAAGCTCTTGATTGTGGGTATCAGCCCTAGGTCAGAAAAGGGGCTGGGCTGTTGTGGCCTGCATGTCCACTACAGCTGGGAGGACATCAGATGGACAGTAGTCCCCCCACTCAGGGGAGTGTAAGAGTGGCTCCAGGCTAGCCTGAGTGGCTGCAGTTGTTGGATCTGGCACCAGGTGTCTTTTCCGAGGCTCCGGGGAGGAGCTCACTCTCTTCCTCTGCGCCCCCCCACCCCCAGTTCCCCGACATTGTGGAGTTCTGTGAGACCATGGCCAACGCCGGGAAGACAGTGATCGTGGCTGCATTGGATGGGACCTTCCAAAGGAAGGTAAGGGGTCTGATCCAGGCCTTGGGGTGGGATCAGAGGGAGGAAGGTGCTTCTGGAGGGTGCAGGGCAGTCAGTGCACAGAGACTTTAGCCCAGCGTGCTCTTCCCCATCTCAACACAACACTCCCTGGATGACCTGGGCTTGGCCACCACAGGACAAGGTCAAGCTGCTCTGCCCAGAACTGAGCGTGTCCAGACTAGATGCCATCTGCTGTGGCAGGTGCTTTGGCAAAGGGATAAGTCAGGGTTTAGTGCTCTTTGGGGGACCAAAGTCAAGGCAAGCTGTGCTGGCTTTAGTGTTTATGAATCAGAGGGCTTAAAAGAGAAACCCACCCAATGAGGTGACCATATGCACCGCTGTCGTTCCCTGGGAGTGCAGGCTTTTGGGCCCATCCTGAACTTGGTGCCCGTGGCCGAGAGTGTGGTGAAGCTGACCGCAGTGTGCATGGAGTGCTTCCGGGAAGCTGCCTACACCAAGAGGCTGGGCACGGAGAAAGAGGTAGCTCCTACCACCTTCTCCCCGCAGGGCAGGCTGGGATGCAGCTCTGCCTCCTGAGTCCAGGCCTTTCACATCACCCTTTCTGTGTCCCTGTGGCCAGGTTGAGGTGATTGGTGGAGCAGACAAGTACCACTCTGTGTGTCGCCTCTGCTACTTCAAGAGGGCCTCGGGCCAGCCTGCTGGGGTGGACAACAAAGAGAACTGCCCGGTGCTGAGCAAGCCTGGGGAGGTGGCTGCAGCAGCCACCAGGAAGCTCTTTGCCCCTCAGCAGGTCCTGCAGTGCAGCCCGATCAACTGAGGAGGCCTGAGAAGGGCCATCTGCCGCCACCTAGCGGTCGCCTGCCCCCCCCCGCTGTGTGGCCAGCCAGTTGGGGAGGGTTGCTGTGCCTGGGGGACTTTCTGAGGCTGCCACACACGTCACGTGTCACATGGCTCCCTCATTGCCTGCTCACCATCCCTTTCTTGGTTCCCCTCTGGGCTGTTGGGATGAGCTGCAGACACACGCACACCCCCTTCTCTGTGGAGTGGGGCAGAGCCACATGCTGTTGTGACATCAGTGCTGCCGGCCTCTTCCCCCTTTTGTGGCTTTCACTGTCAAGTTTCTGTTCTCCCTGGGAAGTCTGGGCACTAGCACTTTGCGCCTTGGCCCACACAGCTTTGGTCCCTCTGCCAGGACAGGTCCCACCTTCTGGGGACGGCCTGGCCTCATGCCCTCTGGCTCCCTTTGGGCTCAGAGCCCTTCTATGCTCTTCCGCTGTTTTTCTCCAGAACTACAGCACTTGTCACCTTGTGACACTGACTCAGCTGGGGCTCAGACCCCAGGGAATCATCTTTAAAAGTGGGAAGCAGGGGAAGGGTCCATGCTTCAGTGTGTGAAATTAGTAACTAATATTAAAATTCAATAGTTGGTGAAAGTTCATTTCTCTTCAACTTGTTTCAGATGGCTCTGATGTGATTTGAGTGGGGGATATTTTCCAGATCTTTTTGTAGTACTAGTGCCCTCTTAATCACAACCCCTTTTAACCAAAAAATGATTCTAGAATGTATCCTAAGAGGAGTGTTCACCTGGCTCCCTGCCTGGGGCAAGGCTGGGCAGATGAGGCTGCTGTCCACTGGACCCCCCCAGGTCAGGTTTTGTTTGTGAAACGGACACTTGATAGCTGAGAAGCCAAGATAACGCAGCTCAGCTGTGCCTCAGAAAATGAGCTGTTGGCAGCTCACCCAGAGTCAGGATCCGCTTGGAGGGGGTGCTCAGACGAGGTGCTGGCCTTCTGACACTGCCTTTCCTTTGCTACACTCACTCCATTTGCTGAGGATTTGTCACAAGCCACAGGTGCAGCCTGTCCTGCAGCATTAAGGCCTAGGATACACCGACCTGGGAGTTGGGTCCTACTCCTCTGTACTCAGGATTTTGAAACTCAGGGCCCACTGTTGACAGCTGCCTCTGTCATTGCTCAAAAGGGGAAGTTGAGAGTTGCTTCATGGGCCCTGGCCTCTCCTGGCCAGCAGGGCTCAGGCTTTCAGTTGTGGGCTGGGGCAGCCAGGCCCTCTCCATGCCATGGCCCAGAAGGGGGTCCAGAGGTGCTGACCCCCCATGGGTCCTGCTATAAAAGGGGCAATCCCTAGGTGCCTACAACTCTGGGAAGGAGACAGCAGGGCTCTCGCCAGGCGGTCCAGGAAAGTCAGCTGTGCAAGCTGAGCACAGTTGCTATTTTAAGACGTTGGTGAAAGGCCCATGAAGAATGAGACCCTGGACTGGGAAGAGGCTACCACCACTTTGTTCAAAATATAAGTAGTTCCATAAGGCCAGCCCCACGGGTGTTCCCAGAACCAAATCTCTTCCGCTCACCCTAAGGCTGAGGCCAGCCAATGACAATGGAGACTGGATGAGAAAATCTTTATTCTGTCCAACTGTCTGGCAGAATCCATCCAGGGGGCCAGGGCATTTTCTCCAAGGCTCAGCCCTTGGCCCTTACCCACCTTTAACTAGCAAAGGCAGAATATTTACATAAAGCTGGGTGTTGTCAGGCAAAGCCCCTCCCCACTGCCACGGGTGGGGAGTAAGAAGGAAATGCTGCCCATCCCCCTGGGCTGGACAGCTGCCCTGCCCCCACACCCAGGGCAGCCCAAAGGCACTGGCACAGGGTGGTGACCCCAGACCATACAGCAGTGAACATGGGGCCTGGCCCCAGGCTAGGCAGGGACTGTGAGTGTGGGGACAACCTGAGTGAGGAGGAGGCAGGGGGCTGGAGCCTATCACCAGCCACAGAAGATGGGTGAGCCCCCCCCCCCATCTTTGGCAGAGAACCCCAGTAACTGGCTGCCACCACTGTGGCCTGGGCTCTGCTCCTTTGGGCTGGGGAAGAAGCGAAGGCACTTGTAGAAATGGCACAGGAGGTTCCTCCCACTACTAGCTACTCCAGGCCGGGCTGGGGCTCATTAAAAGCAATTAAAAAACCCATCTGGCAAAAACCCTCTTCTAAAAAAATGCTCTTGAGTGAGTGGGTGCCTAGGAAGGCCCCTGGGCACAGGCCTGGGTTGTGGGGGTATGGCTCTGGGGAGCAGAGGGGGCTCTAACTGCAGCAGACACCGGCAGGAGAAGCTGGCAGCCTTGGAAACAGGACATGGGGAAAGTCCAGGCCCCAGCGGCCCCGTCCCCTTCCCACCTGCCACTCTCAGTACACAGGGGGTGGCTGGTAGCCCTCAGTGGTCTCTGCGTTCTGGGTGAAGGGTGGCTGCTGATAGTTGTCCACAGGCGCTCCTGGGTAGGAGGCGTACGCTGTGCTGGGGTCCGGAGTAGGATCTACGTAGTTCTGGGTGAAGTCATCCACACCAGCTCTGTAGCGCTGGTAGGCTAGGGAGGGCAGCACACCCTGCAGGGAGTCCCAAGGTTTCCCTGGGTTAAAGAGGGAAATGGGGTGTAGGGGGAAGGGGACCTCAGGACTCCACAAAGCTGCCCACCCCAGGCCCACCTACCCAGGAGAATATAGAAAAGAAGCTGAAGGTGATGGCTGCCCGGGCAGAGTCGGCACCAATGAGCACATCATCTGGGTTAGTGGCAGTCCACTGGTGGGTGAGGAAGCAGAAACCAACAAACCACAGGAAGGTCCAGAGAGCTGGGGAGAAGACAAGGAGGGCTCAGCTCCAAGGAAGGGCAGGGGCTTTCCAGGGCCCTGGGAGGGCAGGGCAGGCCCTAAGCAGGGATCTCCCGGGAGCCCCAGGGTATGTAAGCCACAGGAGCAGGAGGGCCAGGTGGAGGCCCCAGGAAGCCTGGCTCCAAAGTCCTGAACTCAGGCTTCAATGCCAGTGGGTTTCAGCAGATGGGCAGAAATGCCTACTTCCAGCCCAGAGAATAGACAAAGGGACACAGACAAAGCCTCTGCTCAACTGGGGCTGGGGACCCTGAGCTGATTCCAGTCTCTCTTGAGGGGGCTGAGGCCCCTCCATCCCAGAATGCTAGAGCTAACCCCTCCCATGCCAGTTCACCTCCCAAACTCCAAGGGTTGTTAGTGGCAGATACCTGAGAAAAGCAGGTCACTGATGACCAGGTACTTGCGGTCAGTGACATTGCTAATCTGGGGGAAATATACGTCAATCACCAAGAAGAAGGCTGAGGCCAGGAAGGCCAGCACCCCGATGGCACTGCCGTAGCGGCAGGCATCTTCGTTGTGGTTGAACACGCAGTACATCTGACTTGATGAGTGGGTGTTGCTGTAGCCCTCCCCAAAGATGCATGAGAACACAACCAAAGCGAAGACCTGAGGGAAGAGGAGGGTCCAGTAGGGCTGGGGGGTCCCGAGAACAGCCCCCGTGGGTACACACAGCAGAGTCCCCTCTTAAGACTCGGGAGACAGGAGACACGGGGAATGATGGGACGTTGGCAGACTGCCTGTCCCTGCTGCCTGCAGGAACTACCTCATTAGGGCACGTGATGGGGATGCAGGGTAATCACCCCACCACCAGCCCACCCCCACTTTGAGCCAGTTTAGGCTCTTTTTTTTTTTAACAACTTCAATTGCCTTTATTGGCTCGGTGCCTGTGGCTCAAGCAGCTAAGGCGCCAGCCACATACACCTGAGCTGGCGGGTTCAAATCCAGCCCGGGCCCACCAAACAATGACGGCTGCAACCAAAAAATAGCCCAGCGTTGCAGCAGGTGCCTGTAGTCCCAGCTATTTAGGAGGCTGAGGCAGGAGACTCGCTTGAGCCCAGGAGTTGGAGGTTGCTGTGAGCTGTGATGCCACAGCATTCTACCCA
>NW_003852413.1:4095116-4097087 GCF_000181295.1 Otolemur garnettii
CATTGTTTGGCGGGTCTGGGCTGGGGATTCGAACCCGCCACCTTAGGTGTACGTGGCTGGCGCCTTAGCCGGTTGAGCTATAGGCGCCGAGCCTATGGACACAACTCTTAACTCAGACCCCTGGAGGACCCAGGGTACAGCCTATCCACCAGCCAGAGCTCCCCAGAGAGGTTCCACCCCTTAGGAACAGCCCATGCCACCTCCCCAGACTTTAAGGCCAACACCTATGCCTACCCCACCTCATCAGTTGCAAGAGGGCCCTGGGCCTCTCCCCTGGCAGGTCCTGCCCCTGTCACACAGGCAGCTCTCACTGAGACTGGAGCAGACAGTCCCAATCCCCACCCCCACCCCGTAGGAACTGAAGCCGGAACTCCGCAATGCTGGGAGCCGGCTGACCATCCAAGACTCCTGGCACTGCCGTCCCGACCCACTGGGCATCTGTTCCTTGGGCACAGCCCAAGACAGAGGCTGTTAGACCCCAACGGCCAGGCTGGGAGGGGACACCTCAAAGGCTCTGGGCCCAAGTACGGTCTGGGCACTGCAGGAGCACCCTCTGACACCTCCAGCTTCCAGCGCTGGTTGTCCAAACGTGGACCCACTCCCCAATCTAGTGTTGGAGCTCTCGGCCAGCTTATGGGGAGGGGTACGCCTTGGGGACACTCAATCGTGGGTGGCTTGCTCCTGAATAGGAAGGAGACCTAGTTTCAGGGTGCGAGGACGCACCCCACGTGGCTTCGGAAAGCCCCTTCCTGGTGAATCTCCCAACAAGGAACCGCAGCATGCGGGCCACCTGTCCAAGAGCAGCCCCCAGGCTTCTCCCGCTGTCAGAGGGGCTAGGGCCTGCTCCTGGGTGCGCCTCCCGATACCCTGCGCAGGGCGGCGGGGCTGGGGCCGGGGCCAGGGCCAGGGAGTGGGGTAGGTGGCGGGAGCCGGAGCCGAGAAGGGACAGCGCGACCCAGAACGGGAAGGGAGGAAAGGCGGGGTGGGACGCCAGACGTCGGCTTCACTCCAATGCCAGGCCCGGGACGCGCGGCCGGAGCCACCTGTCGCGGCCGCGGGCCCGCACGCTCGCCGTTCCCGCAGGGCCCGGCGCGATTGTGTCCCAGCCGGCCCAGCCTTCCCCTGGGGCTCACCATGCACACGGCGCGCACCACCACCTGCGGCTGCGTCAGGAAACGCCACAGGTCGAAGGAGCCGCCCGCCTTGGCCGCGCCATAGGCCCCGCTCTCCATGTCGCTTTCGCCACCGCCGCCGCCGCCGCCGCGGAACGCTGAGGAACCGGCAGGACAAGCCCATGCGCCCCGCCCCCGCCCCGCCCACGGGGGCGTGGCCAGGAGGCCTCCAGGGACCGAGGGCAAAGTGTGGCCCTCGCGCGCTGTGGGAGGGCATGCGTTTCCACCGGTTGGGGGTCGTCCAGCCTCTGAGGGCTCATGGTCCACCCCACCGCCTTATCGGTGGCTCGTCCCCCTGCTGCGCTGGCCTGCAGCACTACTGGGAAGGGTCAGAGTTTCCCAGGAGGAGGGACAGACGGGGGCCCCTCATAGTCTCGCTCCCGTCCTCCGGTCTCTTCCTTCCTACCGGAATCCCGTCAAACACCTGTTCCGGACCCCAGCAGCCCAGGATCCAGGCTCCTGAGCTCAGCGTTCCCCCTTCCCATCCCACTCAAAACCCCAGGCCAGGCCCGGCGCCTGTAACACATACACCGGAGCTGGAGGGTTCGAACCCAGCCCGGGTCTGCCAAACAACAACGCAATTACAACAACAAAAGAAATAGCCGGGCGTTGTGGCGGGCGCCTGTAGGGGGGCTGAGGCAAGAGAATCGCTTAAGCCCAAGAGTTTGAGGTTGCTGTGAGCTGTGATGTCACCGCACTCCACCGAGGACGACACAGTGAGACTCTGTCACTTTTTTTTTTTGAGCCTTAAGCTATCATCCTCGGTAGAGTGCGTGGCATCACAGCTCACAGCAACCTC
>NW_003852413.1:4097107-4098865 GCF_000181295.1 Otolemur garnettii
AAAAAAAAAAAAAGGAATGAACCTACGGACCACAGATCAGTGGTAACAGGATTTTATTAGGCAGAAGGGAATACGGGAATAAAAAGCACCAGAGCTCTGGCAAAGGGGAAGACCCAAGTCAGGAGTCTCCTACATGGGAGACTTTGTCTAGGGATATGTAGACTTAGCAGATGGAAAAACACCTTTTCAAAGTTAACAGGTGTATTAACAAATGAATGAATGCAATCCCTGTATCAGGACTTTGCGGTTTTTGTCTCAGGGAAGGCATTAGGGTGTGTGCTTCCTACTCAAGGTGGAACCACCTAAAACGTTTCAGGCTGCTTTGTTCAAGACCTTGCTAGAGACCAGAGGGTATGGCCTGGAAAGGGCGGCTTGTTTGTGAGCTGGCTGGCCTCTGGAAAGGAGGATCTGATTTCTGAGCTCACTGGGCTTAGAGAATGAGGGGTCCCTGCCCAGGCCTGAGTGGGAGAACCCTGTATCATCTCCATACCTGGATGGATGGTGGTGAGCATCTGAGAGGCGAGAACAGGGGCCCACACAGAGCCCCCTTCTTTCTGTGTTCAGAATATCCTCGCACCAACACCAACATTATCTCACATGGTTACCCTTTTTGCGGCAAGAGAAGCTAAAATGTACTCATTTACCATGAATTCCAACTCTACACAGTACAATTTTATTACCCACAACTCTTATGTTCTGTGTTAGGTCCCTACACCTGTTCACCCTACCTGTCTGCTACTGTGTGTCCTCTCACCTTCAGTCTCCATCCCTCTACCCCACTTTTCTTTTCTTTCTTTAGCGGCCTGGGCTGGATTCAAGCCCGCCACCTTAGGTGTAGGTGGCTGGCGCCTTAGCCACTTGAGCCACAGGAGCCGAGCCGAGACTCTGTCTCAATTTAAAAAAAAGAAAAAACCTGCCTGGCCCTAGGGCTAAGTCTTGCCGGGCTGGATCCCAAGGCTGAGAAGGGCAGTGTGGCTTCAGGGTTCCGGGTTCCAAGATGGTGTACAAACAGAAACTAAGTCCTCGGGGTAACAGGCAGGAGGAGGAGCTTCGTCCAGTTGTAACTGCCCCTCCCCACCCCGGCTCCAAAACAGATGCGGAGCGTCTGGTACCGCGAAGGTGGGGGTGGATTCTGTGTGTGTGCTGGGATTGTGTTCTCCCGGCCACAGGCTGACCTGGGCAGTAAGGAATTCCAGACGACCTTTGCTAGTACTAAAGAAGGGTTAATGAGGACATATGCGCGAGGTGGGGTGCAGTCTGCCAGGCTGAAGTGTGAGTTTAGCCAGAGGACTGGGCCAGCTGGGGATGGATGCCTCTCCAAGGGAGAGGGGAGCAGGCATGACGGAAGGGCTTGACCTTTTCAGTCTGTCCCAGACCATCTCCCTGTTTTCAGTAGGTCCTTGGTCTCCGGGATTCAAGAATGAACACACGGGCGGGCGGCGCCCATAGTTCAGTGGGTAGGGCGCCTGCCACATACACCGAGGCTGGCGGGTTGAAACCCGGTCTGGTCCAGCTAAAAACTGCAACAACAACAAAACAGCCAGGCGTTGTGGCAGGCTCTGTAGTCCCAGCTACTTGGGAGGCTGAGGCAAGAGAATTGCTTAGGCCCAAGAGTTTCAGGTTGTTGGCTCGGCGCCTGTGGCTCAAGCGGCTAAGGCGCCAGCCACATACACCTAAGGTGAACCTTTTTGGCAACTGAGCCCACGATGGGGAATTTTGTGGGTTAGAGTTAAAACACAGGTGGTGGGCTCGGCGCCT
>NW_003852413.1:4101145-4106759 GCF_000181295.1 Otolemur garnettii
AGAAGAAGAAGAAGAAAGAAAAAACAGAAAAATATTTTAACCACATTCTCTTCTTTTTTCTCAATACTGGTTTGTTAAGAACTTTTGTCTCCCAAAAAGATAGGTGCAAATCCATAAATCTAGACATAAGATTAAATAGGTAGGGAGCAGGATAAAACAGTGACATATAAGACAAAAATCCCTATTTATACTTATCATGATTATACATATCCCATGAAAATTCCTATGTTGTAAACACTGATTTCCTATAAACCATCAAGATTTCCTACGATATCTGCCTGTTAGTACAAACACCATTACTGTAATTGATTTTTGTTTTGGTGAAAAGCTTCTTTTTAAACGGCTTCCCCTAAGCAGAAATATGAGCAGTTTTTCGTTTTATAGAGACAGAGTCTGACTTTATCACCCTTGGTAGAGTAACGTGGCATCACACGGCTCACAGCAACCTCCAACTCCTGGGCTTAGGCGATTCTCTTGCCTCAGCCTCCGGAGTAGCTGGGACTACAGGTGCCCACTACAACACCCAGCTATTTTTTTGTTGTTGTTGCAGTTCGGCCAGGGCTGGGTTTGAACCTGCCACCCTTGGCATATGGGGCTGGCGTCCTACCCACTGAGCCACAGGTGCCGCCCAATATGAGCAGTTTTGATGGATATCACAAATAAGTCCAGAACAGAAATTACTGAAAAGGAAATAGCTACAGCAACCCAAAATGGTCCTCAGGTGGGGCCGCTTGTCACCAGCAAGCTGGTCAGGAAGGACGGGCATGTTTCCATGCAGCAGAGGCTACTCCATGGGTGGCCTGCTAACTTTTCCTTCCTGCTGGGGCAAACATCAGGCTGGTTCCTGTGCCAGGCTGGAAGTGACATCAATGTCCAGTGCAGTGCCCTCACACTGGTGGCCTCTGGTGAGAGGACCCTTGGATTTCTGGCACTTCTGTGTGGGGAGGGTGTGCCATGCCAGAGCATCTGGGAGGCAGGCTGGTAGGAGGTGAGACAGCTCCACCCAGCCTGGGCTCCATTGCAGCTGTCACCTCCAGGATGTTGGAGGTAGGAAATAGATGCTGGACGCAAGGAAAAGCCAGAGCTGCCGTTGGCCTGAGTGGTCCCATAGGGATATCTCTACCTGGGGCCTGGCCCTGTGTCCTGAAGGGTGAAGTCAGCCAGGAGCTGGGACACTAACTCTGGCAGGGTGGAAGAAGGTAGCACAGGCGTGACTGGAAGGTTTTAGATCCCTCTTCCCCCAAAGTTCTCATTATTATTTTTTTTGAGACAGAGCCTCAGGCTATCCCCCTGGGTAGAGTGCTATGGTATCACAGCTCACAGTAACCTCTAACTCCTGGGCTCAAGCGAGTCTCCTGCCTCAGCTTCCCAAGTAGCTGGGACCACAGGCACCTGCCACAACGCCCAGCTATTTTTTGGTTGCAGCTGTCATTGTTGTTTTGGCGGGCCTGGGCTGAATTTGAACCCGCCAGCTTAGGTGTATGTGGCTGGTGCCTTAGCCACTTGAGCCACAGGCGCCGAGCCCAAAGTTCTCATTATAAAACTCCCAGTGAACCCGGAGGCTTAGCTGGGACTGCTGTCTCCTTCAGGCGGCCTTCCGGAGTACCCCCTCCACCTGTGTCTGGGCTCCTACCCCCCACCTGCAGTGTAGACTGCACAATTTCACATTTGGTTTTAGTCTTGTGTGGTATATTTCAGGTTGCTAGACTTCGCCAATAAAAATACAATTAAATTTGAATTTCAGAAAAAAATACTTTTTAAAATATAAGTATGTCCTATGCAAAATGTATCTAGTTATAGTCTTTCAGTCTTGTCTGTTTTACTGGAAGGGAAGCAAATTTCTTCCGAGAAAGAACTGTCACTTAGAAGATTCTAGATTCAAGGACTCCCCCAGACCTTCAGCCTGGTGGTCTAATATGGGCTTATATGGGCTGGGCACAGTGGCTCATGCCTATAATCCTAGCACTCTGGAGGCCAAGGCAGGCAGATTGCTTGAACTCATGGGTTCAAGCTCAAGACCAACCTAGGCAAGAGAGCGAGATCCCGTCTCTAAAAATAGCCAGGCATGGCTTAGTGCCCGTAGCACAGTGGTTATGGCGCCAGCCACATACGCCAAGGGTAAAGGGTTTGATCTTTGGCCTGGGCCAGCTAAACATCAATGACAACTGCATCAAAAATATAGCTGGGCATTGTGACAAGCGCCTGTAGTCCCAGCTACTTGGAAGGCTCAGGCAAGAGAATCACTTAAGCCCAAGACTTTGAGGTTGCTGTCTCTGACACTAAGGCACTCAACCCCAGGACAACTGAGTGAGACTGTCTCAAAATAAATAAGTAAACAAACATTCTCATAGATTAGGAAAAACCACTACACTTAGTTTTACCCTGGCCACCTCTGAAAAGCTTTCATTTAATCCTTTTCATAACCCCAGGGCAGATCTTTTTATTATCTTTGTTTTGCAGCTGAGGTCCAGGGGTTGGGTGGCAGCTTGTTAGCATAGGCATTAGAACTCTCCATGGGGCAGAGGATCCCAGGCTCTTCTCCTCAAGGCTATCTCCACCCCCTCTGTGTTCTTGGGCCATGCATGGCAAAGAAAGGATGGGGGAGCCATAGTCCCATGTAGGTCAGGCAATACTTCCTGGGTCCCACCAAACCTGTTAAGATGAGGACGTCAAGGAGAAGAAGGGAGGTTGGAGCTGAACACAGTGGGGTTTGACATCAGACTGCCACGCCCTAGCTGTGTGGCCTGGGGCAACTTCCTTGTCCTCCCAGAGCTTTAGCTTTCACTTCTATAGAGCCTAAAGCTAGAACCCCACCCTCAGCACTGCTGTGGAGCTCAAATAAGATAAAGCAGGCAGGGCAGATCAGGTTAGATAAAGATAAAGCTGGCGGGCTGGGGGCTCACGCTGTAATCCCAGCACTCTGGGAGGCCAAGCCGGCAGACTGCCAGAGTTCAGGAGTTTGAGATCAGCCTGAGCAAAATCAAGACTCTGTCTCTACTAAAAATAGAAAAAAAAAAAAAAAAAAAAAGAGGCAAGAGGATCACTTGAGCCCAAGAGTTGGAGGTTGCTGCTAACTGATGCCATGGCACTCTACCCAGGGTGACAGCTTGAGGCTCTGTCTCAAAGAAAAAAAAATGACTCATGTAATCCCAGCACTGTGGGGGGCTGAGGGAGAATTGCTTAAGCTCAGGAGTTGGAGACTTGCCTGAGCAAGAGTGAGACCCTACTCCTAAAAAAAAAGGAAAAACCCAGCAGGGTGCCGTGGTGAGGGCCTGTAATCCCAGCAGCTTCTGGAGGCTGAGGCAGCCGGATGCCCACAGCCCAAGTCTGAGGTTACAGTGAGTGATGATGCCATTGCACTCTGCTCAGGGACATAGGGTGGGACTCTGTCTCAACAACTACAACAACAACAACAAAAAAGCAAAGAAATAAAAATAAAAAAATAAGCAAGGAAATAAAAAAAAAGATAAAGTGCAAAAAGCTCAGACTTTGGCTCAGCCCTGGTTGTTCAGTGGGTACGACGCCAGCCACATACACGGAGGCAAGTGGGTTTGGACCCAGCCTGGTCCTGCTAAATAACAATGACAACTGCAACAACAACAACAAAAGAGCCAACCGTTGTGGTGGGCACCTACTTGGGAGCCAAGGCAAGAGAATCTCTTAAGCCCAAGGGTTAGAGGTTGCTGTGTGCTGTGACTTCATAGCATTCTACCCAGGGTGACAGTGAGACTCTGTCTCAAAAAAAAAAAAGCTTAATCAGCCTGCAGTCAGCACTGACACATGGGCACTTGGAGACCCTGGTGACCGCTGCCTTCTTGGTCCAGCCAGAGGACTGTGCATAGCCCTGTGGGCAGCAGTCTGTCCTGTCCCCACTCTCATGCCCTGGTGCTCTCTAATCCCTGTCCCCATGGCTTGCCACTCCCACACCAGGAGCTGCCGGCCCATGGGCTCCCCAGCCCTGTGCCCACTGGGCACTCACTAGCCCATAGCGACCACTACCTCTGCAGCCTGGTGCTGGCTGCACTTGAGTGTGACATAGATGGTGAAAGAAGCCAGGTCGTGGGTCTCCACCATCTTCTCTGCCACCCCTGCCTCCTTGTCTGGGCTGTCCCAGAGGGAGAAGGTGAAGGGTGGAGTCCCAGGGGTGAGTAGCTTCTTAGGAGTGCCCTGTGGCTTTTGGGGAAAACTCCCAGGACTGTGTATGCAATGAAGACCTTGGGGCTGATTTCTGGGAGGTAAACAGACGGAAGGAAGAAAGAAACCAACATTTATCAAGTACCTTAAGAAAATACTGGTTCAGCAGTTCTTCCAAAAGTTAAAGACACCGGGCTCTGTGGCTCATGCCTATAATCCTAGCACTCTGGGAGGCCAAGGTTGGGTAGAGCCAGTTATCTCTAAAAATAGCTGAGTGTTGTGGTGGGCTCCTGTAGTCCTGGCTACTTGGAAGGCTGTGAGGCAGGAGGATCGCTGGAGCCCAGGAGTTTGAGGTTACTGTGAGCTATGATGACCACACAGCTATGTTTGCACCTCAGCCTGGGCAATAGAGACTCTGTCTCAAAAAAAAAAAAAAAAAGGATTACCTTATGATCCAAAGGTTCCACTTCTAGACATACAGGAAAGGAGCTGAAAACAGACCGTGCACACACATCCACAGCAGCACTGTCACCCGCCATTAACGGGTGACGGACAAACACAACACCATTCATCCATACCGTGGAATATTATTCAGCCTTAAAGAGAAATGAAGTTCAGGCACAGGCTGTAATGTGGGTGGACCTTGACAGTATTATGGGAAGTCGCAGCAGTCAACATTTTTTTAAATTTTTATTTATTTACTTATTTTTCTTCAACACTGCCTTCACAGAATTATGCAAAAACCTTTGATTTGAAGGAAGTAAAGTTATATCTAGAGATGAAATTATTCTCTGGGTTAGCAGGCTTCTACCAATAATCTCACCAATGTGAGCCTCAGGGCCAAGAAGCCACCCCCTCCTGCAATCTAAAGGGTGTCTCAGCTGGGTGAAGTGGCTCATGCCTATAATCATAGTACTCTAGTGAAGCTGAGGTGGGTGGATTGCCTGGGGTGGATAACTCATGAGTTAGAGACCAGCCTGAGCAAGAGCGAAGGTGTCTCTAAAAATACCTGGGCATTATGGCTGGTGCCTGTAGTCCCAGCTACTCAGGAATCTGAGGCAAGAGAATCTCTCTTTTTTTAAAATTT
Source organism: Otolemur garnettii (assembly GCF_000181295.1). Taxonomy (NCBI): domain Eukaryota; kingdom Metazoa; phylum Chordata; class Mammalia; order Primates; family Galagidae; genus Otolemur; species Otolemur garnettii. The sequence continues at coordinate 4,106,367 of NW_003852413.1, forward strand.
TTATTATTTATTTATTTTGAGACAGAGCCCCAAGTTATCACCCTGGGTAGAGTGCCGTGGCATCACAGCTCATAGCAACCTCCAACTCCTGGGCTCAAGCTATTCTCCTGCCTCTGCCTCCCAAGTAGCTGGGACTATAGGTGCCCACCACAATGCCCGGCTATTTTTTGGTTGCAGCTGTTATTGTTGTTTGGTGGGTCCAGGCTGGATTAGAACCCACCAGCACAGGTATATGTGGCTGGCGCCTTAGCCACTTGAGCCACAGGTACCGAGTCAGAGAATCTCTTGAGCCCAAGAGTTTCAGGGCTTGGCGCCTGTAGCTCAAGCTGCTAAGGCACCAGCCACATACACCAGAGCTGGTGGGTTCAAATCCAACCCAGGCCTGCCAAACAA
>NW_003852413.1:4107585-4115669 GCF_000181295.1 Otolemur garnettii
TTTTTTTTTGAGACAGAGTCTCACTCTATTGCCCTCAGCAGAGTACCGAGGTGTCACAGCTCACAGCAACCTCCAACTCCTGGGCCTTGGCGATTCTCTTGCCTCAGTCTCCCGAGTAGCTGGGACCACAGGTGCCTGCCACAACGCCCAGCTACTTGTTTCAGTTTGGCCAGGGCTGGGTTCGAACCTGCCACCCTCAGTATATGGGATCAGTGCCCTACCCACTGAGCCACAGGCGCTGCCCACAGGAACCACATTTAAGTGGCATTCACTTTTTACTTTAGGGCTTGCTTGGTTTTCCCTTTTTGATAATTTAGTTTATGCATTTAGCTCACCTGTTATTTAATTTAAAATTCAACTACTTGGCAGTGCACACAGCTCACTGGGTAGGGCGTTGTGGCAGGTGTCTGTAGTTCCAACTACTTGGGAGGCTGAGGCAAGAGACTCAGTTAAGCCTAAGAGTTTGAGGTTGCTATGAGTTGTGACACCATGCACTCTACCGAGGGCAACATAGTGAAATTCTGTCCCAAAAAAATAAAAATAAAATTCAACTAACGACTGTGTCAGAACGTTTGAATGATGGCATAGCACACCCTGAAATTTGACAAAATGACAACCAGCCACCTTGCGGTCAGGAAGCTAAGCTATACCAAGGCTGGGCTAAGCATTGCTGCACAGAGCTTCCTTCTGATGGGAAGACACTCGTGCTGCTAAAGAGAGCACGACCACGGCGCTAGGGCCCAGCAGGGCTCGGGGACCTTTGGAATTGCCCACATCTCTTTCCAGACTTGTCCCTGTGTTAACTAGAAGCTTGGAAGTACTAATCCCAGCCCTGAAGATTGGCACTCAGACCAGAGGTGAGGTCTGGGGATCTGATGTTGAACAAACAGCCTGTCTCTGGAGGGTTGGAGTGTGTCGTAGGCACAAGCACCCACGCATGGGACTTCAGGATCAAGTCAAATGGTTAACTGAACTCCAGTATTCCATGCTGGGTCAGAGTGGGGTCTAACAAGAAGAGGAAAGGAGACGCAGAGATGCTCACAGGGACGATAGCACCAGCCACCAAGACAGAACAACAAGCAGGTTCTTCCTCAGGCTCGGAAGGCGCCAGCCCGGCCTACTTCATCTTGAATTCTGGCTCCCAGCCCCGTGAGAGGAAACATTTCTGTCATTTTAAGCCACCTGGTTTGTCGTCCTTTGTTAGAGCAGACCCAGGAAATCCACACAACACCCCTTTTAAGCAGTTCTTGTGAAATCTTAGAATCTCACTCTAGGAAATACCATTTGATACTAGGAGCAAATGTTGGAAAATCTGTCCATGTTCCTTTGCTCTCTCTCAAGGGAGCACAGTCTAGTTTAAATCTGTCCCTCAGGCTCGGCGCCTGTAGCTCAGTGGCTAAGGCGCCAGCCACATACACCAGAGCTGGCGGGTTCGAACTCAGCCCGGGCCTGCCAAACAACAGTGACAACTGCAAAAGAAAAAAAAAATAGCTGGGTGTTCTAGGGGGCACCTGCAGTCCCAGGTACCTGGGAGGCTGAGGCAAGAGAACGGCTTAAGTCTAAGAGTTTGAGGTTTCTTTTTATTTTGCAGTTTTTGGCTGGGGCCGGGTTTGAACCCACTACCTCCGGTATATGGGGCTGACACCCTGCTCTTTGAGCTACAGGAGCCACCCTGAGTTTGAGGTTTCTGTGAGCTGTGATGCTACGGCACTCTACTGAGGGCGACATAATGAGACTCTGTCTCCAAAAAAAAAAAAAAAATTCTGTCCTTCAACCAGCTATTCCTCCCTCAGAAGGAGGACCTTGTTATCACGTCCACATCATTCCCACAAGAATGCCTGGGCCCCCAGGTCACCCTCAAACTTCCTGCCCCAGCCTTTCTGGGGCTCTGCAAGTTCCTGAGTGTGCTGTCTCCAAACCTCCCCCGTCCCGAAGTGCCCGAAGTGCCCTCTGGAATATGAGCTCACTGGGCAAAGTCCCTGTATCCTCAATCTTTCAGCCAACATCTTCTCATCTATATCTGACAGAACTAGACCCCTCCTCCCCAGGAGCTGTGCACCTGCTGCTGTCTCAGGTGGCACTGGGCTGGGACACAGAGTCAACATCCTCTTGATACTTCTTCCTCCCTAAACTATTGCCCCTCCTCCCCAAACTCCAGCTCATGTGTTCTGGCATATTCCTCCCTGTCCCCGTGCAGCAGTGATCTGCAAAGTTTTATCATTCCCTGAAGATTCCCATCCTTGATTCCTACCACAATTAGTATCACATTTGATAGCATTTTTGGAGATTTCTTTTTCTTTTTTGTCACCCTCAGTAGAGTGCCAGGGCATCACAGCTCACAGCAACCTCCAACTCCTGGGCTTAAGCGATTCTCTTACCTCAGCCTCCCATGTAGCTGGGACTATGGGTGCCTGCCACAACACCCAGCTATTTTTTGGTTGTAGTCACTGTTGTTTGGCAGGCCTGGGCTGGATTTGAACCCACCAGCTCTGGTGTATGTGCCTAGTACCTTAGCTGCTTGAGCTACAGGTCCCAAGCCAATTTCTTTCTTTTTATTTTTGTTTTTTTGAGACACTTTTTTATTTTGCAGTTTTTGGCGGAGGCCGGGTTTGTACCCACTACCTCCGGTATATGGGGCTGACACTCTACTCTTTGAGACACTTTGTTGCCCTCAGTACAGTGCCACGGTGTCATAGGTCACAGCAACCTCAAACTCTTGGGCTCAAGTGATTCTTTTCCCTTAGCCTTCTGAGTAGCTGGGACTACCGGCACCTACCACAGCACCTGGCTATTTTTAGAGATGTGGTTTTGCTCTTACTCAGGCTGGTCTTGAACCTCTGAGCTCAGACAATCCACTCCCTTCAGCCTCCCAGAGTGCTACGATTAGGATTATAGGCGTGAGCCACCACATCCAGCCTGGAGATTTCAAAATACACAGAAATCATCATCTTTCCCAAGTACTGGCCTTTCAATTCCTTAACTTCTAGCATTTTGTGGCCCTTCCTACTGCCACTGAAGTTGTTCAGCCATGTGACATGCTACGGTCAGGTGCACTTCATAAACCCCATCCTTCCAGATGCTTGGGCCAAAGACTGTAGCACCTGTGTCCTCCCCACCCCACCCCTACCAGCAGGTGCTATGCATCTCCAGAGTACATGCCTTCTCCTGCCTCCCTCTGCATTCCCTCCTCTAGGGCCTGGGAGCACCCTCATGGCTCTCTGGGATTCTCCCTTTGAGCCCCATCCCAACAAATTAGCCAAATAACCCCATCCAGGACAAAACAGGTGGTGTGCTCTGCCCCACCGAGCCCTCCCTCCTCAGGCAGCCCCTTGCTCAGGCCCTGACCCTGCTTGCTAGGCTCTGGGTACACGGGGCCTTTGTCTGGGTGCATCCCACTCTCCTACCCACCTTGAGTCCTTGCTGTGTGGACCCTTCTCAGAGGTGACAGTGTCATCTGAAATGCCATCTCCTTCCTTCCAACTCCCCACCCCCCCAACCATGTTCCTTCTACCCTGCTTGCTTCTTCCAAAACATTCTGCCCAGCCCGGCTAGAATGTAGGACAGGGAGGGTTTGGCTTCTGCATGTCCTCAGGCCCTGCAATGGTGGCTGCCACCAAACATGTGGGCGAGGGATCCGAGCAGAAGGCAGAAGCCTGGGGGTGGGGGAGGCGGCGCCCCTGCGCAGGGACTTGCCCAGGCCCAGCTGCTGGTGCTCTTTATAGCGGCAGCACCAAGGACAGGCCGGGTTTTAAAGCAAATGAGGAAATGATAGTTCAGCCTGTGCCTCCTTCAAGTGAGATGGGTGTCACCATTACCCCACACCTGCCCTTAAGTAGGATAGAGGGGGATGCCTTGCCCTATGACCTGGTGACCCGGTGCCTGAGGTACAGGGATGGATGGGACAAGACAGGGAGTGACTGACCACCTTTCCTTTAACAGACACAAGGGCTAGAGATGGGGCAGGGGAGGGAGGGAAGAACAGGGCAGAAAAGTATAGGCAGAAAGATGGGAGTAGCCAGGCCGGGGGGCTGTCAGGGACCTTCCCTGCTGTCCCCTCCTCCCTCGCCCCGTAAGGCCCTGGGTCCCCAAATGCTCTCAAACTGCTTCCAAGAGTAAACTGCCCTCATCCTGGCCTCAGGCCAAGGTGTCTCACCAGATTCCCCAGCCCTCCTTGGGGTCACTCCCAGTGGTGAAGCTGAGGCTTCCAGAGGAACTTCATTCAGCTCCAGATCAGGGACCTGGATGTGTGACAGGCAGCAGTTGGGACACACTTGCCCAGGGAACCCTCTCCACCCCACAAACAGCCCACCAGGAAGCCAAGAGCTGAGCACCGAGCACCTTCCTTGCCCTGTGTTCCCTGGAGGCCCCCCTCTTAGCCTGCTCCTCCCACCCCTCCCCCACCGCCCTGCAGGGGTGCAGCACAGATTAGAATCATCCAGCTTCCCCAGGCACCTGCCAGAGTGGTGGCTGCTTCTCCCTCCAGTGTGCTCCCGGCAGCAGTTAGAGAGGTGAGGGTGGTTGGGGGACCCGGGGTACAGGAGGAGCAGGCTGATTCCCTCTGATGCTGCCCCAGGATCTGACCAGTGTCACCACTCACAAAAGCTCTTCCCCACCCGCAGCACTGAGCAGCATCAGCCCCTTTTGCAGGTGGGTATATAGTGGGCCAGGCTGGTGGGGCAGGAAGGGGATGGTATGAGACTCAAGCCCAGATCTCTTCCCCATCCATCCGTGCTTCTGGAGGTGCCCATGCCTTCAGGTCCCATCTCTCCTCTACCCCCAACACACCCACACTGAGCCTGCTCCTCTAGACCTTGGCAGCAACTCCCCCCCTCCATGTTCAACGGTGAGCTCACCAGCATGGCCAGGTCCAGCAGACAAAGGTCCTCATGGCTCAGTTGGTGGGAGGCCTCTTTTCAGGCTTCTAAGGGCTCCCTAGGTCTTGGCCTTCCCTACCCCAGGGCCCCTGGACTGCTCACTGGTAGCTTTGGCAGTGAGGAGATAACCCGCAGGCCCAGCATCCCCAGGCCTCAGCTGCTGGGGCTGGGCCTGGAGAGCCCCCCAGATCCTCCAGAAGGGAGAAGGAGTCTGCACCTTGGAGCCAAGCCAGAGCTTAGACGAAGCTGTCATGGCTGAGCTGTAAGACTCTGGGCTCATGTGGTGGATGTCCATGGCCTAACCCCTCGAACCACGCGCCATACTGTGTAACATAGCTGCCAATTTGTGGATTTTGAGATGGGGGTTGGGTTGTCCTGAGTTATCTGGGTGGGCCTAATGTCACCAGGAGGGCTGTTCCAAGACAGTCAGGGAGAACTGGCCAGCCGGATCCCATTGGAGAAGCGGGGAGGTCTGGCAACTTCTGCCCATCACACATCAGTTCATAGCTGACCTCCTACTAGACACCTGCCAGGTGGCCCATACGTGTCCAGTCCCAGAATGAAACCTGGAACTGGGGTGGTGCCTGTGGCTCAATGAGTAGTGTGCTGGCCCCATATACCAAGGGTGGTGGGTTTAAACCCGGCCCCAGCCAAACTGCAACAACAACAACAACAACAAAGAAACCTGGAACTGCATGGGTCAGTGGCCCGAGGGTGTAATGAGGGCATCCAAGCACCACCCTCCAGGGGCTGTGGCCTTCCTCCTGCCCCACTGGTAGTGCTGGGAGCTCATGTGGACGGCCATTCCCAGGAACCTGGGCCCAGTGCTAACCTTGATCAAAAAGGAAACTCAGCCACATCACAGATGGTTCCATGTCTCACGAACCAGTGCGAAGGGGTGGAAGTAACCTGAGTGGAAATGGTGGGACATGAAGAGGGACACAGACCATACGAGAGGTATGAGATCGGAAGGCCTGACACAGCCGCCGACTGCACTGAACCCACTGAACCAGGGAAGCAGCTTTATTTATAAAGTATCTTTAACAAGGTAAATCTTAACACCTGGAGTAAGGATTAACGTTAAGGAGGAAAAGCTGTAATCAGGAAAGTATGGCGGGGCTACGTGACTTCTGGCAGGTGAAAAGAATGTTAGGCTCGGCATCTGTAGCACAGTGGTTATGGCGCCGGCCACATGCACTAAGGTTGGAGGGTTTGAACCTGGCTAAACAACGACAACTGAACCAAAAAAAAGCTGGGCGTCATGGCGGGCACCTGTGGTCCCAGCTTCTTGGGAGGCTGAGGCAAGAGAATTGCTTAAGCCCAAGAGTTTGAGGTTTCTGTGAGCTGTGACGCCACAGCACTCTACGGAGGGCGATGTAGTAAGACTCTATTTCACAAAATAAACAAACAAAAAACCAACAAAAAACTCCCATGTCGTTAAAGGTGGAGAAGTGGCTGGGGGTCACTCCCTGAGTGTTTCCCAGGCTGTGGGGGACCCTGTTACCTCACAGCCCATTCCCCACATCCATGGCCTCATCAGCAGCCTGCAGCAGAGCCAGCTGGACCTGAGGGGCATCCCAGAGCTCTCCAGCCAGTCCAAGCACAGAGGAGGGCAGGACCTGCCCTGCCTCGCCCCTGTAGCCTGGCGCTTCACCCAGCCTAGGCCTGGGGCTGCTGTACCAGCCCTTCCCTCTCTGTCAGGCTCACTCCCTCTGTGTGGGAAATGCCCATTTGAGCTGCCTTCTTCAGGGGTGGTGCCTCTGCTACCAGGCCACCATTTGCCTCTGATGGGATCTGCTTGCTTCCTACAGAGCTTGTATGGTCAACTACACTCCCTACCCCCAGCTGGTTAGTCCAGGAATAGACGCCTAACCACCGAAGGCCAGTTACAGCTTGTCCCCTGGACCCCGAGGGCCCCCTCTCAGCCATGCTCAGGGGGATCTGCTGGGGCCTGTGAGGTTGAAGTCCAGGTGAGCCAGGCAGCTGGTGTGAGGCTTAGCTGTGCTGTCCAGGGGGAAAGATAATGGGCAGAGCTGACTCACGTGTCCTCAGGGTCACCTGGAGATGAGCTCTGCTGGGCCCTCAGTGGCTCCCTGTCTCCCAGCCATCCTGACTCAGCTTCTGTCACTTGCCACCCATGGACCTGTACCCTCTGTGCCCACTGACCTGCCTACTTTTGTAATAGTTTTTCCCCTTTGGGGAGCTAAAACATTTTCTCTAAGTTTCCCAGCAAAATCTCCTTCCAAAAGGTTGTTCTCACTTCTGCCACAGGGTTCGGGAGAAGGAATGGAAGGCTGCGGGAAGGCATGGCAGGGCGGGGGCACTGGCGGCCACTGAGGTCCCAGGCTGCCGGCTGGCTGTTGCCTGGAGGTCGGAAACTCACTCGTGCTTCTTCCTCCAAGTGGTGCTCACGGCACGGGTCAGAGGAGGCAGCTTATGAGACTCTCCCTCTGGTCAGCGTTTGGGAAGCCACTAGCGTTAGAGGACAGAGCAGGCAGACTCAAGGGACATCTTCCCAGGCCCTGGTGTGACCTGGCATCTTTCCTGTCCCACCCAGGCTCCTCTCTAGGGATTACCTGTGTACCCATCCGATGAGGGGCTGGTCCTCTGGGCTTCCCTGCCCCACTGTCCACACTGCAGAGCAGGACTAATCAGCTTGTAGCAGCGGTGCCTCAGAGGTCACCCGGAGTGGAGTTTGGGCAGCCCCCAACTTTTCCAGTCACCTGCTGCAGACTGAAGTGCAGTGATTTTGTTCCCACAAAGGGCCAATCTCCTCCATAACTGGTGGCATCATGCTTGTCACCTTGTTTCCCTCATGTCACATTCCCAGAGGGGTTTGCCTTGGTCAGTGTAGCTGAGGAGTGGGAGGGGGCACAGGGAGCTGAGGGCTGGCCTCTCAGGGCTGCGTTGGGGAGGGCTCAGGAATCCCTGTGGTTGGGGGTCACGACTCCTGCCCTTCTCCAAATGGCTGCAGAGGGTGCTTCCCCAGGTGAGGGCTTGACTTCATTTCTTGTAATAACTTTCTTGGGTCTTTCCCTGCCTGGGTGTGACTTCTGGGCTGTTGGACAGCTGGCTCCCCATTTCATGGACCTGGCTCCCTGTTATCTACAGAAGATCATGCCAGCCCTATGACTTGCTTGCAGCATGCTGGTGCCTTTCACTCCGGCTGCCCTCCTGTGCCTCAGTCTAGAGCAGTGGCTCTCAACCTTC
>NW_003852413.1:4116144-4117586 GCF_000181295.1 Otolemur garnettii
CTGCCTCCGCCTCCCAAGTAGCTGGGACCACAGGCACCGGCCACAACGCCCAGCTATTTTTTGGTTGCAGCCATCATTGTTGTTTTGGTGGGCCCGGGCTGGATTCGAACTGCCACCTTAGGTGTATGTGGCTGGCGCCTTAGCCACAGGCGCCGAGCTTCTTCCAGGTGGCTTTGTCAGGCATGGCCACCTAGTAGCCTCACTGTACCTCTAGGCACTCATCAGTTTGCTAAGTAATTGTCCATTTAATCTTCATGACTCAGAGGAGAACAGTGCCCTCCCTATGTCTCGGATGAACAAACTGAGGCCCAGAGTTGGTGACCTCCTCAAGGTCCTCAAGCTAGTCTTCTCCCTCACAGCTCTTACGGCACACCCAGTGATGCACAACTTGACAGGCTCTCAGGGAGTATCTGCTGAAGGGGCATGAAGGGGACAAGAAAAATGCCTTGATGTCCCAGTGAAAAGGGTGCCTCCTTCAAGCAGCTATCAGCATGGCTGATTCCGAAGGCCAAGGTGGGGCTTGAGGGTCTGCACTTCTGACCTTTTCCCAGGTGACACTGATGCTGCTGGTTCCGAGGTCACACTTGGGCCCTATGTTGCTAATTAACAACATGTGTCACTTTCACCTGGACCAGGCTTGTGACCCTGCCCAGATGGAACACACAGCTCCCTCTGGTTCCCTGGTAGCCTCCTCACAGGCCCTTGGAACTGGGCCCTACACTGAGCAGCACTTAATCCATGTCTGATGATAGACTGATAGGTCCTGTGATGCTGGCTGAGTGACACAAAGAGTGACAGGAGAGGATGGACTGACCAAGTCGTCAATGACCATAGGAAGAAGCCTCCAGCCCCAAGGGTGATAGGCCAGAGCTGCCAGACATAAGAGTCCAGGGATCCCGCCAGGAGCTGGTCCCTTGGTGGAGTGTGTCCTGAGATTTGTGGTCTCCTCTCCTGGCAGTTCTCAACCTCAGCTGCCTGTGACATTCCACTGGGAGCTTGAAGAAACCGGATGCCCTGGCTTCTGGGTGTACCCAGAGTTGCTGGCACGAGGCCAACTTCAGATAGCTTCTCAGGTGTTCCCCAAAGCTTGGGAAAGGAGCAGTGAATAGTCTCAGTAATCTCAGACTTAGCCCTGGGTGCCATCCCAGCCTTGCTTTTGTGACCCTGATGGCTGCACCACCTCTCTGGGCCACCTCCTGCAGGCTCCATGTCTCTTACCATGCAGGCTGGTACATACTACCGAGGCCTTGGCAGGGAACCTTCAGCCCACAGATCCTCAAGGTTGGCTCAACCAGGGGACACAACTCAGCTTGGGAGAACAGGGGCCTGCAGAAGGGATGGCCATGGGCTCTATTTTTTTTTTTTTTTTGAGACAAGCTGTCCCCCTGGGTAGAGTGCTATGGCATCACAGCTCACAGCAACCTCCAACTCCTGGGCTCAAG
>NW_003852413.1:4118413-4122702 GCF_000181295.1 Otolemur garnettii
AAAAAAAAAAAATTGCTTTCATAGATTACTATACTAATTTATTGTGTACATTATAAAACATTCAACAGAAAGCAGACAATATAAAGAGATGAGATAAAAACATAGATAGAAATTCCTACATGGCTTGGTGCCAGCCACACACACCAAGGCTGGCAGGTTTGAACCCGGCCCAGGCCAACTAAACAACTGCAACCAAAAAATAGCCGGTGTTGTGGTGGGTGCCTGTAGTCCCAGCTACTTGAGAGGCTGAGGCAAGAGAATCGCTTAAGTCTAAGAGTTTGAGGTTGCTGTGAGCTGTGATGTCAAACACTCTACAGAGGGCGACATAATGAGACTCTGTCTCAAAAAAGAAAAAAAAAATCCCATATGTTCTTTCTGCTGCCCCAGCAGGTGCATGCCCTTCTTTGCTGACTCCTGCCAGAGGGTGGTCACTAGGGACCAGGAGTGTGGGGCAAAGTGGAGTGAGGGGCTGCAGGTCCAGCCTCAGGGGGGGGCTATTGGTAGAGGCAGAGGTCAGCGCTACAGTTCCGCGCTGCTGGGGAAGCGGAATCTGTGTGGAGGGCCTGGGGAGCGCAGCTCCGTGGAATCCGCGAGGAAGGGTCCTGGCCGGGGGTTCCTGGGACCAGGAGAGCCTGGGCAGGGGAATCCGGGGCAGACGGACCGCGGGTGCGAGGCTCGAGAGCGAGGGGATGTGGGGCCCAGGTCCGAGTCTGGCAACAGTCGCGACAGGTCCTCCACCAGGTGCCACTTCTCCTGGACCTGCTGTGAGGGGAGCTAGCGGTGGGTTGCGTGAGGAACCTCCTCCCACAAGCGGCCATCAAGACCACAGCTGGCTGCAGCCCTACAGTCCACTGCGGGGCCCAAATCAACTCCCCAGAGCCCGCCCCCACCCACAGACCACGACCCAGCCCCAGAGCACACCCACTAGAGCCCGCCCCCAACGCAACCCGAAGCCACGCCCCATTTGTTCCCCCACGCAGACCACATCTGCAAGAGCCCCTCCCCCAGCAACCAAGGCCACGCCCATCGGGTCCCACTGCTGGCCTGAGCGCCGGGGCGTTAGATCCCGCCCCTACCAGAGACAGCATCCAAGGCCCTGCTCCCTTTCAGGGTCCCACACCTTTTGAGGCCACGCTCAGTCACCTCCGCCCTAATCCAGCCCGAGGCCATGCCCTCATCCTGGTCACCGTCTGGCCTTCAGCCTTTATTTAAAGCTCCTGTCCCCAAGCTTAACGCCACATTCCTTCTTATCAGTCTGGTTCCCGGTCTGAGGCCCTGAGGCCCTGCTGGCCGTAGGAACCCGTTCCCTCTCTCCTCTTCCCGTCCTTACCCTCAACCTCAGGCCATGCTCCTCATTAGAAAAAACCCGACCTGCTTCGACCTGAGATCCAGTGTGGGTGTCCTCTCCCCAGCCCAGCGGACACTCACCCACAGCAGCTGCTTCCGGAGCCCATGGATGGCCCTCGCATTGGCCTGGGACTGGGAGACGCACACGGTCAGGACGAGGCTTGGGGCATCGAGGGATCAAGGTCAGGCTCTCCCAGGGAGTACAGGTGCCTACTCCCGACTTACTCTCTCCCCACTCAGTTTCTTAAAAACTCTCTGCGGCTGGCTCGGGCTAGTAGCTCAGTGAGTAGGGCGCCGGCCACATATACCGAGGCTGACGGGTTCTAGCCTGGCCCAGGCCAGCTAAAACAACAGTGATAACTACAACCGAAAAATAGCCGGGGCGTTGTTGCCCGCGCCTATAGTCCCAGCTACTTGGGAGGCTGAGGCAAGAGAATCGCTTAAGCCCAAGAGTTTGAGGTTGCTGTGACCTGTGACACCACAGCACTCTACCAGGGTGACATAGTGAGACTCTGTCTCGAAACAACAACAACAAGGAAAAAAAAAACCTCACTGCCGGGTTTTCTCTCTGCACTCTGCTTCATCTGAAGATAGGACCCTCCTCCCCTCTCCTTGAGCACCGCACAGCAGCAAAAGCTGGGGCTTTTGAGTCCCTCTGCAACTGGCCATGTGCAATCCCTGGCACACCCCAGAAGGTTGGCCCAGAAAGTGCCTGTTTGCAGATGAGGCACCTGTGTCCCCCAGGTCCTGGGCACCTGCCTCCCCTGGTTCTCCCTGGCTGGCTCCTGAATCCCATGAAAATGGCTGGGGGTGCCAGTCCTACACCACCCTCATGGGAGAAAAGACCTCCCTCCCATGTGCTCCCTGCTGCCCCAAGAGGCACCTGAGAATGAGGAGGAGGGGGAAGCTGAAGGCATGGGAGCTGAGGTAGTGGAGGACACGCTGGCCAGGGAGTGGGAGTCGGAGGGCCACCAGCTCTGGGACCACCTGCCAAGGGGCTGAGTAGTTGGTGAACAGGCCACAGTCCCAGGAGGAGTGAACGCTGGAGAGAGATGGGCGAGGGAGGCTGGTGTCAGAACCCCGGGCAGGGGTCTACCAGCCTCAGGGTGGTGCCTCCCCACCCCCTCCCTCACCTGCTGACCACGTAGCCCAGGGGCACCACGGCCAGGAGCAGGCCCAAGAGCAGCACCAGCTGGAAGAAGAAGGTGGAGCTGGAGGCCCGGAAGAGCCGTGGAGATGCCCTGGAGTTCCTCAGGAGGGTGTACTGGGGGCAGGGAGCAGCAAGCAGGGGTCAGCAGGGGGCGGAGGCAGCCCAGCCCAGCCCAGCCCTGGGTACCCACCCAGAGGCATGCCCCAGGCCTCTCCCAGAGGGAGCAGCACCTTCTTGATGTAGAAGGTGAGGAAGATGAAGATGCTGTTCAGCAGCGGTAGCAGGGGGCAGTAGAAGAGGCCCATCCAGGTGACGGTCTGTGCTGCCACAATGTCCAGCACGTTCTTGGGCACCAGGAACTCCTCCCGGTCCAGCCAGGCCCAGAACCGGCCTGAGAACCGCTCTACCAGCAGCCTGCAGTAGGGGGAAGCCAGGGTACCCACTGTGCAGGAGGTACACATGGGCTACTCTGGTCACAGATGAGGATGGTCTGCTCATGTGGACCTGGCTCACCCTTGGCTGTGGCCACTGGCCATCCTCAACATGCCCAGGCCCCCACATGGCTTACCTCCTAGGCAGGCTGACCAGGAAAGTGAAGGCCACTGTGAGGAGGAAGTTGAAGGTGCTCAGCTTGTACAGCTCTTGCCCCACAGAGTCCTCCCAGCACTGGGTACAGAGAGAGGGGACAGTCAGCCTCCAACCCCCAGCCCCCAGCTTTCCCATTTCTCATCCACCCTCATATGGGGGCTCTCTGTGGCACAGGAAGGAGCCTTGCCTGGAGGCTGATGTGGTTGCTAAGTTAAAATCCAGGCCTGAGGGACAAGATGAGGGCAGGGAACCCCGCAGCTAGAGCTGCTGTACAAGGCAGTCTGGGGCAGTGGTGCCCCCTGGAGGTGTGCCATTGTATGGGCAGCTCTACTCACACATTCTCTCAATGGTGAGACCCTGAAGGAGGATAGGGAGACTAAAGGGGCAGGGACAGGGACAGGGCTCTGCGTGGTTTGAAGTGGGGCTGTTCAGAGGATGTGAGGGACAAGCCCTGCCAGACTGTCAGCCACCTGGTAGTCACAGGCGTTGTAGCCGTAAGACTCGCAGCTGGTCTTGTTTCTGCCAAGGCACAGGATGGTCTGACCCAGTGAGAAGGAAAACATTCCCAGGCTGGCCAGTTTCAGCACCACGCACCTGGGGGCGGGGCAGTGTCAGGGGTGGGACCCAGGTACAAAGGCACCTGACTCCATCTGCACTGCAGGGTGGCTAAAGTCTGAGTGGGGTCATGTCCTATCCCTAGACAGCCCCTCACAACCCAGAGCCCAGCTTCCTTCCAACCTGCTCTGTCCATGGCAATGTTTCTCAAAGTGTGTTCTCAGGATCTGTGTCTCCAGATGATTCATGGGAAAAGGGTTCTGTTTTTAAATCAGTTTGGAAAACACTGCACAGTCCAGCCATCTTTTCCCTATACCCAGCATGGAGATTCATATAGGACAAGCTCTGCAGAGGAGAAACCTGGGAACCTTTCAGGGTCCTCACTGTAGAGGAGACTTTCCTTCCTTCTACCACCTGTTCACATCCTAGCCCCCTGCCACTACCTCATACATCGTGAACATGTGCCTTGTATACCTGTGTACAGAGCCAGCCCTAACACACACGATGGCCTACACTGGCACTACCGCAGCTATTAGCTGCAAGGGTGGACCCTCCTAGTGCAGCTGTGGGTGTGATTGCTAGGTTTAAGCCTAAGTGTCATACCGCATGAGTGGCTGGGAGGCAAAAGTGGGCGGGAGCTTTTTTTTTT
>NW_003852413.1:4122966-4133289 GCF_000181295.1 Otolemur garnettii
GCCACCTTAGGTGTACGTGGCTGGCGCCTTAGCCGGTTGAGCCATAGGCGCCGAGCCTCTGTGTTATAACTTATTCAAAAATAAAGTTGCAAAGCAAACCAAACCAAATACACCGACATCGGAGGAAGCAGTGGGGAAAGTGGGCAGGGCCCAGGGAGGGGTGAGGCTGGCAGGAGGAGAGAGAGAGACTGCTGGAAGTCAGGGGGGCTGTATGTTCTCTTGGAGGGTGGATTAAAGAGGGGCTGGGGATCCAGACAGGACCAAGGTGGTGAGATGGAAAATGGCAGAGCTTGGGGTGGGAGAAGGCTTGTGTTTGAACCTGTACTTGGCAGGCACAGTGAACTTGATCTTGACGGGGGCACTTCACTTGTGTGAAACTGTTTCCTCATCCATCAAATGGGGATAAGGATGGACTGGACTTTATAGGACTTTACAGGACTTCCCATGAGGGTGTCAAAGTAAGGAATATAAAGTTCTCAGGGGTATGGCGGCTTTGCACATCCCAAGTTGGTTTTCCTGTATTCCCAAGCAGTTCCCAACACCCCAACAAAAGTGAGAGCTTGGTTTAGAATAGGGGCTATCTTCAGAGGTAGGGGACTGAAAACCTTAGGCCCACGACCTTGAGGTCATGTGTTGTGGATGTGCCCATCTGCCTTCCCTTTGGTGCAGCAGTGAACACGAGGAGCCTCCCAGCTGGGGACCACTGGGGAAGGCCAGGTCACAGCCAAGACAGAGCAGTGGGGCCAGATTCCTCCCCCACTGCCAAGGATGGCACTTACCAGATAAGTGTAAGGTTGACCTCAGTGTTGGGAGGATAATCCTCCAGCTGGACCAAGAACACAAACAACAGGGGACCCATAAAGTTGACCAGGGCGATGACACCAGGGGGCAGGTACTGGAGCAGCACAAACAGGGACTCCTACAGGAAGAAGCAGGTCAGGGCAGCCCATGGTTGGAGGCCTGTGCAGTTCCCCCTTGCCCTGTGGCACCTGGAGGTGCAACTCTGCTGCAGGCCTGGGATCTGGAAGTCCATAAATTATTCCCTGCAGCAGTCAGTGGATGTCCGGTGACAGCCAGTCTGACTCATGACTACTTAAGCCTCTCTGAGCCTGTAAAGCCTTTAGCCTTTCCTCATCTGTAAAGTGGGATCATCCTATCTCTCCCACAGTCTGGTTGGGACTAAATAAACATAATTTCCTGGCACCTCCTTGTTGTCCTGTGAGTACTTGGTGGCCCAGAAGATGGCACTGATGGCGCCAACCACCAGGAGCCCGATGAGGACATTGACCCGCAGGTAGCTGAGCAGGTGGCAGGCCCTCTGGGCAGGGGACTGCTGCTGTACCATCTGGAAGCACCGGTCCTCCTCCAGCTCCACCTGCAGGGGTGGGCGAGTAGGTATCAGAGGGGAAGGGCGCTCCCCATGTGAAGCATGCTCACATTCACCCAGTCACTGTCACACTTGCACACTTGTGCACTCAGCCATGAATGTGCACACACTCGTGTATTCTCACACCCACTTGGTCATGTTACACAGTCACGTGCACTCTCATGCCGTCACACTTGGCCAGTCACTCAGCCATGCATGTACACACACTCATGCTCGCAGTCACACGCCCTCCCGCCATCACGTGTTCACACACACCTTGAACTCGTTGCTTATCTCATGCTTCTTGATCTTGGCTGATTCATGCACATGGATGCAGAAGTCCCAGGAGGAGAAGACCTTGGCACTGAGAGGCACCCTGTAGTCTTGACCCACGAATGACTTCTGTGGCAGCCCCTTCACCATCCTGGAGAGACCAGGGGCTGCTGACGGAGGGCCACTTTGCTCTTGGTTTGGGGTGGGAAGGCCCCGGGCAGCCTGGGGTGCAGACCTTGGGGATACAGAGCAGTGGCCCTGCCCCTGAGGTCAGCAGCTGGAGCCTGGGCCCAGGAACCACCCATGAGCCTGCTGAGTGGGGCCAGGGGGCCTGCCACCTGGGGGGCACACCCTGCCAGGAAGGTGTGATCAGAGAAGGTGCCCTGGAAAAGAGCAAAGGCACAGGCTCTGCTCTCACCGCTGCAGGGTCCCGCAGAAGCAGAGGAGCAGGCAGACCAGCGGGCTGAGGAGGTAGGCCAGGCGGATGCTGTACGCTGAGCTGCTCTCCAGCTCTGCCCGGTAGGCGCCATAGAAGAGGTAGGTGTTGCTGAAGGCCTGGGGACATCAACAAAGACAACTGAGCCTGCGTCTAGCCTCAGGCTGTCCTAAGAGTCTCCCAGGAATGGGGAGCATGCTTGTTCCAGACATTTGTCCCCTCTGTTCCTTGCACTCCCACCCAGTCAGGCTCTGAGGCATTTGTGTAATGGCCTCTTCCTTTCTTTCTCTTTTCTTTTCTTTTCTTTTTTTTTTTTTTTTTTTGAGACAGAGGCTCAGGCTGTCGCCCTGGGTAGAGTGCTGTAGCGTCACAGCTCACAGCAACCTCAAACTCTTGGGCTCAAATGATTCTCTTGCCTCAGCCTCCCAAGTAGCTGGGACCATAGGTGCCTGCCACAACGCCCGGCTATTGCCTCTTCCTTTTTCTAACCTCATTACTGGCCATGCCAGGCTATCTTTGTAAAATTAGCCCCCTAGAAGCCAAATGCCCTTGCAGGGCTGGAGTCCTCTTAGACTGGAGTCCCCTGAAGCAAGTTCCCTGGGTCTCCCAGGGTCCCTGGACCACAGCCAGGAGAGACCTCACTCACCATGCCGGTTAAAACATTCCAAAGTTGATTGTGGAACTTTGGGACACGGGTCTGGGGCTGGTGGCTGCCAGGGCACTGGAGGGCTATTGAGGAAAGGGAGGGTCCCCAAAACATAGGTGAGGCTCTGCTCTTACCATCCACAGCCCCCAACCCTGGGGGAGGCCTGAGCCACATGAAAGACAGGGTGAGGGAGGGTCCTGGGGTTGGCCACAGCAGAGCATGCCCAGGGTGGGGCACTGAGAGTCCAGGCTGTTCTAGTACACTGAGCCCTGGACAAGCCCATGGTACAGGGGGGCTCTGGGGAGCCATTTCATCCTTGGGCACTCACTCAAGTTCAGGGTGGGGCCTGAGTCAGGGGGGTGGAGCCAGGCCAGGGGCAGCAGCACAAAGCTGGCGGTGACCAGCACTGTCAGCAGGTTGAGTATCAGCAGGAAGCGCAGAAAGGTGAAGTAGGACCGGATTCCAGTGCCAAAGAGACCTGTGGGGAGAGGATGGGTGGGTCAAGGGGCAGAGCCTCCAAGGTTGACCAACCTTGCTCCGACCTACACAAGTCCAGCAGTACCTCTAACAGCCACCAGGGTGTGCTGCCACCTGCGAGGTTGGCGCCTGTGTTGGGGCCAAGTCGGTGTGTGAGGATGACCGGTGGGGATGGACAGGGCAGTGGCTGGTGGGATGATGCCCTACTCCCGTTTCCAAACTGAACACTGACACTCCAGGGACTGGAGGGGGAAGAGGGGTCGGCGCTCGGTTCCTACCCCCAATCTCGTAAAGAGCCGCCTCCCAGAGCCCAAAGCCCCGGGCCAGTCGCTGCGCTGCTTCCCCCAGCCGCCGTCCTGCTATCTGCTGCCTGCGCCTCCACTGCTGCCAGAATGAGGTCTTCATCCCCTCGGGCTCTCGCAGCTGCCTGCCGCAGGAGAAGTGATAGGGCCGCCCCAGAGTCACCCACCCAGTGGCCAGGCTGATGGCCCACGGACCCGCTGGTATTCCCACCGGTGCATCCTCCCCTCGCCTGGCTGTGTTGGGGCAGCACCCACCGGAGGAGGCGCCTGTCGGCCATGGGGTAGGGCAGCTCGCGCACCGGCGCCCGGGAGGCGCACAGCCGCTCCATCTCCGACTCCCACAGCTCGTCGGTCGCCATCTCCTGTTCTGGTTCCTGGGGGGCCTGCCCTGACGGCCCCGACCACTGCCGAAGCATCTCTGGGGCCCACCGGACTGCGACCCCTGCTCCCAGGAGGGATGTGGAGCGCCAAGTGGGTGAGCCTCAAGGTCGGGGCCTTGGCTCACTCAGGAACCTGCTCGGTTCCGTTCCAACTCTCAAAGCGATACACGGCCAGGGGCCTTGGTCACCCCGTCTGTCAAATGGGGTGAAAGTACCAAAGGGCTCGGAAAGATGGGCCCGTAACCGACAAAGCCAAGGCCTGCTCCATCCCAGCCCTACCTGCCACCTGGGCCGCAGGAATTCGGGCCACCCTTTGGAGAGAATTCTCGCTCTTCTTCACCTGCCAATTTGTTCTTTGGAAGAAGCTCCTGTCACAAACCCCAATGGCTCCCAGGATCAGCCTCCTGCAGGCACCCTGGACCCTCTTCTGGTCTAACTTTGTGCAGTGCAGCCCCAGCCCCAGGAGGAGGCTCTAATAATTCCTCTCACACAGCCCCAGGACCCCAGTTCTCACTTTCACACCGTCGCCCTCCGCTTCCTCCCCCTGCTCTGCATCCAGCTCACTTGGGGACCAAGGAACCAAGTCTCCGGTGGAGCCCCCTCCTCCGACGGCTTCCGCCACGCCACGCGGGACCGTGAGGGAGCGGAGGGGACGGGTCACATGACAGGAACCCTGGCTCCGCTCCCCTCCGCTCCCTCTGTCCTCCCCCCTTCGTTTCCTCTGCTCTGCGGTTGAGCGGGCGTTTCCTGCGGGCTCCCGGGTGCAGCGAAGCAGGTGAGAGGCGCCGGCCGTCGGCGCTAGGCTGGGGTCGGGCCGGTCCTTCCGCGCCAGCGTCGGGGCCGGGGCTCCTGCTCCTGAACGCCGCTCGCTCGCCGGGATCTGCCGCCTGGCCGGCCTCCGGGGCCACAACGTGGATGTTCCGCGCCCCAAGCCGGGGGCTGCTCTTGCGCGCACGTCCGCCCCCTTCCGGCTGAGGAGCCCAGGCCTGACCCGGGCGGGGCTGCGGCCGCGCGCCAGGCCCCTATCTGCTACCGCAGGTCGCCCTGAAAGGCACGATAGGACAATGGTGGGCCCGATCGCACAGGACTGCTGCGTTTCCAGAAGCTCTTGGCCTTAATGTTGAACATGGCCTTTCTGTCCCTGGCACCACCATTATGCCAAGGCGGGGGCTAGTGTCTGGCCATACACAGAAGCTCAGGAATAGGCTCCATTCATGTCCCTCCAGGACAGTGGTTAAGGGTCATCGTGACCAAGGCTCTGCGCCGGTAGCTCAGTGGTTATGGCGCCAGCCATATACACCGAGGCTGGGGATTTCAAACCCCTTATGGCAATGACAACTGCAACAAAAAATAGCCCGGTGTTATGGTGGGCAACTGTAGCCCCAGCTACTGGGAGGCTGAGGCAAAAGAATCTCTTAAGCCCAAGAGTTTGAGGTTGCTATGAGCTGTGACGCTATGGCACTTTACCGAGGGCAACATAGTGAGACTGTCTCAAAATTAAAAAAAAAAAGTGTCATCTTGACCGGCTCCTTGTGCACAAATCGCTTGGGAGGGCCCACAGTCCTACCCTTCCTTTTTTTTTCTTTTGAGACAGTCTCTCTCTATGTCACCCTCAGTAGAGTTCTGTGGCATCACAGCAACCTCAAACTTCTGGGCTTAGCGATTCTTTTGCCTCAGCCTCTCAAGTAGCTGGGACTACAGGTGCCCTCCACAACGCCCGGCTATCTTTTGCTTGTAGTTGCATTGTTATTTTGCAGGCCCAGGCTGGATTCGAACCCACCAGCTCTGGTGTATGTGGCTTGTGCCTTAGCTGCTTGAGCTACAGCTATAGCTGCCAAGCCATGGCTATTTTTTTGTTGCAGTTGTTTAGCTGGCCTGGGCCGGGTTCGAACCTGCCACCCTCGGTGTATGTGGCTGGCACCATAACCACTGTGCTACAGGTGCTGAGCCAGTCCTACCTTTCCTTGCTGGTCCTTCTCCTTCAGGGTCATCTCAGGTCTAAACGCTCTCGTGGCTTTTCTGTCTCCGTTCCTGCCTCCCTTCTGGTCTCTAGAGCCTTCTCTTGTGCCTGGGGGTGGCACAAGCTGGGTGCTGGTAGCAGGGGGGAACATAGTGGGCTGGAGGAGTTGGTGGGGACAGATCCATACTTATGTATTTAGGAAGAAAGCAGTAAGTGCTCCTCCAGGGCTCAGTCTGGCTAGGCTCCCTAGAGGAGGTGGCCTTCAAGTTGGGCCTGGGGTCAAGCAAGTTCAGTGTGAGTGTGCAGGGAGGAGCAGCAGGAGGAGGAGGGGAGGGGCCTGGCAGAGCCTGAGGTATCTCACCCGAGGTCCCATGCAGGCAGGCTGATGGCTGCAAAGAGCCCTAGCCCAGCTCCTCCTGCTCTGCCCGCTTCAAGTCCCCTCCAGCTCTGGCTGTAGGAGGGCTTCTTCCCCAGTGCCCCTCCTCCTCCAGATGGATGGTGCTCTCTCAAAGCCAGGCTCCTCCAGAGAGCTCCTAGGTGGCCCATGAGTCAGGCCCTGGTTGGGGGCACCCTGCAGGGTGACTAACCTCTCTGCCTCAGTTTCCTCATCTATGGAGGAATATCATTGCTACTTTCCTGGCTCTAGGGGAAATAACAGAAAACAGCACTGCTGATTTCAGCGTCAGCCCGGCTCCTTTTTGCTCCCTGAGCCCCACCTACTGCTCAGGCAGTGAGCCAGAACTCCGGCTAGATAAACAGCAGAAACCTAGCCCAGATCGGAGTGGGGAGACTCCCCCAGCGGTGGGGGTTGGGTGTGGGAGAGTTTGAGGCTTGCTGAGTTAGGGGAGGAAGGGGGCAAGGGCGAAGAGTTGCCCAATCTAGTGTCGAAAGGCAGGCGTCAGGAGGGCTAGCAGCCCTTCTCACTTAGACAATCTCTAACCGTGCGCAGTGGATGGGTCTGGAATTAGTGCCCCGTTTTGAAACTTGGGGAAACTGAGCCTCACAAAAATTGGGGACCTCAATCAGAGACTGGAATAGAACCAGATCCCCCGCCGTCCTCACCCTGCTCAGACCCAGGGTGGGGAGAGACAAGGGGTAGGAAGTTGGCGGGAAGGGCAGGTCGCCGCCGGGCGGCGAGAGCAGGGCGGGTCACGTGCCCGCCGAGGCCGGCTGCGTGGGCCGGGCGCTGCTGTCGGTCCCAGTCACCCCCTGGGCACTTTGTCACCCCTCCCACCGACCCGGCGGCCCCTCCCTCGGGCAGCGCAGCCCAGGCGGCTCCCGGCGGCCCTTGCGGGGCACAGGTGAGCGGCTCGCGGGCGCGGGCCCCACCTCTCCCGCGCTTTCCAGGTGAGCCGGGCTCGGGGTGCGGGGTACCGGCGGGGCGGCAGCCCCGGGGCTGGGGGCGGCGCTCAGGTCAGCCTGCCCGGGCTGGTTCTTCCCTGTGGCGGCAGCTCCGCCCCCTCCGAATTCCACTCGGCCTCCGAGGCCTCTTGGCTGCCGAGTTCCCCTGGGTCCCGCTCTGGTTTGGACCCCCCGGCTCTGCGCGCGAGGGGCGGCGGGCATTGCAGCCCCAGCCCACCAGCCGAACTCCGGGCACCAGGTTGGGCGGCGGTGTGACCCGGGGCGGGAAGGCTAGGTCGCACGGGCCGGTACCACTGGCTGCGAGGGGAAGGGGTCTGGGCAACCGGCCAGCGCGGGTCGAGGGACTCAGGCGGTGCTGCGGCCCCTGGGCTCCGGCCAGGTGGTGACTCTTTCTGGGCAGAGGCTGTTTCCGTTGGACTCGCTGCCAACTGGGGTGGCGGTTCCAGGAAGCGGCCCCGCCTTGCCCTCCCCACCTGGCTCAGGGCTCAGGAATGGTGCACCCCGGAAACTCCACCAGACCTGCCCCGGCCTGGGGGCGGGGAGCTGGGCGCTTTGTCCCGCCGAGCTGAAGTCCCTACTGCTCAGGTGAGCCCCCACTGCGAGGGCCCCACAGCCTTCTGCACTCCTTGTGGAGGAGAGGTGCATGGGGAGTCTGTTGGAAAAAGGGAGTCCGGCTCCAGGGTGAGGATGGAGGCACCTCGTCTTCACTTCCCACGACTTTCCCATCTGAGGACGAGTGGAGGTCCAGCTCTGACCCTCTCTAGGCCGATTTCACACCTGGGCTCCCGCTGGAGGGAGGAGCCCGGGGAGGCGTTGACCTCAGGCCCTGTCTGGGTCCTGTGGTTCTCCCCCCTTTCTAAATTGAGTTCCCTGGGGGTGAGTGAGGGGAGATCTGGAGGACCGAGGGCGCCACAGTCCTGCTGGGGTAGAGCCTTGAGAGTTGCTTTGTGGTTGGGAGCGTGTTACCCCCACCCCACCGCCATGGGGTGAATAGACTGGGGCTGGAGCCCCAGACAAGGCCCCTCTGGTTCCAGTTGTGTCAGCGACTGTGTCAGTGATGGTGACACAAAGCTGGGACAAAGGGATCCTGTTTAAGGCTTGGCCCTACTCCCTCCAGCTGGCTGCCCTAGGGTGATGGAATGTGAGGGCATCAGTCTCCTGAGAACTGGAGGACCTGGGAGCCCCTGGGAGCCCCTTGGAGCCCCTTGGAGCCCCTTGGAGCCCCTGCAGGGTGGCCTGGAGTGGCCTGTTCTCTTTGTTGCTTCCCCTGGGCCTGGGAGTGCAGACCCAGCGGCTGGTTTCCTGCTAGAGGAAGTGTTTGAGGTCACAGAGCAGCACAGGGAAGGCCTCCCAGCTGCCTTGACCTTTCTCCTCAAGTGGGATGTGTCTCAGCGCCAGAACCCTGGGAATGGAGGGCCTGGGAGGGGCTGTGTCCACAGGCACTCTACCCTTCCCCATTTCTCAGGGACTGGCCAATATCCAGGAAACAGATGGGGCACGGCATCTCCCCTCCCTTCCCTTTTCCCCTCTGCCTAGCATCCTGGGCAGTGGAAGGTCTCTCCCTTCAGTCCATTCTGACATGGGACCACTCACCTGACCGCATGTTCAACTGTGGTTGAGGTGGGATGGGGGATCAGGCGGCCTGGGCTGTGAGTGGTACCGCCCTGGTTCCCAGGGAAGTGGGTGGCTTGGACGTGTGCCAGGCATTGAAGGCCAACTTTGACTGAAGGCTCCTTGTCTCAGCAGATGGGCAGCAGGCGGCTCTGGAGGTGGCATACAGGCTCTGAGCTGCCCTAGGTCTGCAGACTGGCTGGGTGTGGGCTCCAGATATGGCCCAGCCACTGTCCTTCTTCCTCGATGTCCCTGAGACCCCAGGGGACCAGGAGTAAGCACTGGGGAGCAGAGGGGATAGGGAGCTGGGGCATATTGTGACCTTGTGGAAGGAGATGGGGGCTGAACCTTGACCCTGTCCTTTGCCCCCAGCCAGGAGCCCAGTCCCTATGATGAGAGTGAAGTGCACGACTCCTTCCACCAGCTCATCCAAGAGCAGAGCCAGTGGGTGACCGAGGAGGGGCTAGAGCTGCAGCCGAGAGAGCAGGAGACCCCAGGTAAGCCAGGCTTGGATGCCACAATGGTGCGGACAGGGGCTTAGGCTTCCCAGTGTCTTGGGACAACCCTCCCAGCAGTCTGTAGGCCTGGGATGGGGATGGAGTGGCTGAGACCACCAGCAACGGTTATCTCCAGGACCTCCCGCCAAGTCTTTCTTACTAGTAGGCAGTGGCCATGAGACCTTCCTGGGGCCCGAGAGTGCCCCTGTCCACAGCACAGCCACACTGCGCATCTTGGCCAGCATGCCTAGTCGTACGATTGGTGAGTGGGATCTTCTGTCCCAGCATTAACCCCAGCCCCTGGGCCAGGCCTGAGTTTCAGGCGGGCGTCTATGTACCTTAAAGCCAGGCTCTGTGGCCAGGCTCTCCTAGCCATCCTGTCTGCTGCCTAGAGGCCTTGCCTAGCCCTATGCGGCCCCTGCTGGGTTCTAAAAATGACTTGAGTCATCACAGGGGTAAAAATAGGTTCTTGGGAACCCACTGGCACCCAAGGTCTCTGCCTAAGGGATTTTCCTGGGTTCTGGGAGGGGTGAGGGATGGAGAGGCCTGGTGCAAGAGCCATTCTGGAGTAGAGGGGAGGGAGGCCCCGCCTGGCCCTGCCCAGCCTTGCCCAGCTGCTTCTGTAGGCCGCAGCCGCGGAGCCATCATCTCCCAGTACTACAGCCGCACAATGAGGCTTCGACGCAGGAGTGGCCGGCCCCTGCTGGGGGACGTGGTGGCACGCTCAGCCCGGCCCAGCCTCCGCCTCTATGACCTGGAACTGGACCCCATGGCCCAGGAGGAGGAAGGTGAGTGAGCCTGCCTGGCCAAGCAGCAGACACCAGCCTGAGGTGAGGGGTCGGGGGTGGCAGAGCTGGGACTATGCCCCTTTCTCAGCCTTTCTCAGCTGGCTGCTTGAAGGCCTCCCTCTGTAGGGACCTTTGGGGGCAGGAAAGCAGGGGTCTTTCAGGCTGTAGAAGGCTTGCCCTATGGCAGGCAGGCATTCAACAGACAGACATTCATAAGTATCTGTC
>NW_003852413.1:4133774-4138153 GCF_000181295.1 Otolemur garnettii
GGGCACTTTCTGGGGGTGATGGATGAGGGCAGAGTGCTGTGGGCTCAGGGTTCAGACAGATGTTCCTGTTTCACCATTTGCTCTGTGACTCAGGCCAGGGGTCATGTCTTAACTGTAATCTTGGGGCTAAAGTAGCACCTACCTGCTGCTGGCTGGTTGTGAAGGTGGAAGGAGGCCTGCAGTCACACTGGTGCTGATGCTTCTGAGGTGGGGGAGACTCCTCTGGGTCCTGGGACCTAATGCTGAAGTCCTAGTGGGCCCCGGTTGGGCCTCCAGAGAGAAAGAGGGTGTGGATGGGGGCAGCCCAGTGTGGGGGCAGGGAGCACAAGGCCAGCCGCCCTTCCCCACTCACCCCTCGAGGGCTGAGCACTGCTGGGGATGTGGTGGAGGTGGGAGAAGGGACTGCAGGACTCCAGGGCCCAGTGGGAAGGTGAGGGTGAACTGCCTGGCAGGCTGGGCCCCTGTCTCCTGGCTGGATTCTGGCTTCACTGTGTAGGCAGAGAGGAGCCACTGGGGCTCTAGCTGGCCTGGTCGGAGGGTGGACAGAGGAACATGTAGGAGAGGCTGGGGAGCAGGGGAGAGCCAAGCATGGTGCTGTGGGGCAGACGGACCTGTCCAGGGTTCCCGGCTGTGGCAGGAGGTGGGGTGCTGCAAGGTGGGCAGGGCTTCCTTCTTCCTCTTTGCAGAGAAGCAGAACCTTCTTGTGAAGGAGCTTCAGGGCCTGTCAGCCGCCCAGCGTGACCACATGCTCCGGGGAATGCCCTTGAGCCTGGCAGAGAAGCGCAGCCTGAGGTGAGTGTCCACTGGCTCATGGGGGCTGAGACCAAATTCCTCGGCTGGGCCAGGTAGTCAGGGAGGAGGGCCCTGAGCCTGTGGGTGGGTGGCCCCAGGAGGGAGTTGGGCACCTCCTCAGTCCAGGCACTGAGGGTTCCTTCTGTCCCCAGGGAGAAGAGCCAGACCTCCCATAGGAAGTGGAAGGGCCAGTCCAGCCGTGTTGGGGTCTTCTCCTGCTGTAGCCGGCTTGGATATGCCTGCATCCTGGTAGGGCCTCATACTGGGCCGCCAAGCCTCTCCTCTGGCACAGAGGGCTAGGGCAGCTGGTAGGGGGTGGCCACCCTTTCTCCTGCTGCCCCCTGCCTTCCTCTGGGCCTCTGCTATCTGTCTGCAGCCTGAGCCTGGGGCAGGAGGGCTCCCCTGTTAGCTTTGCCCTCAGACCTTCCTGGTGCTCTCCCCACAGACCTCACGCAGCCTGGGGCTCACGCTGCTGTCGGGCCTGCAGGCCCTGACCCCTTGGCACTACACCCTGAAGCGCATTGGGGGCCAGTTTGGATCCAGCGTGCTCTCCTACTTCCTCTTCCTCAAGACCCTGGTGGCCTTCAATGGCCTCCTGCTGCTGCCCCTGCTGGCCTTTGTGGTGGGCGTGCAGGCTGCCTTCCCACCGGACCCCGGTCCTGGTTCCGGCCCTGCCTGCACAGGCCTGGAGCTTCTCACAGGCGCGGTGAGGGGGCCCGCATGGGATGGGGCATCTGTACCAGGCATGGGTGCCTGTCTTCAGTTGCCACCTTGGCACCATCCCCCCATCTTGTCCCAGCTTCCCCAGGGACCCTGTCCTCATCTCTACCCCATGCTGTGACTCTAGGTGGCCATAGCCTGCTTCCCTCCTCCTCTCTTAGCTCCTTCTTGGTGTCCACTATGTCCTGGTCCCTGTGGGGTTGGGGGTCCCAGGACGGCTGTTTTGGCCCATTAGTTTTCCTTGCAGCCCCTACCTGGGCCGTTCTCCAGGCTGGCCTTCTTCTGCCTCTCAAGGCCCGAGGGTGGGTGAGGGTTGGCGAGTCCCTAACTTGGCTGGGTGTTCCTTGCAGGGCTGCTTCACCAACACCGTCATGTACTATGGCTACTACAGTAATGCCACGGTGGGCTGGCCATGCGACCACCCCCTGGAAGGTGGCCCGTGCAGACCCAGGGCAGGTGGCCTGTCCTACCACATGCCCCTGGCCTACCTCTTCACTCTGGGGGTGGCCTTCTTCGTCACCTGCATCACCCTGGTGTACAGGTAACGGTCCTCTAACTTACGAAGCTGGCTCTGGGCACCACTGATGCATTCTTCCATCCTTTGACCCATCCACTGATCCTTCTTTCCTTCATTTACTTTTTGCCTTCCTTCTATCCGTCTATGCAGCCACCTGCCCACCCCCCTACTCATCTACCTGTCTCTCCTCTACCCATCCGTCTACTCAGCCACTCATGCATCCACTCACCCATTCATCCATCGATCCATCTGTTTGTCATCCACTCCTCCATCTGTGCATCTATCCATTCACCCATCCATCTACCTGTCTATCCACCCATCCATCCATTCACTCACTCATCCACCCACTCATCCATTCATTCATCCATCTACCTATTTACCTATTTATCCATCCATCCATCCATCCATCCATCCATCCAAGCATCTATCCACTCACCCACCCATCCATTTGCTCATCCATCTGTCCACCCATCCATGTACTTGTGTATCTACCTATCCATCTACCCACATCCATCTGTCCATTCATCCACCCACTCACACATCCACTCCACACACATTCCCTGTGCTTAACTCAGGGCAGGAAGGCAAACCAAGCATGGCATCCTGCCCTAGAGGGGCTTGTGTCTCTGGAAGACATAAGCCCAGTGAATGGGCTGGGACCATTCAGGAACCTTGGAGGTGTTTACCCAAGTGTTAGGGGAACACTAGGGAAAGGAGTCAGGCTGGCTTTCCAGGGGAGGTGGCACTTGCCCTGAGATGGGAAGGCTAAGTAAGAATGGGAGGGAAAGAAGCAGGGGAGGGCATTCTGGTCATTCTGAAGTGAGCCCTGAGCTTTCTGTACCTTGTCTTGGGGCAGCAGCCCTCCTCCCGCTCCTAGGCATGTATGGCTGGTGGGTACCCTACTGGACAGTGCTGGGGTAGAGTGGCTGGTGGCATATACCAGGAGGCTAGACCAGCGGTGGGGCACAGTCCTGCTCTCAGAGGGCTCCTGAGGGATGGAGGGTTTTAGCTGTAGGGTATCCTGTCTGCCTCTCCCCCCACCCCGGCCTCCGTACCCCTCATCCACCTTACCTGTCTCTGCTCCCCAGCATGGCCCACGCATTTGGGGAGAGCTACCGGGTGGGCAGCACCTCTGGCGTCCATGCCCTCACTGTTTTCTGCTCCTGGGACTACAAGGTGACTCAGAAACGGGCTGTGCGCCTCCAACACGGGAACATCCGTACCCGGCTGAAGGTGAGCACCTGGGGAACCTGGGCTGTGCCATCTGGGACCCCAGATTGGGAGCCCCCAGGCCACATGGCCAGACAGTGGTCTGGAGGGAGGGCTGTCCGTGCGGTAGCTGACCTCAGGCAATGGGGTGGGGGTGGGGTTCCCGCTAACAGGGTCAGGTGGGGCCAGGTCTTCCCTCCTGTATATGCCCCTCAGTTTGGGGCTGCCTCTGTCTGCTAGCGGGTGTCAGCGCCACAGCCCAGGGGACACCTAGGGCCAGCAGAAAGGGAGACTGCACACAGAAGGTTTCAGTACCTGTGTGAACAGGACCTGGGAGCCCATGTGTCCTGCCGGAGCCCCTCAAGCTCCTGCTGGCATTAGCTCAGTTAATGGCGACAGTAGCCCACTAGTGAAGGACTGTTGTGTTCCCTGCGCCACAGGGAGGAAACCAAGGCATGGAAGTCACACATAGGGTCAGGTGGCAGCAGAGCTAGGCCGCAGGGAAGCTTCTCTGCCTTTCTGAAGTTTCCTGCTGTGAGGATCTCAGATCTATGGCCCGGGTCACAGGCTTTTTCACTGTCCCCAGGGAGTTCTGTGGGGACAGGTGCCCTCCATGCCTCAGGGTCACTATAGGCACCCCACACGTCCACTGGGAACAGGGCAAGGATATTCGGCAGGGTAGCTCTGGAGGCTTCCAGGGGCTGGGGTGGCTGGGGTGGAGCTGTGGGATAAGCCTTGGGGTGAGCTGAGCCCAGGTAGGGGCCCTGCAGGCAGTGCCATGTCTTCCTCTGCCCGGAGGGGCCTGGAGCAGGAAGGGCTATTGACCCTTGACCCTGGGTCCCTTCAGTCCTGCTGGTGTGAGTCTGGGCATGGTGGCTCCGGCCTGTAATCCTAGCACTCTGGGAGGCTGAGGTAGTTGGATTGCTTTAGCTCAGGAGTTCCAGATCAGCCTGAGCAAGAGCGAGACCCTGTCTCTAAAACTAACTGGGTGTTGTGGTGGGCACCTAAGTCCCAGGTACCTGGGAGGCTGAGGCAAGAGGAAGTTTTGAGCCAAAGAGTTCACGGTTGCTGTAGCCTATGATGCCACAGCACTCTACCCAGGGTGACAACGTGAGACTCTGTCTAAAAAAAAAAAAAAAAA
>NW_003852413.1:4138274-4139506 GCF_000181295.1 Otolemur garnettii
AGCCTGTGTTGGAGGCTGCAGCAGGCGGCCGTGCTGGGGCTGGTGTGGCTGCTGTGTCTGGGGACCGTGCTAGGCTGTGCTGTGGCTGTCTACACCTTCTCAGAGCTGGTGATCCAGGTGTGGGGAGGGCAGGATCTGGGTTTGGCAACTCTGGGCATCTGTACCCCCATCGTCCATCCTAGCTACGTCCATCCTAGCTACCCATCCAGGGTCCCACACACCCACCCTCCAGGCTGGGGCTGCCTCCTGATACGTCCTTTCTGTCTGCTGCTCTCCCCTATTTTTCTGTCTTCTTTTTGGTTTCTCTTTCCTTTCCCACCCCTTTGCCCCTGCCCCACTTCCTGTGTGGTATGAATCAGAGGGGTGTGTAGGGGGCTGGGTGTGAGGAAGGGAGGTGCTGCCTGCCTGGTTTGACCGTCCTTCACCTCCTCTCCCCAGCCCCCTGGTCCATCCAGGAGCAAGGCATGTGGTGACCTCCCCCTCCTCTGCTGCCCTGGCAGGGCCCTGTGGCTGCTGGCCAGGAGGTGACGCTGCTGGCGCTGCCCCTGGTGGTCTGCCTCCTCAACCTGATGGCCCCCTACCTGTACCGGGGCCTGGCCACCCTGGAGCCCCACGATTCCCCGGTGCTGGAGGTGTATGTGGCTATCTGCAGGTGTGTGGCTGGCAGGGCAGGCCCTGGGGTGCATCTTCCATGTCCCAGGGACCCTCCTCAGCCCCTATGCCCTGCCCTCTGCAGGAACCTCATCCTTAAGACGGTCATCATGGGGGTACTTTGCTACCACTGGCTGGGCCGCAGGGTGGGCGCCCTGCAGGACCGCTGCTGGGAGGACTTCGTGGGCCAGGAGCTGTACCGCTTCATGGTGGTAGACTTCCTCTTTGCGCTGCTGGACACGCTCTTCGGGGAGCTGGTGTGGAGGTGAGGGGCCAGATCAGCTTGCTTGTGCTTTGAGCACTCTGGGACCCCTGCCTGGGCAGGGATGGCCTCACCTTGCATGGTGGGGTTAGGACGGTCTGGCTTCCCAAATTGGGGCCTGTGCCCCTGCCCATGACAGCTCTTTTGTGGAGGGTTGTTAGACCAAGAACACAGGCTGGTTGGGACCCAGTGCATTTGAGACTGGGAAGGAACACGGGACCAGGTTTTGGGTTCAGGGAGATGCATGCTCTAGTCTCAGTCTCAGGGACAAAGAAAAGGCAAAAAGAGGCAAGGGTGAGAGGAGGTGAGGGTGGGGGGG
>NW_003852413.1:4141525-4144175 GCF_000181295.1 Otolemur garnettii
GGGGTGGCCCCAGGGTGTTGTCTCTTCCTGACTTGAGGTGTGAGGGTGCCCTCCCATCCGAACCTCAGGGCTCTCACCTCTGCCCCAGGGTTATCTCTGAGAAGAAGATGAGGAGGAAGCGGAAGCCTGAATTTGATATTGCCCGGAACGTCCTGGAGCTGATTTACGGGCAGACTCTGACCTGGTGAGGACCCCCACTTGCCTCTTGCTGCCTGGCCCTGGAAGAGGGGCTGAGCCCTTTGGCGGAGCTCTTTTGCCCCAGGGACCCTACAGTGGTGTTGGCCTTGAACCCTTGCCTCCTGGGGCCCTGAGACATGGCCACTCCTGCTTGTCCTCCCCCATGTGGTCTCAGGGAGGGAAGGGCACAGACACAACCTGTTCCAGCCCTGAGCTAGGCCCAGGGACTGCTCCAGCCATGGGACCCATGTGCCCCAGTCTCTGGACCACAGCCACCTCCCTCCCTCCCCAGGCTGGGTGTCCTCTTCTCGCCCCTCCTCCCGGCTGTGCAGATGGTCAAGCTATTGCTTCTTTTCTACGTAAAGAAGGTGACGCTACTGTGGGCTTGGGTGACCCTGGAGGGGTGGCTGCTGGGCACAGCTCAGCTGGGCAGACCTGGGTCGTTGGAGGCAGCCCAGGGCCACCCTTGGGTCTGTCCTTCACCTGAGGGAACTGGCTGAGCCCTCCCCTGTCTTTGGCAGGCCATGAAGCACCACAAGGTCATCAGCATGGGCCTGCATGCACTGGGCTGGGGGTTAGGGCCAGGGTGCTGGGAGATACGGACCCTCAGGCCCTCCTGGACCCTGGGAAGTGAAACTGGCCCTCTGTCCTCTGCTAGCGTCTGCTTAGGAGCTAAGAACTGGTGACTTAGGCTCCCGTCCTGGCTCTGGGCAGCTCTTCTCCCTTCTAGTCCTGCCTGTCCTCACTGTACTGTGGGGATGAGAGCACGTTTAGCAAGGGCCAGATGCAGAGCCTGGCATGGTAGTGACCTCCATCAGTGTAGGTGGCTGTCAGGGTCAACCCTTTCCCATGCAGTGGCCTCAGATAAGTCATTCCCCACGTGCGCCTCATTCTGCCCTCTGACCCTTTAGGGGGCTGGGGGCTGAGGAGGTCCCAGCTCAGCCCCCTGCCTAGAAGCACAGCCCTGGGCCCCGCCTCTCCTCTCCTTTGCTCTTGGAGGCCTCCACTAGACCTGGGGAGGGGTCGGGTGCCGAGGAGGTGGCAGAGCGTAGCCTTTGTCCTGCAGACTAGCCTGCTGGCCAACTGCCAGGCACCACGCAGGCCCTGGCTGGCCTCCCACATGAGCACCGTCTTCCTCTCTCTGCTCTGCTTCCCTTCCTTCCTGGGTGCCGCCGTCTTCCTCTGCTATGCAGTTTGGCAGTGAGTCCTGGGCCTCGTCATCCTAGGCTGGGTGGTGGCACCTGGAGTGTGGGGCTGGGATTTGGGGTGACAGGGAGAGGTGGGAGGAGCTGGGGGCCACCATCCAGGCTGAGGGGTCCCGCTCACCCTTGTCCCCAGGGTGAAGCCCTCGAGCCTGTGCGGCCCCTTCCGGAGCCTGGACAGCATGTACGAGGCAGGCCTGATGTGGGTGCACCGCCTGGAGGAGGCAGGCCCCGGGCTGTCCTGGCTGCCCTGGGTGCACAGGCACCTGCTGGAGAACACCTTCTTCATCTTCCTGCTGTCCGCCCTGCTGCTGTGAGTTCAGGGACAGCTGGGCCGGGCCTGCCCAGTGGGGTTCCTGCTGCTCTGGCTTCTGCCCAGTACCTCGCCTGACGTCTATGTCCCACAGGGCCGTGATCTACTTCAACATCCAGGTGGTGAGGGGCCAGCAGAAGGTCATCGGCCTGCTCAAGGAGCAGATCAGCCACGTGAGTGCCTCTTACCCTGCCCCACCCTGGGACACACCTGGGGGACACCTCATCCACTCTCCTGCTGGCTCATCCCCAGCCCTCCACATCCTTTCTGTGGGCTTTGGCTGTTGAAAGGGTTTGTTTGCGAGTGATGCGGACATGTATATGTGCTTGGGATCAAGTGAAGGGCAGGCATAAAGCAGCCCAGGCTCGGCTCCTGATCCACAGGGCCATGGGGATGGGATTCCAGCCCCAAGGAGTGGTCCTGCAGGGCTGGACACAGTGTCTGTGAGGATTTCTGAGGTGCTAGAAATGACTTTGGGTTTCCTGGGGACTCATGCTGGCACACGGACCCTGTTCACTGCTTTCATTTTATAAGCAGGTGGGAGGAGGTTCAAAGTCAAGGTCAGGTTAAAACATTTTTAATTTTTGTTTTTCTTGTTTTACTTTTTAGGGTTTTTGGGAGATAGGATCTTGCTATGTTGTCTAGGCTGGGCTCAAACTCAAGATCCTCCTATCTCAGCCTTCCAAGTAGCTGGGCCTACACATGTCACTTCCTACACCTGGCAAAATGTTTTTATTAAGAAAATAAGGCAGGCAGTGCCTGTAGCTTAGTGGGTAGGGTGCCAGCCACATACACTGAGGTCGGCCCTTTTGAACCTGGCCTGGGCCAGCTAAACAACAACTGCAATAAAAAAATAGCTGGATATTGTTGAGGGGGGCCTGCAGTCCCAGCTACTAGGGAGGCTGAAGCAAGAGAATTGCTTATGCCCAAGAGTTGGAGGTTGCTGTGAGCTGTGATG
>NW_003852413.1:4144574-4151638 GCF_000181295.1 Otolemur garnettii
AGGTGTATGTGGCTGGCGCCTTAGCCTCTTGAGCCACAGGCGCCGAGCCAACCCTATGGTTTGTTGTGGGAGTGAGCTGGTGAGTGGGATAGTGCTCAGATGTGCGCCCTCCTCTCGGGGGTGGCCCCTCTTCTGCCCTGAGGAGCACCTGCTTGTCCACCGGGCAGCTCATAAAATTGGAAACAAAGTATTTCCCAGCTGGGTCACCTAGGTTGGCCTCTCACCTTCCTGGGGCACGGCCAGCTGGTGTGCTGCAGTGTGGGGAGGCCAGTTGGCTCCAACTCTCCCCAGGGCCCTGTCGTCACCTTCCTTGTTTCCATGTTGTCTTTTCTTCCTGTAGTTTTACATTTAGGGGCCGTGGGGTGCCCATGTCACCAGGTGTGTTTCACACCAGGCAGGAGTGCTTGTTGGAGGTCAGCGGCTGGCTGTATGCCAAGGCGAGGACCGGACAGGGCACATGAGGCGTGGCCTCAGCACTCAGCAGACACGTGGCCCTGCTGCCGGCTGGCTGGTGCTGGGGGCAGGGCTCTGGGCAGCTGTTCCCGGGTGGGAAGTGCTTGCAGGGGCAGCTCCCACTTTTCTGTGGCTGTCAACAATGAACACGCACCAGCTCCTGGCCCTCCGTGTTTCTGTGTCTAGTGAGCTCCCAGGAAGCAGAGCCATACCTGGGTGTCTCAGCTGGGGTGGTTGCCTGGCTATAGCTCTCAAAGAGAGTTTTTGGTTAAATGACTTCTGCCCTACCTTGTGAGCCTCAGAGTGATGCTATGTGGGGCGGAGGGCTTAGGAGTCATAGGGGGAGAGTCCTGGATCCACTTACCTTTTCTCCAGGAGGGATCGGGAGGACCGTTCTTCAGGTAGATGCTGGCTGCCATGTCCACCCAGGGCCAGCCCCTGATTCTTTAGGGCCAGGCAGAGCATCTGAGCTCAGGGGCACCCCCTGAACCTGCAGTCAGCTCAACAGAAACAGCTCATGGGTATTGCTAAGGGGCCTGTGGTCCCCTTTGCATGTTTTGTAAGTGGTGTTCCTGGGTCCAACAGGGTTACCAAGTGACCAGAACTGCTCTGCCTGGCTCCTGGCCAGCTGCTCGCTGCAGAGAACCCAGGCCAAGCTGAGTAGTGACAGTCACTGCCATCCGTTTGGTGGTTATCTGCACAGGTCTGAGCTGAATGCTTTATAAGCTTTCCATATTCATTGTCCAAAGAGCCCTGGGTCAACCCAGCACTGGCCCCAAACGCATCCACGCCCTGTGACAGGAGACACGCACCTGCAGGGGATGGAGACTGCAGGTGGGATTGCAGTTGCTGGTCAGCTGACCTTGAGATGGGAGATTGTCCTCGATATCCGGCTGGCCCACTGTAACCTTGGGCACCTTATCTGTGATAAAAGGAGGCCAGAAGTTTGGGACAGAGTGATGCCATGTGAGGGACTCGACTGGCCATTGCTGGCTTTGAAGCAGAGGAAGGGGCTGAGAGCCAAGGGGTGCTGGTGGCCTCTAGAAGCTAGAAGAGGCACACAAGGGGCTTGTCCTCTGCAGCCTCCCGAGGGAAGGAGCCCTGCTGACCCTGGGTTATAGCACAGTGGGACTCATTTTGGACTTCTGATCTCAGAACTGGAAGGGGATAAATTTGTGTTGTTTTAAGCTACTAGATTTGAGGTGTTTAATCCAACAGCAATAGGAAAGCATTATGCCCCTATGCAGACAGTGCCATGGAGATCAGAGTGCAGGTAATTTGTCCAAGGCAGAGTTAGTAGGTGGCCAGTTTTAAATTGAGTCAGGCTGGCTCTGGGCCCTGGCTGTGCCGGTGATTACATTTCCCTTCTCACCTTGGCCACTAGGAAGGTTAGGTCCACACATGTGCCTGCTTCCTGGCCTTGGCTTTTCCTGATCCTTGTTTTGCTGCCTCATTCACCTCTTCTGGCTTTTTGCTGCTTGTGATGTAAAATACACATCATAAGTTTTGTAGACCAGAACCGGGTGGCTTGATGAATAGACAACTGCTGTCCCCTTCCCCTTTGTGTTCTGGCCTTTCTAGGAGGGAGAGGACAAAATCTTCTTAATCAACAAGCTTCACTCCGTCTACGAGAGGAAGGAGAGGAGTAGGTGAGGGGCCACAGAAGGGTCGGGGCCGCTCTGAGCCAGGTGGGCAGAGGGGCTGGGGCTGGACAGCATCCTGGACGTCTGCCTCCGTCTGTGGGCGGGCAGCCTTCTTGGCCCAGGCACGATTGCTGATGATCTTTCCCTGTGGTTCCTCCTCAGGTGTACGGGGCACTTGGGGAAGGAAGAAAGTTGAAGTTTGGTGAGGGAGGAGGAAATGGAAAGGAAAGCTGCCCTCAGCTGCCTGTGCCACTCCCCTTGTAAGTCGCATGGTGCCAGCCGGCTGGGCCTCCTCCTTGTGGGTCTGTGCCCTGTTACTGGGGTAGAGCCCAGTGTCCATTCCTTGGCCTTCACAGCGTTCACCTGTTGCCTGTGGTCAGACCTAGGAAGGGAAAATGGTGGAGATGCAAACTCATGATCAAAAGCGTTCCGTTATGGGAGGGTCTGTCTTTGTGCAACGCTGACCGCAGGAGCTGGGGTAGACAGACAGACTGTGAACACATGCATGGGTGTGCACATGGAGGCCTGTTTCTTCCCCCTTCTTCATCACCCCCCACCTTCAGTCTGGGGGTTGCCCAGGCTGAGGCTGGCCCCTCAGGGAGCCTGAGCTAGACTCTTGCTGGCCTGAGGCTGTGGCCACCAGGGCTCCTCGCCTGGGCAGCAGCACCCACAGAGCAGCCATCTTAAGTGTCACAGAATAAGACTCACAGAACAAGCCGTGAGGACCCTCAGGCCAGGGTGCTGCCTCATCCTTTGGGGCTCATGGAGACTCTGCCAGGGGCTGGCCTCAGTTTTCTCATGTGGAGGAGGGATTGGCTTCCCCACATCTGGCTGTTGTGTGTGAGGCCCTGAGCTCGTGACAGACCTGGACTGAGATGTCGCCTAGATGCACTAGCTGCCACTGGGCTGCACTGTGTGACATTCCTGGAACCTGCCTCACTTCATGAGGTCCAGCACCGCGTGTTAGCAAGTACATCAGCAGCGAGTCCCACAGCATCCTCACTCGGCCTTAGCTCTCTAGAGCTTTCCCAGCGGTTCTCAACCTGTGGGTGACCTTTGGGGGTCACGTAACATTAGATATTTATATTATGATTCGTAACAGTAGCAAAATTACAGTTATAAAGTAGCAACAAAAATAATTTTATGGTTGGGGGGGTCACCACAACATGAGGAACTGTATTAAAGGGTCATGGCATTATGAAGGTTGAGAACCACTGTTTTAGATAGAGGCTGCTGGGTATTGACCTGTCCCTGGCTGGACTGGCCACAGAGAGGTCCGGCTCTGCCCAGCCTGGCTGGAGGGATGCCAGTGTTTGTTGGTATCCTTGTTGACGCCCCCTTCTGGCAGGGCTGGTAGAACCCAGGAGACCACCCCTCCCCTGGATGAAGGGGAAGGAGAAGCCTGGTGGGACAGCAGCGGGCCTGGCATGCTCACCTGGCACCCTGGGTAGCTCACTGCCCCATGGCACAGACTCCAACCTGAGACCACGCTGGCCCCTCAGTAACCTTGCGAGGACACCAGGATGACAAAGTGACTCTGCTTCTCCTTTGCAAAGCTGGAGCCCACCCAGACTGGAGCTGGAAGTGGGAGAAGTGGGGCTTGGGTGCCCCAGTGGACCCTGCCCTACCCTGCCTCTATTTGTTCTGATTAAATAGTTTTTGCAAAATGGGCTTATCTGTTGGAACTCTGCTTGTGACTTGGGCCTGCCCAGGTGTGCCTAGGTGCTGGTGGCTGCTGTGCCCATGGCTGCCTGGGACTACCTCTAGGGACAGGTCCCAGTCCTGGGTGCTCAGCTGGGCCAGAGCACCCTCTGCTGGCCTAGCCCCAGCTGGTTGGGGCCGGACTGCATCTCACAGAGATGCTACCCTTGGTCATCCTGGCCTGGCTTGGACTGGAGGTGAGAGAGGCCAGCAGGGGCTGTGTCCACAGCAGTAAGTCAACTAGCAAGTAATGCTTTAGCAGTTATTGGGGCATGGGGAGGGAGGCAAATTTAGGGAGTGACATCAGCCAAATGATGACATTTTAGTTGCAAATGAGCTGAGAGGAGGTAGGGAGGGGTGTCTCCAAGGCAAAGGGGCAGATGGCTGGCTGGGAAGGTGGGGAACCCTAGGTCTGGCCAGGCTGAGTTTGAGGAGCCTGGGGATGCTTTAAGCCTGAGGGGAGTGGGCTCAAAGCTAAGGAATGACCTTGGGTGGGGAGATGGTCCCACCACTCAGCATTTGAGAATGGAACCTGGAAGAGTCACATCCAGAGCCACTGGCCACTAGCAGTCCCCCAAGCTGGGTCCACTCTCACCCACCACTGTCTCCAGAGGACAATCCCAATGGGATACTCTTGTGCTCTGCAGACACTGGGGGAGATGCCAGCAGCTGACGCGGCCCCTGGTCAGATTTCCTGAGCTGCTTGTAGACAATTCAAGCTGAGTGTTGATTAGGAACCTCTGCAAATGGCCTGCATGGATCCTGGGTGGCAGATTTGGGGTGCATTTCTGGGCATGAATGCTGCTGGGTGGACCTGGGTGGGCAGGCCAGGAAGTGTGTGTCTTAGCTGGGTCTCTGGGTCAAATCCATCCAGATGGCATCTTTGTAATAGTGAGGCTTGACTCCACACTCGGGGAGCCACTTCACAGCCCCACAGCTCCTGTAGGAACCAGCACAAGCAGCTAAAGGTGGAGAAGGGCAAGCTGTTGCTCAGGACGTTTCTGCGGGACAGCCTGTGTGCTGTGTCAGGCTGCAGCTCCCACAGGTTGAAACCCCAGTTAGGTGTTCCTTTGAAGGTCCGCTGCAGATGTAGCAGTTGATTTGAAGTAAAGGACGTTATGTTTGCTAAAAAATAAAGCTAGCTAATTGCCCAATGAAACCAATTTCAGACTTGGAAATTGCCAAGGGCTGTCTGAGTGGGAGGTTGACAGTGACATTTCAGACTGAATGACAAAGCTCCTCTGTGCCACTGCTGCTCAATCCTGACTGCACAGCAGAACCCACTGGGGAGGTTTAGGGACACTGCTGCCTGGTGGCCACTCCCGAGACTCTGATGAGTTGGTTTGGATTTCCTGGCTTTGGGATGACAAAAACTTCCCTATAATGCTAGCATGGGCCAAGGCTGAGAATCCCTGCTCTGGGACCCACCTGGCACTTGACTGTCACAACATGCACACTCAGGCCAGAGGCACATGGAGGCATTTGGAAATGTGTGTCTGGTTTTCGTGACGGTGGGGAGCAGTCGAGGCCACTCGGTCCCTGCACGGGATTCCTGATTGTGGGGCTGGTAAGCCCACCGCGTGTCTGTCATGGTACTATTCATGTCTTGGGTCACCAAAGGGGCTGTTCCTGCAGATAATCTTCAAGTGCCCCCATCTCCGTTTCCCCCTGTTTACCGAACACGTGTAGTCCCTAGCACCTCACATCACCTTCTGCTCCACCGTCGGGTGGGCCAGGACGACTCTACTTCCAGGGGCTGCTCCAGTGTTAGAACAAAGCTGCTGTGCCCACCATGCTGCCACCACTGGGCACCCTGCTTTCTGCATTTACTGTTCTTTTTTTTGGAGACAGAGTCTTGCTTTGTTGCCCTTGGTAGAGTGCCATGGTGTCACAGCTCATAGACACCTCAAACTCTTGGGCTTAAGTGATTCTCTTGCCTCAGCCTCCCTAGTAGCTGGGACTACAGACGCCCGCCACAACGCCCGGCTATTTTTTTGTTGCAGTTTGGCCAGGGCTGGGTTTGAACCCACCACCCTCAGTATATGGGGCCGGTGCCCTACCCACTGAGCACAGGCACCACCCATCCTTTTTAAAGATGGAGGGTCTCACTCTGGCTCAGGCTGGTCTCGAACCTATGAGCTCAGGCAATCCACTGACTTGGACTCCCAGAGTGCTGGGATTACGGGCATGAGCCCCTGTGCCTGGCCTGCCTTTACTGTTCTTCGTGGTGTTGCCAGAATAATTAAGACATGGAGAGGGAAGGTCTGCATCTGTGGCATTCTTGATCCCAGACGGCAAGAACGACTGGATGCCAGTTATGTGAGGCCTTGCCCCAGGTCTTTAGGCCTGTCCTGAGTCCTCCAGTCTGTCAAAATCTAATTTGGCTTTCTGGGCCCGGGGCAAACGCTGCCTCCTCCATGAAGACCGATGGATCCTTTGGAGACCCTCGAGGCCCTGGGACAAACTGGATGCCTCAGGTATGGAAAGGTCCGGCGCGCAGAACTGAGGGCTGCCTCTAGTTTGCCCCAGATAGGGTGGCTGTGCCTCCTGACCGTCCCACTTCTCACGTTTCCTCCTTGCTCTAGCACTTACATTCTTCTCCTGATCAGGAGCCATTCAGTGCTTTCCTGCTCAGCTTCCCAGAGGTTGGTGGAGCCAGCAGCCCTCACTGTGGGGCCAGCCTGTGTGTGTGGGGGGGGCATGGTTCCATCTTCTTGATATTGGAGTTCACACCCTGCCCAAAGGTGTGCAGCCAAGAGACGCCCGTCCTATTAGTCTGTGAGGGAGGGCTCACCGGGGCCTCTGCCCTCGAGAGACTGCTAGCAGTGCTGACACTAAACACACACAAAGTCACAGATCTGAGAAGACAAAGACTAGTGTTTTGATTTCTAAATGCCGCTGGGAATTCTGTGAACAGTGCTGTGTCACCCAACACTGGACGTGCCACCATTAGCTACGGTGGTTTTACAAAAATGGGTAAATGTCTGTGAATTACAAAAGACCTTCATCACTCTCTTCTGTCCAATCAAGCTGGGTGCTAGGTGAGTGGTGGTGGTCCTCTACCAGGTTTGAGCAGGCCCTGGCCACATCCTGCTGCCATACTGGACAACACTGGTGACTGGATGCATAGAATAAGAAGGGCACTGCATTGGAGAGCTTGGGAGCTCTGTTGTGCCTCTCAACTATTTTTTTTTTTTTTTTTTTTGAGACAGAGTCTCAAACTGTCACCTTGGGTAGAGTACTGTGGCATCACAGCTCACAGCAACC
>NW_003852413.1:4151935-4169997 GCF_000181295.1 Otolemur garnettii
CCTCTCAACTATTACTAATAAGATTTAATTGTTAACAGCAAAGCCACAAAACACACGATAAAACACAAGTCAAACAACTGAAGTTCTACGCTCACCTAATTATGCATGTGAATGAGAACAGCATAAAGGAAATGGTGCACACACCGCAGAACAACTTCGTCCCGATTCCAGCGTACGAAGTGAAGAATGATACTATTTTTGGAAAGTGAAAAACACATTAATTTGAACAGCCAAGAAAAAAATTGCAATTTATTAAGATTCAACAAAGCGTTGTACTTTTGAAAGCAACTTTCGGTGCATGTTCTTCAACAATCACATTCTATGAGGAAAAACATTAAGAGCCACAAACTTGTTTTTTAATCTCAGAGTTACAGACATCTTAAATTCAAAATAAAGGTAAAAAACAAAAAAACAAACCGAACAAAATCTGAAAACAAACATATTCTTTACTTCCATCTCCAATTTTAAAACATCAGGAGTTTTTCTATAACTCAACACTAAATGGCAGCACGGGAAGCTGAATGTCGGGGTGCACGCACGGCACGCGTACCCCCGTTGCATATTCGCTGTACACACGCGGTGTATGTACGTCAAATACACAGAATGCAGGTAATGGCAAAGAGACGCAGCCACTCCGAGGAAGGCTCGTTCAGCTAAATACACTACTAAACTCGAGAAAAAAAGTCTTGAACCCAGTTTGTGCATAGTTCATGATCCTCTATAAAACCAGCTTTTGTGGATCTGCAATCCTGCAGGACCTTTTTTTTGTTTTTTGTTTGTTTTGTTTTGATAAAACCATTAAAAAGCTAATTAAAAAAAATGTAATGCACAAGTTTCCTGATCAAGCAGGCAGGGAGCACAATGTTCATATATATTTTTAAAACATACTTGAGGGTATGTTATTCCATTGTCTGTCTTTCTTGCAAAACAATCAAAACATTGATCATTTTTAAAACATAAAGCAATTTTTAATATATAAAGCACTCTTCAAACATCTATTTTTTTTTGAGTCCATTATTTGGTAAATATGTAACTGCTACACATTAGAGATTAGGTATTTTTCTTCTTTGTCTTTTTTTCTCTTTTTTTCTTTTTTTCTTTATTTTTTTATTTTTATTTTTTTAATAACATCTTCAGTGCTAGGAGTTGGGTGTAAAAATACATGAAATGGTGTGGAGCTGCCCTCGGGAGCCCTGGCTTTCCTGAGAGCGTGTCCGGCATGTGCAAGACAGTGGCCACGACGCCTCGTCACTGTGACGAAGGGCGAATGCAACCGGCAGAGTCCACGCCGCCGCCGCCGAGGGGACAGCACTGTCCAATCCCAGAGCTCTGAAGTAGCGCATCTGCATTCTGAAAATAGGTTTCTTTACGACGGAAGTCTTTTTTTTTTAAATTCCTTTTTAATTTTTTTTTTTTTAAATTTAAAGTCTGAAGAAGAAAAAAGGTCTGTAAACAGGTGGGAGCCCAAACCGTGGACTCCTCCAAAAGCAGTCACAACCCACGTCCAAGTGCTTGTTTCTGTTCCTCCCGCGGAACCATCCATTCTTTACAAGTATCTATGGCCACAGTTCAACAACAGTTTTTTTTCTCTTTAACTTTATATTCCAAATGGAAAACTGGTGCAATACTCTGGTAATAATTTTCTTGCATTAGTCCACAATAAAAAGCTGCTAAAGGTAGGTATACATATTATTTCTCCAGAGATATACACTGTAATTTTTAAACGCAATAACAGAGTCCTTGAGTAAACATTTACACATGAATTGTCACCAGCCCTGTCCTATGAATTCTCTTTAACGTATAGGATTAGCTGAAGGGAGGGCAGGGACACTCAGTGCAAAGTTAGAAGCTAATAATAATAATAACAAACATTTGACCAATGCGCCAGAAAGAAGCATATACTGAATAAAAGGGAAACCCACAGTTAAATCCCTCACACGCTTGCAAACACACCAACACAGAATGCGTGCCGTGCAGAAGCACGCACTGCACGCGTGCACACACACGCACACACACACACTTCTATTTTAACACACACACATAGGCGATGAACTTAGAAATTTTCCTAGAGCCTGTTTCTGTGTACTGATGTCAACCTGGAAGTGTAGAATTAGACTTAGAAAGTGTTCACATTTGTTATTGGCCTGCTGGATTCAAGTATTTGCATGTTTGATATGTCTTTTTTTTTTTTAACTTTTAAAAAATATTTTTTTTGGGATAAAAAAAAATGACATGAAAAAGTAATGAAACAAGGGTAATGTGCATAGGCGGATGTGGGTGAGCAGAGAGCAGGTCACAGACCGCCCCTTCGCCGCGTTCCCGCCTGCGGAGCCGCGCTCTGCGCCCGGCGGTCCATGCCAGACTCTGCCCGATGCCCAGCCGCCTCTGGTAATGTGCATAATCGTCACAGGCTCATTTTAAATAGGCTTCATGTCTCCCTCCCTCCCTCCCCATGATAAAATAACCCTTTCCAGCCCACAATCTGAAAAGTGCCCTTCATGATACAACTATTCTAAGCAGCTTTTATACTTAAAAAAAATCAAAATGACAACATACCATACAAACATAAGACACAAAATAAAAAGCTATGAGGAACATCCTGTCGTTAGCATGTGACACTGACCAAAAGCAGCCCGCACTGTTGCGTGAACAGTTCACAAGGACCGCGGCCAAGGTTCGTCTTCAGTACTGGACAGAGGTACTCAAAGGGCCCCTGCTTGAGTCCAGCAGGGCTGCGCCACCATGGCTGGAAAGGGCCAGCTCTCTCTTGGTGCGGATGATTGTGGCTCCTAGAGGGACTCCCCGCTGAGCAGGTCCCCAGGCAGCAGAGTGGTCAACGGGGTGGGACTACCAATCACCCTGCCATCATCGGCACTGGGTGGGCCCCACAGGCTGCTTGAGTACTGGGGCCCCCCACCCCATAGCAGCTCGCTGCCCCCCTTGCCTCCCAGGCATGGGGCACTCCAGTGGCCGGCATCGCTTCGCACCAGGCCGTGGGAGCTGCCCGAGGCACCCAGCCGGGGCTGGCTGGAGGCACTGCTAGACTGCCAGCTGGAGGTGGGTGGCAGTGCTTGGCCTTGGGCTAAGAACCGATTCACTTCTTCTTCACCAGCAAACTCGGCCAGGATGGTAGTGTTTCCCAGGACACACCTGCAACAGGAAGACATGTCACATGAGTGGTACCCCCAGTCCTTCAGAGTGCAGCGCTGGTACTCTCTGTGATGGGACAGGCCTCCCAGGGATCGTCCCGTGACTTACATTCTGCCATGGCTATTTCCAAGCTCATACTATGAATTTTCTCTCTCTCTCTCTCTTTTTTTTTTTTTTTTTTGAGACAGAGCCTCAAGCTGTCACCCTGGGTAGAGTGCTGTGGCATCATAGCTCACAGCAACTTCCAACTCCTGGGCTCAAGCAAGTCTCCTGCCTCAGCCTCCCAAGTAGCTGGGACCACAGGCGCTCGCCACAACACCTAGCTATTTTTTTTTTTTTTTTTTGGTTGCAGCCATCATTGTTGTTTGGTGGCCAGGGCTGGATTCGAACCTGCCACGTTAGGTGTATGTGGCTGGCACCTTAGCCACTAGAGCCACAGGCGCCGAGCCTCTCATTTTTGAATTATGTAACAGCTTTATCAGGTATATAGAGTACATTTTTTTTCTCTCTTTTTTGGGTTCTTGCTCTGTTGACCAGGCTGGAGTGCAGTGACACTATCATAGCTTAGTGCAGTCTTGAATTCCTGGGCTCAAGTGAAACGCCTGTCTCCCAAGTAGCTGGGACTGTAGGTGCCACCACTGTGCCCAGCTAGAGTACATTTCAAGTGCATGAACATACAATTAACTAACTTGGGGATCATTTATCATCAGTATAATTTGCATCATGGGCTAAAAATAGGAATGACTAAATTCCAGGTCCCACATCTCAAGTACAGTTTCTGAGTAAGAACGCTTATATACACACCACCTCAAAAGCATCCTTCCGTTAGGGACAGGGCTTGGCCAGAGGGTCACTGCTGGGCCTTGCCTGGTAAGCGTGCTTCCTTCCTACCATCAGGCCCTGTGTGGACGCTCTGTGGAGCCTATCCTGGTGCGGGGCATGGCAAGGCAAACTCAGCAGCAGGAAAAACCCACCTGGCTAGACACCCATTGGGAGCTGACCTGCTCCATCCATGTACTGAAGTTCTGACCCAGTACCTCAGCCTGAGAATGCATTTGGAGATGGGGCTTTAGAAGAGGTAGTGAAGTTACCAAGGGGGTGGGCCCTGATCCAGTCTGACTGGGGTTATTGTAAGGTTCAGAGATCAAGACACAGCCATGCACAGAGACACACCTGCTTAGACCCAGAGAGAAAGTGGTCGCCCACAGCCCAGCCAAGCACACAGGCCTCAGCAGAAACTAAGCTTGCCCATGCCTGGGTCTCGCACTTCTAGCCTCAGAACTTATGGAAACACATGTGTTGTCTAAGACGTCCAATGGGTGTACTTTGTTACGGCAGCCCCCGGAAACTCACACAGCACCCTAAACCTAACACTCTGGAGACTGGCAGCTGCAAGTATGAGACACATACATGTGCAGAGACTTCTGGGCCTTGGCAGCTTCCTCCTTGGAGCTGTACCGGACCACAGCATTGCCTTGAGTCAGATTCAGGTGGAATGTGATGAGAGGCCCATGTTGCAAACACAATGTCCGCAGTGTAGAACCATCAATCTGATTGAGGAAGCACAGAAGCAGTGAGCTCTGCTCTCATTTCTTTCACTGCATTCTTCAAAGCAAGGCATATGAAATCAGATGCACTAAACACTAGGTAATCATCTTTCCTTAGAAGGGCTTAGTAACAGGTGGCTTCACGGCATTAACATCTTATACTCTGTGGCTGAATTAAGCTAATCAGAGGAAGGAGAAAAAGCCCATTTGGGTTCTGCTCTCCCTTACCACGCAGCACTTTTGGTTTGCAAAAGGCGCCAGGGCTTGGCTGCTGACAGTGG
Organism: Otolemur garnettii; assembly: GCF_000181295.1. Classification (NCBI taxonomy): domain Eukaryota; kingdom Metazoa; phylum Chordata; class Mammalia; order Primates; family Galagidae; genus Otolemur; species Otolemur garnettii. The sequence goes on from NW_003852413.1 coordinate 4,156,914, forward strand.
ACTTAGGAGCTGTGCAGGTCGGCAGAGCAGGGAGGGACCGGCTGGCGCACAGCCTGAGTTGGCCAAGTGACTCTGGAATGGGTGGTTGTAAGGCCAGTGGCGCACCAGTGCTTTTCTAGCCTTGGGTAGGCAGGTCAGCACCTCCCCAGGAACATGTGGACGATCCTGGCACTCCCTCATCTTCACTGAGGGCTACTCACTTCTGGACCCTTTTCAGATCACACACAGTGACACTGTGGGCAGTGTCACCCCCCCACCCCCACCTCCAGTGCCCGTACCTGGGGAGTGAGGTTTCGAAGAACGAGCCAGCTGCTGGTCCTTCCTGAGGTGTCGGTGCTCCAAGCAGAACCTGAGCAGCAAGTGGGGAGAGCTCCACTGACGGGGCTGGGGGGCAGATGGCACAGCCCCTCCCTGGTCCCCAAGCCTGCCCAAAGCGCATGGCAGCACAACTGGCCCTGTGCTCTGGGACAACCTTTCTCAACCTCTGAAAACTCACTGCCCCATGGGAACCCTGACTTGCCGGACCTTCCCGCCAGCCCAGGAGACCGTGTTTCCCTGTCGGTGCCTGAGGTGTGTGCTCAGGAGTGAGAGGGTTGCCAAGGAAGGTCTGGCCCCACCTCTGCTCACCCCTGGCTCCATGTAAGGAATGAATGCTCTGTGATTCTACTGTTAATAAAACAATAAATCCACAAGGGCTGCTATTAAAAGGGTGAAAAACAGTTATTTTCAAACTACCTGTAGCCGATTTAAAACATTAATTTCTTAAATTCCAGACCATTTCTTCCATCCCTAAGGTTTCGCATGTGGCACCTGAGGGAAGCCTACAGAGCTACAATATTCTGACAGAGTCACGGTTTTCCGATTGGTGGGGTTTGTTTTATTTTTAGCCTATAAAGGCCTGTACTCCAATGAAAGCTTGTGCAGAAGCAGATATAAAAAGTAGAAATTGAGCCCTTGTGCTGGTTTATGAGGCACCGAGGGGAGGAAGCCTAGAGGGGTACACCAGCCTCCCCGAGGGCCCAGAGCATAGCAACAGCACTGCTGAAGATGGAGGCAGCTGGGGTAGGCAGATCTGAACATGGTTCACCTGGCCAATGCCTGAGAAGTCTGGGGCAGTCCTGGCTCCCTCCCAACCCTCACAGGCTCCAGGAATGAAGATGAGAGTCTCTCCAGAGACAACGTGAGGGGCATGGAGCTTACCCGAGGAGTAGGAGCTGGTCCAGCCAAGGGGGCTGGCGCCCCAGGTGGAGGAAGGCTTGGGGTTGGCTAGCCCTGGAGGTGGCCTTGTGGGTGCAGTAGTGTTTCTGGGCACCTTCCACAGTTCGTGAGACAGAGAGGCTTGTGTGTGGGAGGCTGGGCCCGAGGACCATGTCGATTTAATGTCTGACAGTTTACCTAGAAAGGCAGAGAAATGGACCATATGCATTCTTGAGACAGAGAACAGCCCAAGTCCTAGGTGTGTTTAGGGACCCATCCAGAGTGCCTCTGACACCAGCAGACCACGGTAAAAGAGGTAAAGCTCCTCTAGGTGAGACCAAGGGGCATACTCTTTAATCTCCATCCAGAGCCACAGTCTGCCTATGTCCACTGTAGACTCTGTTGGTATTTCTGACACTTAACTTGCTAAATGTACCAGACACAAATCTGCCATCGGAAAAGCAGTATTTTCAAAGGTCAACTTATCAACCTATTTTTACTGGGGCATATCTTAAAATGTAACAAATAAGTCAAGGCCAAAAGCATAACACACACACACATCCTATTTCTCGCCGTTCCTCTGAGTATTAGCTCCCTTTTGAAGCTGTGCTTTGTCTGACATAGTCATGCCTATCCATCTACCACTGCTCTTGTCCACAGCTCCTAGAGATGCTCTCTGTACATCAAATTGTGGAAAAGGGACGTGGCCCAGGAATCCTGAGGCTAAGGTTTGGCATCTCGGCATGTTGTTTGAGGAAGCACTATTTTAAGGCTCTTTGGAAAAAACAACAAAACCACTAACCACCACCGGCCCCAGCCCGGACCCTTGCACACCTGATTCCACTGGCCTAGAGGCCCAGCAGGCAAGGCTAGAAGCACAAGCAGCACAGTGTCCACTGTCCCTGTGTAATCCCATGTCCCTTTCTGGGACAGTATAGCAGGGACCAGGCCTGCTATATGTGATCCCATATGTACTTGGGAGGGACCCTCCAAACCTGGTTCCTGGAGGTAACTGACTTCAAAATGAATACTCAGCTTAGAAAGGTGTCATTGGTTAGAAAAAGAAAAATGCCATAAAAAACTGCCTTCAATTTAGGAAAGAAAACTTTGCCCTTTCTCTTAGCCAAATGATCATGAAAATACTAAAGGTCTAAATACACCCCCCTTTGTAACACTAGAAGAAATAAAAATAATCCAGAAGTTCTTTTTTTCTTTGTTTGAGACAGAGTCTCACTATGTCCCCTTGATAGAGTGCCGTAGCATCACAGCTCACAGCAACCTTCAACTCTTGAGCTTAAGCAATTCTCTTGCCTCAGCCTTCCAAGTAGCTGGACTACAGGCGCCCACCACAATGCCCAGCTTTTTTTTTGTTCCAGTTGTCACTGTTTAGCAGGTCTGGGCTAGGTTCGAACCCGCCAGCCCCAGCGCGCCTTAAACTGAGCTATGGGTGCCGAGCCATTCATTTTGTTTTTTAAAATAAGATGCTAACTTACATTAAGACTTTCTCCCCTCAGTATGGGTATTAGAAGAATTCATATAGAATTCTTACACTGGTTTTAAAACAATGTAGATAAGAGGGTATGATGGAATACAGAAATATATCTGAAGGACTTTATAAACAAAGTCCTTATTTAAGTTCTGTATTTATTAACAAATATGTTACATATTTTGTGTCTATATCTCTTTATATCTTTTGTCTTAAAAATTTCAGATTCAAATTCTTCTGAATTTTTATGATAAATGATTCCAAATTCTCCTCTAAGCCTGAAAGGTATTTCACATTTGAAAGCCTTGCACGGTCTATGGCAATATGGAAATACTTCAGATAAGACATTTATCCAGGAATGGAGATCAGTTGGGCTCTGGGTGCTGGGTGTTATTATTATTATTTTTTTTTTGAGACAGAGCCTCAAGCTGTCCCCCTGGGTAGAGTGCTGTGGTATCACAGCTCACAACAACCTCCAACTCCTGGGCTCAAGCGAGTCTCCTGTCTCCGCCTCCCAAGTAGCTGGGACCACAGGCGCTCGCCACAACGCCTGGCTATTTTTTGGTTACAGCCATCATTGTTGTTTGGTGGCCTAGGCTGGATTCGAACCCGCCACCTTAGGTGTATGTGGCTGGCGCCTTAGCCACTTGAGCCACAGGCGTTGAGCCTGGGTGCTGGGTGTTAATGGCAAGACCTGCTGTGGTCTCTTGCATCCCTTACTCCAAATTCAACAACAGGTTCTACTCCTCTTAAGTTTAAAGCCCGCACGCCCCCTGCCCTGTAGCCATGGGGAGTAAGGAAGAGGGGAGGCAGCCTCAGGGGAGATACCGTCACTCCACTCTGCACGCAGAAAGCAGACGCACCCCAGGTACGGGGTTGGGGGGGCTGTTCTGAGGCAAAGCCCATGCCCCTTCTCCTTAACACAACAAGGCCTCCCAGTTCAGGGAGTAAACAGAACACCAGGAAAACTGGGGGCCTGTCAGAGTTTGTCTGGGGAAAGAAAGAAAAGCTACCTGCAAGTGGAGAGGCTGGTCGCGTACCTGCAACACTAGGTGCGGATGCGATGCTGCTGAAAGAGCTACTGTAGCCGGAGGCACTGAGCGGCCAGGCACTCGAGGAAGGCAGCGTGGCATTCTGAGATGACGGTGGGGAGGACCCTGCAGAACCAAACGCGGACTAAGCGAGGTGGGCAGGAGCCTGCGGGTCAGCAACCCCAAGAGGTATAGTGCCCTAGTGTCATAATAGCACACAGTAACCTCGAAGTCTTGGGCTTAAGTAATCTCTCAGTTTTTCTATTTTTTAGTAGAGACAGGCTCTCACTCTTGCTTAGGCTGGTCTTGAACTCCTGAGCTCAAGCTATCCACCCTCCTTTGCCTCCCAGAGTGCTGGGATTATAGGTGTGAGCCACTGAACCCTGCTTGGGGCGTTGAGACTCTTAATAATCAAGAACGAATTTGTCAGCTGCTAATTTGACAGAAGCCTGAAAATGGAACTGTGATGTGGGAGGGAAGACACAATCACAGCTCCTATTTGGAGTCCCTGCAGCCATATGGGGAGGCTGGGATATTTCTGAAGGCCAAGGAAGTGGAGGGTAACATATAGCATGAATTCTGAGAAGAGAATTGCCAGAATGTTTAAAATACCATGTCAGAGTTTTAAGGATCGCGTTGATCCCCCCCTTCAAATAAGATGAAATAAAAACAAAACTCTAAGATTTTTATTATAAAATTTGCCACAAAAATCAGAGCATATTTTTTGTTTGTTTTTGAGATAGAGTGAGACTCTGTCTCCCTGGGTAGGGTACCATGGCGTCACAGCTCACAGCAACCTCCTGGACTCAAGTGATCCTCCTGCCTCAGCTTCCTGAGTAGCTGAGACTTCCTGAAGTGCCACTATAACTAGTTTTTTCCCCCTATTTTTAGTAGAGATGGGGTCTCACTCTTGCATAGGCTGGTCTTGAACTCCTGAGCTCAAGCTGTCTACCTACTTTGGCCTCCCAGAGTGCTAAGATTACAGGCATGAGCCACCACACCTGAGCATTTTCTTCTGACTTGAGTGTTTCATTAGCTCTCATTCATATTTCTCTCCCTTTTAAAAAATATTCTAGAGATGGGTCTTACTCTGTTGCCCAGGTTGTCTTAAATTTTTGGGCTTAAGCAACCTCACATCTGAGCAGCTCACATGCCACCATACCTGGTTCCTGTTTCTCTTTTGTAATAAAGAAGTAATGAAAAGATACCTGTCCTAATAACTGTGTATATGAACTTGAATTATTCTATCCCTAGAATTGCAGTTTTTTACTCTGAGAAAAGCTTGTCCTTGTACTGGAGAGACTCAGGGGGCATATGGCCACCCTTAAGACACCTTGGTTCCTTGTGAAAAAAGGGAAAGGCTCAGTCCTATGTGTTTTTTCCCCAAAGACAGTGTCTCATTCTGTTGCCCTGGATAGAGTGTTGTGGCATCATGGCTTATAGCAACCTCAAACTCTTAGGCTCAAGTTATCTTCTTGCCTCAGCTTCCCAGGCTGCTAGGCTTACAGATGTGAGCTGCTGGGCCCAGACTGTTTTTTTTTTTGAAACGGAGTCTTATTATGTCCCCCTTGGTAGAGTGTTGTGGCATCACAGCTCACAGCAACCTCCAACTCTTGGGCTTAAGTGATTTCTCTTGCCTCAGCCTCCCAAGTAGCTGGGACTACAGGCATCCACCACAACACCCAGTTATTTTTTGTTGCAGTTGTTTTAGTAAGCCTGGACCGGGTTCAAATCCACCAGCCATGGTATATGCGGCTGGCGCTGTAACCACTGACTATGGGTGCCGAGCCCCAGCCTGTTTGTTTTAATGTTACTCTCCCTCTTTTTTTTGAGACGGAGCCTCAAGCTATCCCCCTGGGTAGAGTGCTGTGGCATCACGCTCACAAGCAACCTCCAACTCCTGGGCTCAAGCGAGTCTCCTGCCTCAGCCTCCCGAGTAGCTGGGACTACAGGCGCCTGCCACAACGCCTGGCCATTTTTTGGTTGCAGCCATCATTGTTGTTTGGGCGGGCCCGGGCTGGATTCGAACCTGCCACCTTAGGTGTATGTGGCTGGCGCCTTAGCCGCTTGAGCCACAGGTGCCGAGCCTACTCTCCCTCTTGATTCTGGGAAGCAAGCAAGCAGCTGGAGAATAAGATTGAGGATGGGGTAATGGTGCCAGTTTGGGTGACAGAAGGATAGAAAGAGCTCTCCTGACTTGGACAATGACACCACTAGCGTGTGGATGCAGGCTGACAATGGGGACATAGTAACTGTCTGGTTGTTACATTCATTACTACAAATAGAATCTGATGGCTTCTCAAAAGCCACAGAACCCCCTCTGTAGGGCCACACCTGGGGCTGTGCACAGAACCACCTCAGGGGTGTCCTTCACCTAGACTCTAGGCAGGTGTCATCTCCAAACTGCATGGCTGTTTGCAGCTGTCCTGCTGTATGCAATCTCTTTAGAATGAGGTTATCAGAGTTGATGAAGTTCAAATTTACTGTAGGTCTTAAATTTTAAAAGGTGCCAGCTGTCCTGACACCCTAAGCTACTTCCTGAACACTCTTCTTTCATCTACCAGCAACATATACTAAACCTAAGATCCCAGGATTAGATGCTATTAGCCACATGGAGTATTTCTTTTATAATTAATAACAGGGTATTTCCGTGTCAGCAGTGTTCTAGTTTGAGATTTTAGTCGCAACATGAGATTACAGTTAATTTTCCTTTCTCAATCAAGGGAATGTGTCAATATGTTATAAAACAGCATGACCACTTCTCACTGCACGCTAATGGTCACTTCATAAGGGCTAAACTATAAAGAGCAGCCAAACACTGGGCTAATATAAATTTTTAATATGTCAGAACTTAGTGCCAATGGCAATAAATCAAAAGCAAAAAAAAAAAAAAGCAAGTTAAAACTCTCATCTAATACATTCAATAGAAGAAACCAGAAAATTCCACGATAAAAATATGTAAAACGAACGAGCCAATACTAGACAGCTGGGGCTGATTCTCACTGTTTTCCTTCTGTGGTACATTTTCTAATTTTTTTCTCTTTGTACTTTATACAAGCTGGCGACTCTTTCACAGTAACACAGAGGCCCTGACTAGGCGTGGATCTGCAGAGGAGGGCTGCGTGGCCACATGCGGTGGTCCTTCTAGGGAGCCCCCTCCACATGCAGGCCCGTTCGCTGTACTCACCTTCCTCTCAGGAACAAACCCTAACATGTCTGGAAATACAACCACGAGGGGCACCAGGAACAAAGGTCCCATGGGGCAGAGGAGAGGCCTGCACTGTCCATTGCTCACTGCTGATGTACGCGTGCCAAGGCAGGCTTGGGACCCGCCAACACGCAGCATTGACATGACCAAAAATGCCAGAGCTTTCGGAGGTTACACAGCATACATGCAGAGCTTGGAGCTGCCAGGCTGGGCGCCTGGCTGATCTCTTTAATCCCATAGCTGGAGATGCCACCTTCTTGCCTAACCAGCAGAGCCTGCATCCCACTTCTTCACAGTCCTCAAGATACACTGACTGGCCTTCCCTCATTCTGGCAACAACCCTGGTGCCTCTGTGAGTTTAGCAGGCAGTGCCATGTCTGTCTGTGGCTGGCACGGCAGCCTGCCCCTTGCCATCCTGCGCTGCACCCTTTCCCACACCACTCACCTGTCCTCCATAGCAGAGCACCAGTATCAGACCAGAGCAATAAACAGGAAGATAATCTATATTTATTTGGCTTTCTATCCAAACCAAGGACACATTTATAAGGCTATCATTTAATTTTATTTATTTTATTTTTTATTTTTTGAGACAGAGCCTCATGCTGTTGCCCTGGGTAGAGTGCTGTGGCATCATAGCTCACAGCACCCTCCAACTCCTAGACTCAAGCGATTCTCCTGGCTCCGCCTCCCACAGTAGCTGGAATTACAGATGCCCGCCACAACGCCTCGCTATTTTTTTGGTTGCAGCTGTCATTGTTTGGTGGACCCAGCTGGATTTGAACCCGCCAGCTCAGGTGTATGTGGCTGGTGCCTTAGCCACTTGAGCCACAGGCACCGAGCTAAGACTGTCACTTTAAAGAACCACAGAAGCAAACATATGGTTCCAACTGGTCATGCTTCAAGTGGGAAAACTACATTAATGTTTTGGGAACTATCCCTGTGGCCTTATTAGTGTTATGTACCTATGGTAATATAGCTTACCATGTAATAAAATGCTGTGATGAAACTTGTCAGAGATGACATTTCCATGAAAAAACATAATCTACTAATAAATCCAGCAAAACACTCACCCCAATCCATTCCTATTTTCCCTACACTCACTACCTCTTATGCTGCTCTGGAGGATTAGAAAAGGCCCATGGAATGTGCCTTATAACACTCCTGCCTGACAGCCCAACCCAGCGCCCCTGACGTCGAGAGACCTTCCAGCAGAGAGGCAAGTGGCGCCCCCTCCTCCTCACCTCCACTCTTGAGGAGGTAGCGGTTGACATCCTGGATGGTGGTATTGATGGTAGGTCCAGTGGGGACACTGCCAGGAGTGACGTCAGGGTCATTCTCGGGATCAATATTCTGAAGTCCTTTCCATGGAACTCCAGGGTGGAATTCTGTTTATGGAAACCAAGACGAGAAGCCACACATCAGAGCAGCTGCACATTGCTTCATGACATTCTCAAAGGTTTTTTTCTCCCCTGTTTGTAGAAATTTTTATAATCTGCTAATTAAATAAAGAGGCACATTTTAGACTTTCATTATAGCAATCAATCTTTTGTAACAATCTAGAGTGAGGTGTTATGGTTACCACATTAAGACAGTTTCCAGACAGGGTGTGAGTAATTTTACCAACAGCATACCGCTCCTCCCCACACACCCTGCCTCCCCGCCCCCCCCGCCCACCCCGTATAGTGAATTAAGGGACTACAGAAAAACACTGATGCCAAGCAGACCCCAGATTGATCTGACACATGCATTTACAGTGGAAATGCCCAAGCTGTAGGCTTAGTGTGTCCAGAATTCTCAGCTTGGGTTTCTGCTTCTCTCGGGCTTAATCACACTCCTCAGCATGTTCTGACCCACTGTTATACAAAGGTGTTGCCTGGTCTTACCTGGGGGCCAGTTGATGCTGGAGCCATTTGAGATTTTATCACTGTCAGATTTGGCACGTGACCAGCTATGGGGAACAGCTACAGGAGGACTGGCTGGTGACTCACTGTTCTGGATTAAATCGTACCGGCCGTATGAGTCGTCAATGGAGGACTTACCTGGAGGCCCAATGCTCAGACCTCCAGGGATAGCACCTGTGAGCCAACAAGAAGCACAGAACTGAGTGAGCACTCTTCACGGGAGATGCAGGATGCCCTGCCAGCCTTCCCAGCTAGGTCTAATGCCTTGCACTTACAAGGCTTGGTCTGTTGGGATTCTCTAAGATTCAGAGACTGTTTCAGACAGCTCAAACTCTGTCCTTGGAAGACCAAAACCCTTGAAGGCCTGCTTAAGTCGGAAATCTCTGTAAAACACATATCCAGGGTTGCACCTGTAGTATAGTAGTTATGGCGCCAGCCACATATACCGAGGCTCACAAGTTCAAACCCAGCCCGTGCCTGCTAAAACAACGAGAACTGCAACAAAAACAATAGCCAGGCTTTGTGGCAGGAGCCCATCATCTCAACTATTTGGGAGGTTGAGGCAAGAGAATCGCTTGAGCCCAAGAGTTTGAGGTTGCTGTGAGCTGTGATGTCACAGCACTCTACCCAGGGTGACAGCTTCAGTCTTTGTCTCAAACCCCCCCCCAAACAAACAAAACCCCCCACACATGGGAAGCTGCCCATAACGACCCTTCCTGGGGGCGACTTGACAAACTCTGTGGTTAGCCACTGGTTCTGCTAATCCCAGGTTTGTTGTCTCTGCGCCCTCTGGTTAGCCCGCTACCCTCACTATGGAAGAACAATTTGGCGACTAAATTCACACAGACCAAACCAACCAGCCACAGCCAATAGAGCTGTCTCCTGCTGGAGAAAGTACCAGAATTCATGAAGATTTTCTGTAAATAGACCATTAGAAGTAATTTTTTTCTTTTTAGAATGCATTACATAAAGAGAAAACAATATAAACTATTAAATTTACTTTGCTATTTATTCTATCAGGAAGTTCAGAGTTGATTTAATGCTTAATAGTGAGGTTACTTTAGTATTTCTGCTTCTTTCCTCCGTCCTAAGCATTTGATTTTATATTTGTGTTTTATCATCTTACTGAAAAACCTTTTAAGCAGATTCAATTTTTTGGTTGGCAAACACAGATACAAACAAAAACCGCCCAGCTACGACCTATATTCTTTGCTGTTCTTGGGCATTTTCAATTATTTCTAGGTTTTTACCTAAGATCTGATGGTTGGGATTCAAGAAATTTGATGCGTTCAAGAAGTATGACTATGCTCAGCACCTGTAGCTCAGTGGTTGGGGCTCTAGCCACATACAATGGAGGTGGAGGGTTCGAACCCAGCCTAGGCTTGCCAAACAATAATGACAACTACAGGGCATTGTGGTGGGCACCTGTAGTCCCAGCTACTTGGGAGGCTGAAGCAAGAGAATCGCTTAAGCCTAAGAGTTTGAGGTTGCTGTGAGCTGTAACGCCATAGTACTCCACCCAGGGTGACAGCTTGAGACTCTATCTCAAACAAACAAACAAAAAAGAAGTATGACTAGTTGAGATCTTATGTGCTCTGTAGTAGAATGGCATCTTTTTAATTCAACTTTTAGACTGAATTCTTAGAAATGTAGAATGAGTTTGATCCGAAGCAGGTTAATCCAATACAGAGTGGGTAGTAACCCCAAGGCAGGCACTCTAGCCAAGACCTACCATGCTTGCCAGGGTTCTGATCCAGGGGAGAAGCAGCACTGGACAGGTTATCCATGGAGTTGGGGTGTGTCCACTGAGGGAGGCGTGACTGGGACTGAGATGGGTCCTTCACTGACAAACCACTGGTCATGTCTATGCTGTTGACATTCATGTTTGGGTTCAGTCCAGCTGAAAACAGAGATGCTGTTAAGGAATGCTTACTCCTCTATGATGATTTCATTCTGAAGTTCTCCAGAGAATTATCTCAGTCTTCATTCATAGCCAAAGACTTTAACTGTAACTTTTAGCTCTGGTGAAAAAACACTTTTTGTTTTCTTAATAAACATGTATTTCTAGGAATATTATTCCTAAATTAAGGTGCAAATGCTAGCAGTCTCTAGTTAAGTAAGATCCATGATTCTCTTCATTTTACTGTTTCAGTGCTAAGGGAACATGGTTCTGAGGCTTCTCAATCAGAGTCCATAGGAATACAGAACAACTTCAAACAATTAGGAAAATCCTTTTTTAAGAAGATCTCTTTATTTTTTATTTTTATTTTTGAGACAGAGTCTTAAGCTGTCAAACTAGGTAGAGTGCCATGGCATATAGCTCACAATAACCTCTAACTCTTGGGCTCAAGCGATCCTCTTGCCTCAGTTTTTCTACTTTTAGTAGAAATGGGGTCTTGCTTTTGCTCAGGCTGGTCTCAAACTCATAAGCTCAAACTATCCACTGTGCCTGGCCAGGAAAATCTTTTCTGATTTTGAGATAGCTTAAGGAAGCTCACTAGATTAAAAACAAAACAAAACAAAACCTTTTCAGAGTTCTACAGTACCACCTGTAGAACAAACTGGTAGAGATAATTCAATTCTATCTTTAATGAGTATAAAAGTCTGTTCTTAAGAAGTTTATGAATTAAGGCTGGGCATAGCATGTGGGAGGCCGAGGCAGGTGGATCGTCTGAGCTCATAGGTTCAATACCAGTCTAACCCAGAGCAAGACCTAGTCTCTTAAAGCTGGGTGGCTTGGTGCCCATAGAACAGTGGTAGCCAGCCACATACACCGAGGGTGGTGGGTTTGAACTCGGTCCAGGCCAGCTAAACAACAACTGCAACAAAAAATAGCCAAGTGTTGTGGTGAGCCCTTGTAGTCCCAGTTACTTGGAAGGCTGAGGCAAGAGAATTGCTTAATACCAAGAGTTTGAGGTTGCTGTAAGTTGTGACACCACAGCACTCTATCGAGGGCAACATAGAGAGACTCTATCTCAAAAAAAAAAAAAGAAGAAGTGTATGAATTAAATATCCATTAAATATACAAATAGTTTATTTTAAGGAACTGAACTATTTGAGAGTGTAGGTACTCTCATCTGCCCCTGGTGGAATGGTGAGCTGTCATCTCTCTGCCAGGTTAATAAAGACGCTGGGGAAGATGGTGATACAAAGGTGGAAGCAAAGAGCTCTTGGTGGGGATGCCAGTTAGGAGTGGGACAGATGCTCAGCTGGAAGGGGGTAACCAAAAGAAGTGTAATTGGTATTTACTGGTCATTTCCTAACAGCTGCAGCTTCCATGGATACATGTACATATCCCATACCATGTGGCCACATATGCCATGTGGTATATAAGCAAAGGAAGCCTTACTACTATGGAAGGTGTTGAACACTGTGGTCCTTTATATCAGGGGCTGCAAGTTCAAATGCCTACAGGAGCCAAGTGGGCATGGTGGGGACTGTGGCAAACTGGGCAGCATCTGCCCTGTTAAAATAACCAGGTGCCACTAGGGCAGACAGTTACTGCCATACAGAACACAGACCCACTGTGGCCAGGCTGTTTTCAAGAGGATCCGGAAGTAATTTTTCCCAATTTGTGGATGCTGGCAATTAACATATGCATAAACATCCACACACATACACTTTGCAGATCAAACAAAACACCTTTGCACGTCTGATACTGGCAAGGGGCTGCCTACCTGCAATCTCTGCTTTATAGGCTACCTCTATTTCCACTCGAATAGACCTAGTCAGGCGAGGTGACAAGACCAGGGCTTTAGCCTGGCCTTCAGAGCTCTTCAAAATCCACAGTCTGGCCCCAAGCCATCTCTTTGAACGTCCTCTCTGATTTTTGTGATCCCTCTCTAGGTCAGCTAGACTGGCCTGGCCCTTGCTGCATAGCAGGTCCTCTCCTTCCCTCTCCTGGGTGTGACTTCCCCTTTATTTGAAAACTCTTCTTCCCTCTTTATTTATTGAAATCCCACAAGTTCGTGTGAAGTTTAAGCTGAAATCCCATTCTCTGATTTTTCTTTTGCCACTCAAGTGTTATCTGCTTTCCCAGTCTGCTCTTGAGGAGTTTATGAATTAAATATCACTGCACATGAAGATCATTTTTTCCTGTTTATATATCTGATTCTTCCACATAGGCAATAAACTCTAAGATGGAAGGAACTGACAATAACAAACAGAGGCTGAACATAGAAGAAAAAAGGTTGAGTGGGAGCCTTGGGCTGCTGGCTTCTTTATGTGACTCGTTCAGTTTTTTTTTTTGAGATGGAGCCTC
>NW_003852413.1:4170017-4170237 GCF_000181295.1 Otolemur garnettii
GATTCGAACCTGCCACCTTAGGTGTATGTGGCTGGCGCCTTAGCCGCTTGAGCCACAGGCGCCGAGCTGACTTGTTCAGTTTTTAATAGACTCTTCAACACAGGTGCCACTGCCGAGAAAAGCTGACAGCCAACAAGATAGGCAGTTGTATAGGAGAAGTTCCTACTTCCTATACTTTATAAGCTATTTGTTTTCAATACATTTGTAACTTTTTTTTTTT
>NW_003852413.1:4170602-4175009 GCF_000181295.1 Otolemur garnettii
AACCTCAAACTCTTAGGCTAAAGCAATCCTCTTGCCTCAGGCTGGTCTTGAACTCATGAGCTCAAGAGATCCACTCACCTCAGCCTCCCAGAGTGCTGGGATTACAGGTGTAAGCCACTGAACCCAGCCCAATATATTTGTAACTTTATTGTATTATAAAATTTTATCAAAATTATCTTTTATCTGATTTTGTAGATTCACTGCAGAAATTCTTTCCATGAAAAAGTCTTTAAGAGTAAAGAGGCCAGGCATGGTGGCTCACACCTATAATCCTAGCATTCTGGGAGGCTGAGGTGGGAGGATCACCTGAGCTCAGAAGTTTGCCTGATCATCAGCGAGACCCCATCTCTACTAAAAATAGCCAGGTGTTGTGGTGGGCACTTACAGTTCCAGCTACTCAAGAGGTTGAGGCAAAAGGATTGATCACTTGAGCCTAGGAGTCTGAGGCTGCTGTGAGCTATGATGCCAGGACACTCTACCCCAGGAGAGCAACAAAGTGACACTCTGTCTCAAATAAATAAATAAACAAAAAGAGTAAAGATTATCAGGAAGGGTAGGAGCGGTTAGGTGAAAATCTACCTAACCGGACCAATGAACACTACCTGGGTGACAGGGACACTTACAACCATGACTTGAACATTGTACAAGTCATCCACGTAACCAAGAGTACTGTGCCCCATCATGCTTTGAAATTAAAAAAAAAGATTATTGTACTTTATTCTCCAAACACAGGTTAAGAAGACAGAAGAACACTAAGGAGCTTGATGCTAAAGCACTTTAGGATAATAGATGCAATGGAATTTGTTTCTAAAACAATTTCCACAACATTAAGTAGCTGACATTTTTATAAAGTGTTTGCTATGTGCTAGGTACCTCTAAGAACTTCATATACTAACTCATTTAATCTTTCATACAACCCAATGAGGTAAGTATTTCCATTTGATAGATGGGGAAATTGAGGCAAACAGCAGTTAGGAAAGTGACACAAGTTAGCAGTGACCAGTCAGGGATAAGCTGGGGCTCAACTCTAGGCAGCCTGATTCCCATGTCAGGTCTTAGCTACTAGATGTATCTTAGACCCAAAGGGCACTAAAGGATGAGGCATGATAAGGGGGAAAAGTTACCTAGTCTAGGGTTTACCCACTGCATATTAGAGGTACGTCCAGTTTATTAAGTGCCAAGTAGAGAGTATTTGTGTGATCAGAATATACCAGTCTTTGCAGAGACATTTAGTAGTATTAGAGAAATGGACATTATCAGCTCATAACAAACTTACTATCACCCCACCAGCCTTTGCCCTTCAGAGATGTATTTGGAAACTCCCTTGGTCCTGTATCTACAGCAGCATTCAACAGATAAGCCTGAAGTGCCTTCACTAGCTTTTGGATCTTACAGCAAGTTAGCCCTCGCAGCATCAATTCACTAAACTATACCCCTGATAGTTCTTCTACACGGTCTTCAGTTGTGTAACCTGTATCTCTGCTGGCCAGCCTGACCTGGAGGTGGGCACCATGCCTCCTGCTGACTTTCGGATTATATGTGCTGAGCGTGTTCTTACAAGTTAGACGTTCAACGCACATGTGCTGATTTGGCTGGTTATACAAATCACATTCTATATTACAAGAGTTGTTTGAACAACTGCTTTTTAAGAAGGGCTTGATTATGGATATCTAAATACTTTTACTGGAAAACTGCTATTAACTCTTCTCTGCAGTTTAGGCTGGGGGCCAGTGGCAGATAAAGAATACTACAGAATAATCCAGGAATGGGACAAACTGCAGATCTGACAACAGAAATAAGACTTCAGGTATTTTTACTGGTTCTATCTGAAAAGATTTATACCGAAGGTATTATGATGCTAGCAAAACTCTTGCTCTGCTGAAGGCAGCTGGTGATGCTCCCTCATTATGCAGCCCCGAGGCCTTGCAGCTAAGTCTAGGGCTGCATTTCCAGCACCTTCCAGTCACTCTGACAGTGAAGCGCAGTTGTGGTCACCCTACATGGCCTCCAGGTATCTCCTCCTGGTGTGGCTGGTCAAGGCCACCAAGACTTACCAAGAGGGTAAGGAGCAAAGGTGCTGGGTGAAGACTGCTGCTCTTTGGTCTGCAGGTCAGGGAGGCCAGGAGCCTGGGGGTGAGGGGGGAAGCTGTCCATGGCCGATTTGCCTGCAGAGGGGTGCAGAGACAGGTGTGGCGGCGGCGGCGGTGGTGGCTGCTTCACGAGCAGGGCCTGGGCCAGCTGGCGCTGGTGCTGCTGGATCTGCTGCTGCAGATTGGTGATTGTGCGCGCGACCTGGCAGGCAGAGACACGTGCACTTCAGCTGGTTGGGTAGGACACGATGCTCATGACTAGTCTTAGGGCCAAGTGCATTTTACACTGTGTCTGGGCTGAGGCCCCCAGGGCCAGTCCTCCCTGGCTGATCCTAGGACTTCTCAAAGGGGAGGCGTGACTAGAGAAAACCAATGACAACCTAAGAGTTCATCAACAAGCATCTCTTCTATTAAGGAAAGTTACGACCAGTCATGAAAATCAAGCTGGACAACACGTACTTGTTGCTCCTGTTGTCTCATGGGTCCGGAAACATTACGCTGGGCCTGTAGCATCTGCTGCTGGATTTGTAAACGTTGGTATGCCTGTTGACAGAAAGAAAAAAGTTGAAATAAGAAAGCATTGATAAGGGTGGCACCTGTGGCTCAAGGGGGTAGGGCGCCGGTCCAATATGCTGGAGGTGGTGGGGTCAAACCCAGCCCCAGCCAAAGGAAAAAAAAAAAAGGAAGCGCTGACAAACGGTTTAATTTCCTAACATAAGTCAAAAATAAAAAAAGAGAAACTGGCTGTGATTCTTGATCTCCTAACCCAGCAGTTCTCAACCTGTGGGTCGCGACTCATAGGAACTGTATTAAAGGGTTGTGGCACTAGGAAGGTTGAGAACCACTGTAACCACACTGGGGTTTGAACATATTGTGGAACAGAGGCACAAAGTGTCTTAACAAAAAAAAAAAAAAAAAAAAAATTTGTGATACTGACCCCCACTAGAGGTCAGTAGGGTCATCATAGTTCACTGAAACTTCTAATTCCTGGGCTCAACCCATCTAGCCCCCTGGCTTGGCCTCCAAGAAGCTGGGACTACAGGTACATAGCACAATACCTGGCTAATGTTTTTTCTAATTTTTGAAGAAACAAGGTCCCACTCTTGGTCAGCCTAGTCTAAAACTCCTGAGCCCCAGGGATCCTCCCACCTCAGCCTCTCAGAATGCTGGGATTGTAGGAATGAGCTATCATGCCTGGACCTAAAACTTTTTTTTTCCCCCCTGCCGTTTTTGGCCAGTGCTGGGTTTGAACCTACCACCTCTGGCATATGGGCCAGTGCCCTACTCCTTTGAGCCACAGGCACTCCCCAAGGACCTAAAACTTTTTTTTTTTTTTGGAGAAAGAGGTCTCAAGCTGTCGCCCTGGGTAGAATGTGGTGGTGTCATAGCTCACAGCAACCTCAAACTCTTGGGCTTAAGCGATTCTCTTGCTTCAGCCTCCCAAGTAGCTGGGACTATAGGTGCCCGCCATAATGCCCAGCTATTTTTTGTTGCAGTTCTCATTGTTGTTTTAGCAGGATCGAGGTGGGTTTGAACCCACGGAGGTCCTCAGTGTATGTGGCTGGCGCCCTACCCACTGAGCTAAGGGTGCCACCAACCTAAAACTTTTTAAATACATAAATGTTTAGTCAATACCTTGGCTTAGAATTAGTAATGAGGTCTGTCAGCAACTATTTTTTAGTTAATGAAGATATCAAAATTTTCTGCTCAATTCATATAAACTAAAAATGAAAAAACATAAAAAACAAAAAAAACCTTTGTTCCTATGGCAGAGTACTGGTGACAGACTGTCCCTAGGGTTGGAGAACACCTGTTAACACAGCTCTGAGTATGAGGAGGCTGTGTGATTTTCATCAATCTCATGGGATGAAAGCTGAGGGAGAACCTAAAATACAGATTTATGGGCACTTCTGTCACATGAACCTGCCATCTACTGAGTTGGTTCAAATGATGGCAATATTTACTCTTCTGATACATACTCTGATGCAAAAGGTTGGATCATTTGACTGACTGAAAATGTTGGTTAAATGTCCAATTTTTTCTTATGAAGATTTTTGGTGGTATTTTTAGCAAAAGGACTACTAAAGTACAATTCAAATTAAAGCAGAAATTACACTATTAGAACTACTTCACCAATCTATAATTTATGGAAGAATAAAGTATCGTCACTTCAACAACTCCTGATAGGCCCTAAAATTTAATCTTAGGAAGCATCGAAACTTTATTTTTCCAATTTTTCTGGAAAAAACATTGTTTTAAAAATAGAACACACTAAACATAACCCAAGATTTTCTTTCCTTTTTTTTTTTTTTTTTTT
>NW_003852413.1:4175272-4176434 GCF_000181295.1 Otolemur garnettii
TTTTGAGACAGAGTCTCACTTTGTCACCCAGTAGAGTCCCATGGTGTCAAAGCTCACAGTAACCTCAAACTCTTGGGCTCAAGTGATCATCTTGCTTCAGCCTCCCAAGTAGCTGGGACTGTGGGTGCCCACAACAATGCCCAGCTATTTTTTAGAGATGGGGTCACACTCTTGCTCAGGCTGTTCTCCAACTGGCAAGCTCAAGCAATATACCTGCCTCAGCCTCATAAATTGCTAGATTATAGGCGTGAGCCACCAGGCCCGGCTTCTTTCTTTTTTTTGATACTAGTCAACAGAAGAGAAACAGATTTTCTTGATAGTCCCCAAGACTGAGAGGTTTGCAGCGGTTCTCCACCTGTGGGTTGCGACCCGTTTGGACTGTATCAAAGGTTTACAACATTAGGAAGGTTGAGAACCACTGTTCTAGCACGTCAGTATGGTATTCAGCTCTGTGTAATGTCAGAACACAGCAACACCTGCAGTATCTTTAAGGGTCAGCAAGTGGGGTCCCTCCACAGCAACAGTTCTAAGCTACTGTGTGCCTGCTCGCAGAGCTGTCGCCTTCCCTCCCTGAGGTCAGTGGTCTCAAGCCGTTGCCTGACTGTACAGGTGCAGCACCCAGCCACAGTGAGATCTCACCACCACACCACTGGGTAAACACCTCTCTTTTGATGGGCACAGAAATGGTTTCTGAGGGTTAAGCTACAGTCCCGACTTGACATCTAGATCTCTCTGTTCTTCTATTAAAGTGAGGACACACAGAATGTGTCTCCAGGATACTTCCTTCCTTCCATTTTCCCATCTTCCCCTGTTGCTTACAGAAAAATCAGATGCAAAACTTATTGGGTCTATGTCTAAAAAAATGGTAAAGTGGGAGGATTCTCTTATGAGCAAAGGTTTTATGGCAACGACTCTGTCTACTGGACTCCCCCCACTTTTGGGTCCCTTCATGATTCCTGGTCATTCTAAATAAATCAGGTGCCCACACATTAAAACATGAACTAAGGCTCCGCGCCTGTGGCTCAAGTGGCTAAGGTGCCAGCCAGATACTCCTAAGGTGGCGGGTTCGAATCCAGCCCGGCCCGCCAAACAACAATGACGGCTGCAACCAAAAAATAGCCGGGCGTTGTGGCGGGCGCCTGTGGTCCCAGCTACTTGGGAG
>NW_003852413.1:4177433-4187875 GCF_000181295.1 Otolemur garnettii
GCCTTAGCCCTTTGAGCCACAGGCGCCGAGCCCAAAAGATATATTAAGTCAGAAAACTTTCAGGATGATGTATCACCTGGCCTTAAGGAAACTATGGCCTTCCTCATCCTTAAGTGTGGCCTTTTGAATCCAAATTTTACAGAACAAATCCTTTACTTAAAAGGGGTGCTGCAGAGAAAGATGAAGTTTTCTTGCCTTTTGATGCTTAAAAAATAATGATTTTTTTTTTTTTTTTGTAGAGACAGAGCATCATTTTGTTGCCCTTGGTAGAGTGCCATGATGTCACAGCTCACAGCAACCTCCAGCTCTTGAGCTTAGGCAATTCTCTTGCCTCAGCCTCCCAAGCGGCTGGGACTACAGGTGTCTACCACAACACCTGGCTATTTTTTTGTTGCAGCTTGGCTGGGGCCAGGTTTGAACCTGTCATCCTCAGTATATGGGGCTGGAGCCCTACCCACTGAGCCACAGGCACCGCCAAAAAGAACAATGTTGAAATCAGAAGGCCACAGCTTCTTCACCTCTGCAAGAAGCAGTTTTTCTCCTGTGCTTCTACAATGGTATTTGTGTATACTACACTTGGAAGAACTGAGAAACAATTACTCAAAGGACTTTGTGTTCTGTGGTTCAGATAATCAACTTTGCTTGAGAGCACAAATGGAAAGCCACGTCTACTCTACTCAGGAAGCTGAGGTGGGAGGATTAATTAAGCCCAGTAGTTATATACCAGATGGGGCAACACAGTAAGATCCCACTTCTATTAAAAAAAAAAAGACATGCCTAGTTATAAGATCTAGTAGATCTTCTCAACATCAAGAGGCCAAAAAATTTATAACATTAGTCAAAAACACTTACAAGTGAAAAACTTCACAAAAGTCTTAATGACAGACCCTGATGTGGAATAGCTCTCTTGCTACACTTGCATCAGTGTGTGTCGATGCTGGCTACACCAATGTCAAGGGAGTACACACCCTTTTCTCTGAACTTGGACAATCTGTTCACTCACCAGCTGCAGCTGATAGAGCTGGTTCAACATCGTCATATGCTGAGGATTAATTGGCGAGGTTAATAGTGCAGGGTTGAGACCAATGTTTTTTGCTGCAAACTGCAAAAGCTGTGCTTGAACCTGTTTAACATAAAAAATATACTATTAGCCACTATGTCTCTATATGAAAATATTTACTTGTCTGTATAGTTTTTCTTTTTCTTTTTTCTTTTTTGAGACAGAGCCTCAAGCCATCACCCTAGGTAGAGTGCCATGGCATCACAGCTCACAGCAACCTCCAACTCCTGGGCGTAAGTGATTCTCTTGTTTCAGCCTCCCAAGTAGCTGGGACCACAGGCGCCCACCACAACGCTGGGCCATTTTTTGGTTGTAGATGTCATTGCTGTTTAGCAGGCCTGGGCTGGACTTGAGCCCACCAGCTCTGGTGTATGTGGCTGGCGCCTTAGCTGCTTGAATGACAGGTGCTGAGCCTGTGTAGTTTTTGAACATTCAAAACTGGTTATGTGACAACTGTATTTGTTTCATAGTGAATGTCAAAAGCCTTTAAAGTATTTATGAACATTTTAACATTAGTAGTTAACATGAAGAATAAGGAAGAAAAGAAGCAAGGAATGAAGGTTGGTCTTCAAAGAAGCTTTTCCTCCAAGTATTTTACCTTATTTATTTATTTATTTTGGATGTCTCCTTCACGTATTTTAATTATAAATTAATTTTCTAAGGTTTTGCATCATTCCTATTAGCAATTAATTTCATATTCTGCCAAAATGAAAACACCCCACCCTCTCCTGGCCTGGCCTGCTTTAAGGACTGAAGGCCATAAGGTGAGCCCGGGGAAGCAGTCTCATCCCAGGTGGCAGATGCATGCTTCCCACACAGGCTACCTGGACCAGGCCCTGTGGGAACTGTCAGTAAGCCCTTTTCAAATGTGTGTGCTCGGGAACTTGCCATGTATTACCATAGGGGCAAACACTGCCCCCAGCCTCCCTGTGGTTCTCTGCCAGACCCTGACCTGGCACTGGCTATTTTGATGTTTTCCAAAGTGTGATGTGTACCTTTACAGCGCAGGAATGTAAGATGGTCTTAGGGAGAACATGGTTGGGCATTTTTTAGTTTAATAGTTGTCTAATGCATATTAGAAAAACGCCATGGTACATTTCAAAACTATTAAGAAATGAGTATAATTGTGATGTATATGTTACTTAATTCAATGTAAACATTTAACATTGTATATTGAAGCAGTACCCTGAACCCTATAAATACATCAATGTACAAAGTTATGATTTAATGAAAAATAATTAAAAAAAAAGAAAAATGTTGATTTTTCTATTTATGGGAGATATATAAAGTTTCCTTTAAAAATAAATTTAAATTAAAAAAGCAAGTCAACTTAATAAAAAAAATGTGATAGTACAGGTAATATAAAGATACGGAAAAAACAGTGAGATAGTACGAAGATGACGGACATTTGGGACATGGTGGTTTACGTGGCTTGGGGAGATTGCTAGTTGCTCTTTCTGCCACTGCCTCTTAGATTGGGTATGGCAATGGCACTGGGTGTGGGCAGTGGGATCTGACTGGAAGTGGTCCGTGCAACCTCCAGGCCACCTGCACAAAGGTGCTGCCTAGACTTCCACTCCCCCCCAGGCCTGGAGCTGCTGCTTTCTGCACCTTTATATGAGAGAGATGAACACCTAGTGTGTTTCAACCATTGTTTTTTGTGAGGCCTCTTTGTTATAGCAGCTTACCCTATATCCTAACTAATGCATTTAACTATAATTTTAACTGTGATTTTACCAGGCTCCACCCATTTCAACTCTGTGCACAAACCTGGCGAAACAATTCTCTGTTGAAAGTTGCTCCCGGTGAACACCTTGGTATGTCTGCTCATTTCTGTGTGCTCTCGCTGCTTCTTACCATCTGCTGTGGTCTGCACGTGTGTCCCACCCAGATTCCCAAGTTGAAACCTAACCCCCAAGCTGGGGTTAGTAAGAGGTGGGGGCTTTGGGAGGTGATTAGGAGACCTCATGAATGGGATTAATGCCCTTATAAGAGAGGCCTGAGGAAGCTTGTTTGCCCCTGTGAGGACGCATATGAGCCATCACCTGTTAGCAACAGGCCTGTAGGCACTGAATCTCCTGTACACCCCAGCCTCCAGGACTGTGAGCCATAAATCCAGGCTGTTTCTAAATTACCCAGTCTGAGGTATTTTATTACAGCAGCCTGCATGGACTAAGGCACCATATCCCAATAAACTAACCTGAAACTTCATCTGAATTTTACAATCAGAAGACTGATGGATGAGCACGTTTTCTTTTGAAACAGGCTGAAAATAAGGTGCCTTAGAAATCTTAGATACCTTCCTGGTAATACAGGTCTCTTAGGGAAGAAAGTAGGTTTATTTTTCTCTGGCACTTCAAACAGCTTTTACTTTCTTGGTAGAGTGTTGGGCACATCTCTTCCCTTTTCACTATTGCTTCTCACCAGGTGGATGCCTATCATCTGACTGGGTGGCTTGAAGCCCTCCATGGAACAAGCTCTGAAAATGTTTCCTGGAGCAGGGGAATCAGTTTACTACTGCTTTGTAAGCAAACATTGCTTTACAGGTTAAAATAGATGCATGTTAATTTGGTTCTCACTTTAAAACAGTGACTTCAATGTGAGAAAGACCCCACCCGACACCTCTGCCTCTCCTTGCTCAGTGGGGCGTGGACATAGGTCTGACCTGAGGGGATAGAAACTGAGGCACTTGAGCACGGAGACTGGGCTGGGAGGAGTTAAGAGGCTGCACTGGTGGCTGTGGCGGCGGCTGCATGGTCCTGGCTTGCGCTGCTCCGCTATTGCCAAACACACTCAGATTGCCACTCGGTATCTGCGGGAGACAGAATCAGACTCATGACCAAGGAAGGTGCTGGAGTTAACACTTTGGAGGTAGGGTGCAATGATTTATTTTCCTAAAAATGAATGCAAAATTATTTTTGTTTCCTACCATTATCAAGTTATACTCAAGGACATTTTTTTTTTTTTTTTGAGATAAGGGTCTTGTTCTGTTGCCCAGACTGGTGTGCAGTGGTGCGATCATAGATCACTGTAGCCTCAAACTTCCGGGGCAAACTGATTCTCCTGTCTCAGCCTCCTGAGTGGTTAGGACTACAGATATGCACCACTCCTGGCTAACTTCTAAATTTTTTTGTAGAGACAGGGTCTCTCTATCTTGCTCAGGCTGGTCTCAAACTCCTGGCCTCAAGCAATCTTCCAGCTTCTGCCTCCCAAAGTGCTGAGATTATAGGTGTGAGCCACTGTGCCTGACCCCCGAGGCAACTTTAATGAGTGCTAGGTATATTGATTACAGATGATGAAAAATCAGCCCATGAAGCTTGCCTATGGTTTTAAATTATAGAAGCCACATGATAGTTTTAAAGTGTCCCTGAGCTGGGTGCAGTGGCTCACTCCTGTGGGAGGCTGAGGCAAGTGGATTGCTTGAGCTCACAGGCTTGAGACCAACCTAAGCTAGAGCGAGACCTCTAAAAAATAGCCGGGCATTGTGGCAGGCACCTGTAGTCCCAGCTATTTGGGAGGCGGAGGCAAAAGGATCACTTGAGCCCAAGAGTTTGAGTTTGCTGCGAGCTATGATACCACAGCAATCTACTGAGGGCGACAAAGTGAGACTCTATCTCCAAAAAAGAAAATAAATAAATAAATAAAGTGCCCCTAAACAAGGCCATACCATTCAAAGACACTATAACACTATAGTATTTTAAACAATAGCAACTTGAATATAGCTATTTGAATAATATACATTTCCAAATGGACATGTGGTTATCTTTGATAAGAGTGAAAGAGTAATACTGGGTGGGAATTACTAACCTTAGGATAGCAAAATTTTCAAATAGGAAATATGGCTATTGTGTCATCTAACCTTGAAACAGAATTCAGGTAGCTAAGTTTGTGATAAATACAATAAATATATTTTAGATATATTTTCCATTTTATGAAATGAGTTACCTAACAAATGAATGAAGTAAGACAACCTACAGACCTCTCTTAGGAAGAGCTATGTGCAAGGCACTGAGCAGACGCCCTGCTGCCCACCTGCTCCTAGTCCCTGCCTCCTCTGGGTGGTGGACTGGCAGCTGGCAGAACAACTGAGGTCTAGATTTCCCACTATGTCTATCACTGGGATCGTGGCAACTCAGGGCTGCTGGTAGACAGTGACACTGGGACACAGATGAATGTGGGTCTGTTCCACTGCCCCAAATACCACAGTGCCCACTAGGAGAGAAGTCTCAAAGGTATGTGTGTTGACCTCATCCCTAAGAAAATCAGTGAGAAGGGGTGTTGCACAGATGGGAAAGCATTATTTGCATATCATTTCATATTAGGGGATCCAGAAGAGAGAAGTGAGATGAAGCAGCAAACAAAACTTTCAGGTCCTTCCTTTTTTTTCTGTTTGAGACAGAATCTTGCTCTGTCACCCAGGCTGGAGTACAGTGGCTCCATCACAGCTCACAACAATGTCAAACTCCTGGGCTAAGGTGATCCTCCTGCCTCAGCCTCTTTAGTAGCTGGGACTACAGGTAAATGCCACCAGACCTGGTTAATTAAAAAAACAAAACCGGTGACAGGTGCCTGTAATCTCAGCTGCTTGGGAGGCTGAGGCAGGAGGATCGTTCCATCTAGGAGTTTGCCATTACAGTGGAGCCACTGCACTCCAGCCTGGATGACAGAGTGAGATCCTGTTTAAAAAAAGAAACAAAGAAAGTATTTGTTATTTTGATTTTCAGGAGAAAGGGGATGGGCACTACCAGATGTCTGAGTGGATCTGGCAATGGAAGTCTACTCTGCAATATATTATCATTTTAACTTGCAGTGAGTTGGTACTAAGAGTGCTGAGAACTAAATGTTTCAGTTAAATGTAAAAATAAATATCACTGTCAAGCATTTCCTATTTTGTGGTGAAATTTCAAACTTGTTATTCCACTCTCCACTCCACCAAATACCCTAAAGGCAGGGACACCCTTATGGCATTTCAGCTACCTTTACATGTTCGCTTATATTTTAAAATAGAGTTATTAACTAAAGATAAGAAAGTTTATGTCTTAAACACATTTTTTAAAAGGCAGGTGAAACAAAGACCACATTCTGCTCTCTTCCAACAGCCTTACCTGTCTAGAAGAATTCAAGTTTTGCATGCCCAGCCCTGAGGCAATCCCACCCAGGGCCTGATTGGGGAGTGCACTGTTTGAAAGGGGGAGCTTCAGGCTTGGGGAAGGCAAAAACGGTGAAGTCGTGGGCTCTTCCACGAGGCCGCCATCCTGATTGGAGAAAGAAAGGGTGAGCTGTGTGCAGTGTCCATCAGTGACAAAGCACCAAACAGTTTCCCAAGGAAATAGAAAAAGGTATGGATGAAAAGAATTCAAAGGTCAAAAAAGCGTGGATAAAAAGGGAATGGAGAACATGGGCAAAAGAAAGAGGGGAAAAAGAAAAAGAGAAATAGGATTAAGATGCTGTTTGCACTTAAAAAATTATTTTACAAACACATATGTTAGCTGCTAAACTCTCATGCACTATTGGCCCTGCCTTGGATAGGAGTAGGAAGAAAAGGACAAAAACACTGGCAAAAGTCTTATTTGGAAACACTTTACAACCATTTTCAAATAAACAGATTCTTTCTGAGAAGTTACTACCAAGGCTCTGGGTATACATTAGGTTGAATTCTGCTGGCATTCAGCTGTTTCTGAACTACAAACATAGCAGTTTGATATGGTTTAACCTAATAAGAGGGTAATTTATAAAACAGAAATCTTATTTTTATTTTTTACATTTATTGAGGTCATACTATGCACCAGAACTTTTGCAAAGTTATCTAATGTTATCCTAAGCCTGTGGTATTATCCCACATTTTAGAGATAAGAAAATAGGCCAGGGTCCCACACTTAGGGTTGCCAGATTTAGCATATAAAAATACAGGATGCTGAGTTACACTGGAATTTCAGATGAACAAATACTTTTTTTTTTTTGAGATGGAGCCTCAAGCTATCCCCCTAGGTAGAGTGCCATGGCATCATGCTCCCAGCAACCTCTACCTCCTGGGCTCAAGCGAGTCTCCTGCCTCAGCCTCCCAAGTAGCTGGGACTACAGGCGCCTGCCACAACGCCTGGCCATTTTTTTGGTTACAGCCATCATTGTTGTTTGGCGGGCCTGGGCTGGGGATATGAATCCGCCACCTTAGGTGTATGTGGCTGGTGCCTTAGCTGCTTGAGCCACAGGCGCCGAGCCAACAAATACTTTTTAATATAAATATATTCCCCCAATTATTTTTTGTTTGTCTGAAATTCTGATTTCTTGGGGCAGCTTGTAGCCTGCCCCCACTGAAGAGGGGCGGGAGTGTGCTGGAGCGCAGTGGTGGTGGAGGCCTCAGTTTGGGAGCTGATGAGAAGGCCCTGTGACCCTGAGACTCACTAGTGAGCCTGCCTTTTTTTTTTTTTTTTTTAACCTGTCTTTGCTTCAATTTTATATTCAAAGTTCAACATCTGGATTCAATTTAAAGTGATACTTTTCCTCCCTTTTTGTAGTCACACCAGTCTGGAGCAGGATGTAGATATGTGACAGTACTCAGGACTGCGCTGTGACTGGACCTGTCAGACACACAGGGATTCCTGCAGATGCCAGCTGGGGGCAGGAAGGCGGCCATCAGCAAGGCCCAGTCAGGAGCAGGTGCAAAAGCTCCACCACTTCTTTATTATTTTTATTTTTCACACTTCCTACTTCATGGAATAATTCTTTTCTTTGTCCTTTTTTTCTTTTTTTTGTCGCCTTTAGTAGAATGCCATGGTGTCATAGCTCACAGCAATCTCAAACTCTTTGGTTTAAGAGATTCTCTTGTCTCAGCCTCTGGAGTAGCTGGGACTATAGGCACCTGCCACAATGCCCAGTTATTTTTAGGGATGGGGTCTTGCTCTTGCTCACTGGAATTTGTGAGTTTAGGCTATCCACCCACCCTGGTCTCCCAGAGCGTTAGGATTACAGGCTTGAGCCACCGCGCCTGGCCCTTCCTTTTTTTTTTAAAAATAGAGAAGGGGTCTTGCTATATTGTCCAGGCTGGTCTAGAACTTCTGGGCTCAAGTGATCCTCCCACCTTGGCCTCCCAAAGCACTGAGATTACAGGTGTGTCACTATGCCTAGGCCTCACCACTTTTTCTGAAATTAAACATGTAACACATCATTTCCAAATGGAAAAACTGTGTTCTGAAGATGAGACAGTAACATAGAAATCTGATGACCCTTGTCTATTGGGCAAATTGAAACAGATATCCAGTCAATTTCAGTCTTTTTCACTCCTAGTAACATTGTATGAAATCCAACATTTCTGTCTTTTGAGTTAAACATTCATATATATCAGAAAAAATGAACAAAAGTCACTTAAGTATTATAGCCCAGCAAGTTATTAATCTGGTTTACAGGACACAGTAAAATGAAAAACACTTGTTAAAAAGGCAAACAAAAAGCCACCTAGATTGATACCTTGTCAAGAAAGGTGGGGCGGTCCATGGAAGACTCTTTGGAGATCGGTGGGCGGCAGCCGAGGGGTTTGGTGACCATCCCGTTGTAGTCAGTCACTCCCAGGCCACGCTTGTCCACGTCCACCTTCTTTTCCAGCAGAGCACCTGGAGCACAACAAATAGAAACCATGTTGAAGGCAGACCACCAGCCTGCATTAGTCAGGAGCGCTGAGCACAAGACAGGCTCCAGCCAAAGCCTCAGGGAAGGACGAGGACCCCCTCACCCCTTAGTAAACAGTGAGGCCGAGGGGACAGCAAGAGCACTTGGCTCCACTATGGCAGAGCCCTAACAGGTGGCACCTCTTCTGCCCTTACATGCCTGTGGTCTGGCCTTGTCCGCCCTCTGTCCCTCTCCACTCCAGACCACCAGGGCCCCTTTCTTAGAGAGCTTCCCCTGATTACTGTGTCTGCAACAGCAGGGTACCTCTGTGCTCAGAGTCCCTGTTACTGCAAGGGCTCCAGGGGTAACACTGTGCAAGACAGACAGCTTCTGTCCTCAGGGCTCTTATGGCTTAGTGATGAGTATCTGTTCAGCCCACTTTTTTTTTTTTTTTTTTGAGATAAGAGTCTCACTATGTTACCCTTGGTAGAGTGCTATGGTGTCACAGCTCACAGCAACCTCTAACTCTTGAGCTTAAGTGATTCTCTTGCCTCAGCCTCCCCAGTAGCTGGACTATAGGTACCTGCCACAATGCTGGCTATTTTTTGGTCGCAGCTGTCATTGTTTTTTAGCAGGCCCGGGCAGGGTTTGAACAGGCCAGCCTTGGTATATGTGGCTGGAGCCGTAACCACTGTGCTACGGGCATCGAGACTGTTTAGCCCACTTTAACTATGTACTATTTCAGAGTTGAAGAAGTTGGAATTCACGTCTTCCAGCTCCCTCTGATTTCCTGCCCTGGCAGCATGTACCATACACTTTGGCACTCTCACGTGATTGTACAGTTTACCCTCATTATCCATGGATTCTGTACTTGTAAATTCATCTATTTGCTAAAATTTATGTGTAATCCCCAAATCAGTAATTGTGGCACTTTTGTGGACAAGGGCAGATAGTCAAAAAATGTGAATCCTGGCTCGGCACCTATAGCTCAACCAGCTAAGGCGCCAGCCATGTACACCTAAGGTGGCGGGTCCGAATCCCCAGCCCGGACCCGCCAAACAACAATGACTGCAACCGAAAAATAGCCGGGCGTTGTGGTGGGCGCCTGTGGTCCCAGCTACTTGGGAGGTGGAGGTAGGAGACTCGCTTGAGCCTGGGAGTTGGAGGTTGCTGTGAGCTGTAATGCCATGGCACTCTACCCGGGGGATAGCTTGAGGCTCTGTCTCAAAAAAAAAAAAAATGTGAATCCTGTTCTCAGCTCAGGTCTTGTTTCAGATCTCACACTGTAAAGACTCTTTTTAGTGATTTATTTAGTGCTACATTTTTTTCTATTTTTCTACTTCTTGGTGATTTCATTGTTTAAAATGGTCCCCCAGCGTAATGCTGAAGTGGTGTCTAGCATTTCTAAGCCTAAGAAGGCTGTGAGGTGCTTTGTTATACAAGTTTCGTTTGGGCATGAGTAAATCGCTTCTGCCTTGAGTTCAATGTTAGTGAATCAATGATACAGTATATCCAGAAAAAGGAAGCCAGAAATTCACTGACCCATATGTGAGGCTGCTCAGAAAGTGCTAGAATAACATCTGTAGTATGAGATAAAGCTACAGAAAAGAGGCCAAAAAAAATTTTTTTTTTTTTTTTTTTGGAGACAGAGTCTCAAGCTGTGGCCCTGGGGAGAGTGCCATGGCGTCACAGATCACAGCAATCTCCAACTCTTGGGCTTAAGCGATTCTCTTGCCTTAGCCTCCAAAGAAGCTGGGACTATAGGCACCCATACAACACC
>NW_003852413.1:4188384-4190989 GCF_000181295.1 Otolemur garnettii
GCCACCTTAGGTGTATGTGGCTGGTGCCTTAGCCACTTGAGCCACAGACGCTGAGCCCCCCCCCCATGATTGATTTTTGAGATTTTGTATTAAATAAGGTGTCTTGAAACAGAAACACACATAAAACAGGGTTACACAGTGACCGAGTAACTAGAATGTTGTGGCCAGAGGCTCATGGACACCCACCCCCTACCTCCCCCAGGAACACTGATTCAGTGCTTGCAGCAACTTCATAGAACAGAACTATTTAGAATAACAAGAATCAACTATATTGAAATATAAATATTTAACATCATTATTATTTTTAAAGCAGCCCTGGAATTAAGGGATACTTGTCCCTTGACAGTAAATCTTATCTCTCAACAAGAGTAAGTGCTCAGCCAGCAAGAGGAAGCTTCTGTTGAGCCCTCCACGAGCCCATGGGGGACTGGGCATGAAGAGAACTTTCAATTAGTATCAAATGAAGTCTGATGTGTGGTCCCAGTGTCCTTCAAAACGGATGGAGAAAAATTCATCTATTTGTTGAAGTATTAGAAAAAAAGCAAATGCGCTCCAAAAATGGCCCTGTCCATTAGTCTCCAAAGCCTGCTAGTCCCAAGAGACTCCCTGTGATTACTACAGTCAAATGGGTGCTCCTTCACAGAGGCCAGTGCATAAACAACCTGTCGCCCATGACCACCACGAAAGCCTTCTAGAAAGGAACACTTCATAAACGGGCTGCAGGTAGCTTCAAAGAAGGTGCACTCTGTAAGTGTGCTCCTGACTTACTCATGGCCTGGTCGAGATTCATGTTGCTGCTCTTCAAGGCCTCTTCAGCTGGCTCTCTCTGTAGGACAGTGGAGGAAACAGGTTAACCACTGCTCATTTAGCAAAATAGCTAGTATTATCCCAGTTTTGGAACTGGAAATACTCTTCTCCATTATTGAGGTTAGAGATCAATAACTTCTAAATACATGTAAAAAATACTTATAAGAAAACATACAGACTTGCTTTTTAAAGAACTTGGATTTAGTACTTTAGAAATGAAATTTAAGCTATCAGCAAAACTTTGTAAATCCTCCTCTTATTGCTTTCTGTACAACATGGAACGGCACTGAAGCAGCAAAGACGCACTCTAAGCCAAGGCAGCAGGCACAGCCCTGACACACACAGACAGTGAGGTTGGGCCAGGCTCCTATCCTAGAGAGTCACATCTCCAGCTGCCTCGCTCCAGTGCCAGCAACTGTGTTTAAGGTACTGACAGAGTACAGAGTATCATTTGTTTGTATGTATGTATTTATTTATTTAATGCTAGACTCTGGTGATCTTCCCTCCTCAGCCTCCTGAGTAGCTGAGACTACTGGTGGGCTCTATCAAGCCTGGCTAACTTTTTAAGTTTTTTGACCCCAGCTGGTCTTGAACTGGCCTCAAACAGTCCTTTTGCCTTGGTCTCCCAAAGTGCTGGGATTACAGGTGGCAGGCACTACTGACAGTCAGAGCTTCCTTTTCTACCTCATGAACTCTAGGCTTCATCATCAACAACCCAACAAAACCAGAGATTTACTTTGATAATTATCCCTGTATGGGAACAGACTAATCTCAGTGGATAACCAGAGCCACTAGGGTGTTGCGGTAACTGTGATAGTATAGATCAGGGCTCCCTGAGGCCTCTGTCACCCTCCTGCCATCTCAACACAGGCAGAGGCTAGGCCACCAAGGCAGTGCCCTGCCCAGCACAGAGGGCCTGTACCCAGAGGAAGGACTGAGTTCCTCTCCTACGTGGAGGCCACTCTGTAATCACTCCTATAGGGGCATCCGCAGCAGGTGAAAGATGAATACTCACTTGAGTAACGATTTAAGGAAGACATCTGAAGGGAACACGTGACAAATATGGGTGACATCTCTCACAGTTTGAACTCCTGTCATCTGATCGCAGGGACTGACTATATTGTGAATGAATACATTTTCTTTCTTTCTTTCTTTTTTTGCCGGGGTTGCGTTTGAACCCGCCACTTCTGATATATGGGGCTGGCACCCTATTCCTTTGAGCCACAGGGCACTGCCCACTTTTTTTTTTTTGAGACAGAGTCTCACTTTGTCACACTCAGCAGAGTGCCATAATGTCACAGCTCACAGCAACCTCCAGCTGCTCTTGGGCTTAGGTGATTCTCTTGTCTCAGCCTCCCAGAGTAGCTGGGACTACAGGTGCCCGCCACAATGCCTGGCTATTTTTTTGTTGCAGTTTGGCCAGGTTAGAACCCACCACCCTCAGAATATGGGGCTCGCACCCTACTCACTGAGCCACAGGTACTGTCCGCATTGTGGTACATTTTCAAAGGATACTCTGTGATCTGAATTCTCCCCACAAATGATCAGAAACTCAGGAAACAAACAGGTTTGGTTAAGATATTTTTTCTGGGCTTGGTGCCTGTGGCTCAAGTGGCTAAGGCACCAGCCACATACACCTAAGGTGGCGGGTTTGAATCCAGCCTGGGCCCACCAAACAACGAGGGCTGCAACCAAAAAATAGCCGGGCATTGTGGTGGGTGCCTGTGGTCCCAGCTACTTGGGAGGCTGAGGCAGGAGACTAGCTTGAGCCCAGGAGCTGGAGGTTGCTGTGAGCTGT
>NW_003852413.1:4191766-4204167 GCF_000181295.1 Otolemur garnettii
GGCTATTTTTTGGTTGCAGCCATCATTGTTGTTTGGCGGGTCCAGACTGGATTTGAACCCGCCACCTTAGGTGTATGTGGCTGGCGCCTTAGCTGCTTGAGCCACAGGCGCCGAGCCAATTCATGGTAATTTAAAAGTCACTGTATCTTTCTGTATTGGTGTTGTATTCCAAAAAGTCCCTGAGGGTGTTTCTGGTTAATACTATGAAAAGCATCAGGGTGCATTTGCAGGCTGGTGTATGTGTATAATTTATGGACTTAAAGTATAATAATTGTTTCTCTTTCCTAGAGATTTAATTTAGTTCATCAAAAATATATAATACTTCCATTATCAAAACATAAGAAATGCTCCCTTAAACATAGCCTTATGTTAAATTTGCTAAAAGTGACATAGTTTTGCCCTTTTATAAGCTTTAATCTAAAAAATGTTTAAGATGCAGGGGATTTGATTCCAATGAACGAAGAGGCAACAAGAAGAAAGGAAAAAAATCCCTGTTAATTTTACTGACTATTCATTACTTACAGCCCTCAGGGTAGAGAAAAGGAGTAGGAAGTTGCAGTGAGGAGAAAAGGAAGAGGACGGTGGCAGGCAGGACACAGTGCGTCTACAACTGCAAAGGCTCTAGTGACACATGAGCACAATATAAAAAACATTCCCTCTGAAAATATTCTTCACAGGGCTTTTCAGAGTGACCCTGCAATACCCACACAACAGAAGGCAGGGTGGTTTCTCAACAGTCTTTCTTTCCTCACGGAAGCAGCTTATTCGCAGGCCGTTTTGATAACTTGAGATTAGCCAAGATTATATTATATTTCGATTTATCCATTTAGCATTTTGGGTCCCATCATTAATTGGATTATTTGCCAGCCCAGCTGCAGAAAGACTGTTTATTTGATCCCTGTAATCACTTTTCCTCCTTATGAACAGAGAGCACTGATTTTAGTTTTTGGGTTCTGCTTTTAATTGAATGCTTTTTTTAACCTAAATTTCTTTTTGAACAGTAATACATTCACATGATTCAAAAGCATAAAAAAGGTATTAACAAGAGCCTTCTTCCCATGTTACCTCATTTGCTTAGTTCCTGCTCTTTCCAAGAGGAAGACACTCTTAGCAGTGGTCCACAGATGACATAAGAGAACCTATGGTCTATCTTTTCACCATTGGAAATATGACCTTTAAATTTATTTTGTTTTAGGGTTTGTTTTCTTTAAGTTTGTTGTTCACACCTTTTGAAGTCCTTTTTTGGGGGCATTGCCCCAGGAGCTGCAGGAAGAGGAGCTTTCTTGGGAAGCAGCATTATTCCACACGTCCCCTTCTTCATCCTCCCATTGGCTGGTACCGAGGTTCATTTCATCCCCACCACTGCCCCAGCCTTCTTGCATAGATTTTGAAGCTAGAAGAGAGCCAACATGAACTTATCAAATTCTCCATGCCTCCTTCACTATAATATATAATTTAGGGAAGGTGGGGCAAAATGGGTGTACTGCAATCTACCTTTTTACTAATTCATTTTCCCAGATTTAAAATTGAATTTCTCCTACTAGATATGTAATATCTATATATGTATGTGTACATATACATATAATTTTCCTTGTAGTAGTCTATGTTGTTCCAAATTTACCAACCAACATGCTAAAAAGAGATCCTGAGGGCTGTAAGAGAAGGTGGCAATCTCTACATGGAATGAAAAGCCTACGAACTGTCATTGTCTTCTGGGTGGTTCTTAACACTGCTTGACCCAAACCTGTGAGCATCACATCACAGACACCAGTGCTCCTCAAACTGACCCATCCGTGACTGTCAGCCGGGCAGCACACACAGTGCAGCGGGGCTGAGCTCGGGCCCAGCAATCTGTGTTTTTAACAAGCTCCCAGCAAACACTGAGTAACTAGCTGGACAGAGGTCTTAGGCAGATGGAGCTATAAATCATTTCCAATCTCAAGATGTTATTTTTTTCTTCTTTCTTAAGGTACAAAGTGACTTTTGGTGTCAAAATTACCCCAAATTTTCATTCCTTGGAAGAACATGAGGAAGGCCAAAGACTGCTAGGGTCTCTCAGATGGTAAGATAGGGCAGGCATATAACTGAGTCTCTAGCTCAGACTCTAAAATGCATGTGAATCTAAACACTCAGTAGTTTCTTTATTCTTTAGATTTCCAATAAGAAGTAATACAAGCGAATCAATACTTCCAGTAGAATGGCAGATACATGGAACAGATTATCCACTATTAGCAAAATAACAAAATACAACACCATTGAAGTTGCATTTTAAGATCTAGGACATCTAATGATACCCAAAGAAAAGATACAGTTTTTTCAGTCATGTGAATAATTAAAGTTTTCTTTCTCTTTTTTTTTTGAGACAGAATCTCAAGCTGTTGCCCTGGGTAGAGTGCTATGGCATCACACACAGCTCACAGCAACCTCAGACTCTTGGGCATAAGCAATTCTCTTGCCTCAGCCTCTCAGTAGCTGAGACTCTAAGCACCTGCCACAATGCCCAGCCATTTTTTGGTTGTTGTTGTCATTGTTGTTTGGCAGGCCCGGGCTGGATTCAAACCTGCCAGCTCCAGTGTATGTGGCTGGCGCCCTTAGCCGCTGAGCTACAGGCACTGAGCCAATAATTAAAGTTATTATAAGACTTAAATCATAGTCTTACATCATGTTACTATTATAAATATCACACTGTAAAACACCCTCATGTTACAAGAATTACACTTAGTAAACATAATCTGGACATTTGTAAGAATACGTGTATATATATTATTTGTATGTTTGTTACATTTTAAGAAAATGCGAGGAAAAATGAACATTTTTTTTCTTTTTTCAAGTTGTTTAAGCATAAATATAGAGTACCCAAGAAATTGCTGTGAACTAATACATGTTTTTAAAAACTAATCTTGAAGAAAAAAATGACACGGATTATCCATCTTGCTCAAATAGCAAGTTCAAATAGCTTAATGTGGCAGGTACGTGGATACTGCTGAAGCATGTGTATTACTAGCAGCAGCAAATACACGTATATGCTAGGTTGCTTTAATTCTTTGTGTTGCTATAAAAAGGAGGGCATAGACTTCTGCTAAAAACTCCTTTGTGTTCACGAATCAGACAAGACAATACTTCTCTACAGTCTTGGTTTTACGTTAGTTTTAAAGTCTAAGTGTATGAGAAAAGTGTCCCCAAAATTTAGTTTTTAAGAACCAGTGAAAAGTCCCCCTCAAAATAAAGTTCTTGGAGAGCCAATTCTAAACCATCAGATCAGTGCAAGCAGAACACCAGGCTCACCTGGTTTGCACAGGGCCGGGGCAGCAGCGGGTGCACCTGCTCTTCCGAATGCCACAGTGGGTTCTGCAGGGCGATCTCCCCATCCGCTGCCACTGCTGGGTGGCTTCCCCCATGCTGCCGTGCCATTGTCAACCAGGGTAGAAGGGGAAGATGGCTCTCCCCAAGAGTTTTCAGCCTTTGAGTGAACATTAGGCATTTCTCCCCAGCCTGATGAAACTGAAAAGGGCACCAAGGGGTATATCATATAATAAGAATAAAACAGAGAGGAAGTAAACATGTAATTCATTTTTCAATTTCAAAATAGTTTTAAAATAATCTATCTTTGGGATGGCCTTCAATAGAAAGCTAAATGTATATAAATGTATTAAATCTAATCACATTTGTTTACCTTATTAAAGCTGCAATTTTCTTACCCTTGACCTCTACCCATTTGAAATTTTAAAAGTCCATTAAACACTAAAGTTTTTGCAACATAATAGGATTTAAAAGAATAGCTTAAAACTATGTTTGAGAAGTAGCTTGCATATTTTTGGTATTGGATGCAATGACCTAGAAGAAATTGTATGTTACATTACTCTCTTGTAAGAGCAATTGACAAGTTGCCAATACACACTGAAAAATTATTCTTGCTTATTTTTTGACCACGATAGATGTAGTTTAATCTATTTGGGCAAAGAAATGAGAAGATGGCAGTAAACACACAAAGGTAAAGTGATACTAGAGAATGCAAGCAGCTCCCACAGTACCACCATGAGGGTTGTCTGAAGCATTTGTCTCAGAATGAACAGAGTTGAGGAATTACGACCAGCACCCGTAGTTCCAACAGGCACAATGATCTCAAGGCCTTGTTGAAAATTCTTTACTGCTTTGCCTAGTCCTATTGTGACAGCATTCTTAGGAACTGATCCCCGACGGAAACTAAGTAAGGACTGACAATGAGTATAGAGGGTGTGCACTCTCAGTGAGACCTGAGCACAGGCGCAAACTGCAGATCCACTTAGAAGTGAATTTTCTTCCACCTCAGCCTCCTGTGATGCCGCCTCCTGAGCCTACTGTGAGGATGACAACAGTGATGAGGACCGTTATGCTGATCTACTTCCATCTAACAATTATTAAGAATATTTTCTACAATCCTTATGATTTTCCTTTTTATTATTACATATATCTTTTGAGACAGAGTCTTACTATGTTGCTCTCAGTAGAGTGCTGTAATGTCACAGCTCAAAGCAACCTCAAACTCTTGGGCTCAAGTGATCCTCTTGCCTCAGCCTCCCAAGTAGCTGGGACTACAGGCACCCGCCATAACACCCAGCTATTTTTTTGTTGCAGTTGATTAGCTGGCCTGGGTCGGGTTCGAACCCGCCACTCTTAGTGTATGTGGCTGGTGCCATAACCACTGTGTTATAGGTGCTGAGCCATCTTATGATTTTAATACCATTTTTTTTCTTAAGCTTACTTTATTGTATGAGTTCATGAACTCATCCTAGAAAAAGTGCTACCTACCTTACTGCTGAATATCACTATGGTCACCTTTGAAGAATTTCCCTTGGGAAGCTATGCTTTGATGTACTCTTTTCCCAGAATGGCCATCAAAGCTGGCATCGTATTACTCTTGATGACTTCAATGTTACCAACATGTCTTCCTTTTAATATTCCCTTTATTTTCAGGTAAAGAAAAAGTCATTGGGGGCCAGATCAGGTAAATAGGGAGACAGTTCCAATATAGTTATTTGTTCACTTACTAAAAACTCCCTCATAGACAGTGCTGCATGAGCTGGTGCATGGTTGGGATGCAAGAGCCATGAGTTGTTAGCCAAGATTTTCAGTTAAGATTTTCCTATTTTCTCCATTGATGTTTACTTGGTCTGCTATTCCTCACAGTCAGCTGACAATTTTGATGAAAAATTGAATAAATTTTTGCAATGTTTTATCAGTTCTACTCTACTGGTTGCTCTGACCTCTCTTCACCAGTGAAGCTTTCTCTCTCCTCAGAAGAACATTTAATCCATTTGCACATTGGTGTTTTCGTCATGACAATATCCCCATAAACTTGGACTAACATGTCCCTGATTTTACTTCCATTCTTGCAAAGTTTAATGAGAAATATACAAATGCTTGTTCACTGTTTTAATTCAAGCTTTGACGTTCTTACAATGTGACAGCACACAAAACCAAACAGCAATAATGCATGTCACTCAGCAAGATACCACCACACGTCGACATGAACACAGGTGTGAGACATCAATACACCAAGGTTATGAAGCCATACCACGTTGTTTATACAGTGCTGCCAATGCAAGTGCACAGTGGCAAGTTCACAAACTTGACTGTTAGATCTCACAAACATACAAAATATGTGTTAGCCTATTGTATGTTATCAGCAAGGCTATTAGTTAAATTTCATTAGAGTCAAAAGTTACACTCAGATTTTTACCTGTGTAAGGAGTCAACACTCAAAACCCTAATGTTGCTAAAAAGTCAAGTGAATTATCTATAGACAAGGATGTGGTATAAGACCAGGCAACAAGAATCTGTCCAAGTGTTTTATATTTCAGTAAAAATATTTTATATTAAATACATAAACTTTATTTTTCTAAACCAACTCAAATTCTAAAAAATTTGCTTCTGCTACAAGCTCACTTTGCAGTGCTGACAATTACAATGATAGCTGTGTCATGTGTAATTTGCACACAGATGCATTTTATCAGAGATAGAAATATAAATATTTTAGTGTTAACTGAAGTAGAGAAAGCATTTCTGCTTATAACTTCATTTTACAAGAGAAAGCAATGGCATAAAATACAAATAGTTAACTGCAAATTTTAAATTATTTGGTCTCAACATGGTTATTATAAAACCAATTAAAATAATTTTCTAGCTAAAAACACCATGAAACAGTTCCTTTCCTACTCTTCATTCTAATAAGATGCAGTAATATTAACAGCAAAAGACATACAGCCTACAAATTATTATCATTATTATTGAGACAGAGTCTATGTCACCCTTGGTAGAGTGCCGTGATGTCACAGCTCACAGCAACCTCAAACTCTTGGGCTTTAGTGATTCTCTTCCCTCAGCCTCCCAAGTAGCTGGGACTACAGGCACCCGCCATGACACCCAGCTATTTTTCTGTTGCAGTTGTTTAGCTGGCCCGGGCTGGGTTTAAACCCGCCACCCTAGGTGTATGTGGCTAGTGCCATAACCACTGTGCTACGGGCGCTGAGCCACAAATTATTTTTTTGAGACACAGTCTTATTTTGTTGCCCTGCGTAGGGTGCCATGGTGTCAGCCTAGCTCAAAACAACCTCAAACTCTTGGGCTCAAATGATCCTCCCACCTCAACCTCCTAAGCAGCTGGGATTATAGGCACACACCACTATGCTTGGCTAATTTTTCCATTTTTAGTATAGATGGGGTCTTACTCTTGCTTAGGCAGGTCTTGAACTCGACCTCAAGGGATCCTTGGCCTCCCGGAGTGAGGGATGAGCCACTGTGCCTGGACCAATGAATTATTTTAAAATAAATAATCACTCTATGCTGAGCAATATATTATGCAAATTGTTACCAATAACAGAAGATTAACCCTAATTGATCACTGCTAGCCACTGCTGACTATATTACCTTTAGTTACACAGAAAACAACAATATGTATTGAGAAAAATAGTTTTATAAATTGAAGGGACAAAATTGAATCAGGAAAATTAACAGAGATGCTAAAAATTATGAATGTTTTAGGAAGCTAAAATAACATAGGTGTTGCTAAAGATCAATTAACTATAAAAATACTGACTTGTTGTAGATAATTAAATAATGAATACCTATAATTTGTCATCTCTATTCTATCTCTTTGAAAGGCAAAATGTACTATAAGTTACTTAAGTAAAAATTAAGGATATTAAGACTATGGGAAGTATAACTGATTTTTATAAAGAGTTATAAATTCTGCCTAAAAGCAGAAATGTTTACAGAGTAGCAAGCAGGCTTCAAAATCTTAGAAATAAATGGAAAAACACTATTTACTCAAAATTCAAAACAACAATATTTGCATTTTAAGTTGGCCTCTGACAAGACTATCTTTACCTACAATGCCAAACTAACACAGCCATCTGGATGTGTGCACCATCTAGAAAAGGTGCTGAAAACTAACAGGCTAGATCATGTTGATGCTAAGCCAAGTATTTTCAGTAGGTAGAAAATAACTTTAAATGTATAGTATCGAAATAAATATAATCTGCATGTTCAGTGTTTACTGCTAGGATGAATCTGGCATCCTTTGTTAATAATTTACAGGGATTCTTTTAAAGTTGGGCTTGAGGGGGAGGGAGGAGGAGGTATGGAGGGAGGGTAACTGGTGGGAACACACCTACAGTGCATTTTACAAGGGTACATGTTAAGTTTACTAAGTGTAGAGTATAAATGTCTTAACACAATAACTAAGAAAATGCGGTAAAGGCTATGTTAACCAGTTTGATGAAAATATATCAAATGGTATACAAAACCAACACATTGTACCCCATGATTGCATTAACATACACAGTTATGATTTAATAAAAAAAAAGTTGGGCTTGATGAAGCAGAACAAATTTCTCTCTTACATTTATAACACTGATACTAAAATTTGAAAAGTGGTCCTTCATATACTACTATTTTTTGCAAAATATTTTTATACTATGGGGTTCTGGAATCATTACCTCCCTTAATCTACTTCAACTGAACCAATATAGTTAGGAATAATAAAACAGTAACAATTACCACTGTCAAATGCCACCAGGATATGTAGCTTTCATTCAATTTGAAAATACACATTCTTCATCTTTTTATCAGAACAAAGGGCCTAAGGGCCTAAGTACTGTGCACTCAGAAGACTGGTAATGACTGCAAAACAGATAAAAAGGCCAAGAAATAGATGCTCTTTCCCTAATGATTCCCATCGTGAGCTCTACAGTTAAGGCAGATGGCATTCTTTCTTCTGTAAAAGAAGAAACCAATTCTAGCTTGTTCCATGGATGCTGCATATATACTGTATATAACATGTGTGTATGTACTTATGTATAAGAGATGAGGTCTCGCTCTGTTCCTCA
Organism: Otolemur garnettii; assembly: GCF_000181295.1. Lineage (NCBI taxonomy): Eukaryota > Metazoa > Chordata > Mammalia > Primates > Galagidae > Otolemur > Otolemur garnettii. The sequence goes on from NW_003852413.1 coordinate 4,200,133, forward strand.
GGCTGGTCTGGAACTTGTGGCCTTGAGCAATCCTCCCACTTCAGCCTCCAAAACTGTTAGGATTACAGGCCTAAGCCGGGACTACTTACATAGTTTTATAAGTATGACAGGTGGTCCTTTTTGGGAAGAAAGGTTTAGTTAAAAGTGGCCAACTATAAGTGACAAAATGATGAAGGACTAAAAATTCAACTGATGAAGCATTTCTTGAGTGCTTACTCTCTGCCTGGCATTTTTAGGCACTGGTTTAAATATTAATGAGTTTTTACTCATACTGATGGCCTTTAAATTTAATGTAAATTTATCATAATGTTTGGTTGGCTATAGGCTTTTAGAGGGACACAGCAGAATTGGTAGCTGCAGTAATAATAAATCTTTCATACTTGAAATTGAGATGAGTATTTACATAGTGAAACTTCATACAGAAGAGTATTCTCTTTGTGCAGAACAGCATCGGATAGCAAAGTCTCCTCCTTTCCCAAATGCCTTATGCTGTGGGCATCTGACTGATTCAGAGGACTCTGTTATAGATAAGGGTCCTTTGAGGGGCTGACCAAGGGCCTCAAGCTGCACAGCAACTTCTCTCAGAAGAGCTTCTTTGCCTGCCTCATCACATAGAGCAGACATCACAAAAGGAAAAGTCTTGAGTTTTTATTTCAGTGCATTAATGATAGATTTTAAACATGGTCTTTCTTATTGGGTATCGGGGGAGGCACATTACATTTTCAACTGTCTTAGTCCTTTATTTGTTTTGAGTTGAAGGTCCCTAAAGCTAAAGCCTTTGTGTTTGGGGTTCACACATTTTACACGATAAATCCGTACCGACAAGCATTTCCTCCAACTTCTGCAGTGGACTCCTGATTCTCTTGTCCTAGCTTACTCAATCCCAGCCTCGATGACCAGTCCTTAAAACATAGGAAAGCAAAAGCAACCCAACCTAACCCAAACCCAAGAAAAATCCCATACCCACAAAAAGCACCCATCACTCAAGATTAGTCTTCTTTGAATTAAGTATTGCATAGTGCTTAAAATAGAATTACTTCTAGCTGGAGAGGTCAATGGGATCTATTTCTGAAGTTACGGTGTGAAAACAGCTCACCTGTAATGGCGTCTTGCTGATTCACTCTATTTGCAGGTGACTATTTTTGGTATCACTTTTATACCAAAGAATGATAAAGAAACTTTGTTGGAAAGGGAGTCTGAAAGGAAGGACAATGTTCTCTAGCTTCTGGTAGTAATGAGACTCAAGAGAAACAGTACATGTTTCACCTTCCTAGATAGAAGCTTTCCAAATCTAGTATTTTTCCAGGTTTTACTTTAACAAATATGAGATATGCCTCTTCCATGACTGACTCACACCATCTCTGCATTTATAATGTTTTATAGTATTTTTGCCAGAAACTAAGTTTTAAAGCAAATATCACTACATTTGTTCCCAAATGCAAAGTAAGGTTGCCTCTGGCTAAAAGCCTTTGCCAGCCTGCACAAGTCAACGATGGGGTCACCACCAGCACAGCAGAGAAGCCTGCTGTAGCTAAGGAGAGGCTGTTCTGAGTTGCTGAGAATAGGCAGCAAAATGAACACAAAACAGCACACAGTCAGACCAAAATTAGCAGTGTACTTTCTCTGCTTTTCTCATCGGCACATGATATTTTATTTCCATCCACTGTTGGAAGACAGGTGAGATTCCATAACCCCACTATGTCACTGGTTTAGCTTAGATCCAGTCTGTAATGGCCTTCATATCTGACTATAAATTAATTTTATGGCAATTTCCCTCCCCTAGAGTAATCTCCTTCAAATTATTTACAGGTTTGGTGAGACCTGAGTCAGGAATGAAAGAAACTATCTCTGGAAGTTCTTCCTCAATCTCAGTCTTAGATTCAGAACCAACTGTGAGAATCTGTCGCTCACTACACAGTTTTACTAATTAATGTTCTGTGTTCTCCGGTGTGTCTGAAAAATGGTTTTTAAGTGTCCCAGAGTATTTATTTCTAAGTGTAGCAGGTGATCAGGCTGCAAACTATTTTTAGGATCTACTTTCATTCTGTTAGAAATGAAAGTGCTCTTTGCACTTTCCCTACATCCCCACTTGGTGCTGAAGTAACAGACTGGTCCATGTCCACTTACTAGCTTCTTACAGGTAGTGGGTTCTGCAAGTCTAGCTGGTCTGGCAGAGTGAGCAGTCGGGCCATGTTTTAAGTAGGAGGTGCTATGCCATGCAGGAGGTGTAGGTGACTGGACAGCCTGTAGGTGACTTTCCAAGCCAAGTCTCAGCAGTCCATCTCAAGCAGTCTATCATCTCGAATAAAAGGACAGGGACAGAGATACTGCTGTGATTACTGCGGCTGTCCTGCCTTCAGAATAGGTTTGAATCAGGTCCAAACGACCTAGTTTAGGAAGCTATACTGTACTTCTTAAAATAATATGTTTTCCTCAGGCTCACAGAAAACTAATTAATATCAACACAATGTTAACCGGACAAAAATGATTGGACTGGGAGATTCACTTCTTAAAACTGGACACATAAAAAATACACAACTGAGAAACCACATTTTGTAGGACAGAAAGAGACCAATACACTCAAGTTGTAATGAGCAACAGTTTAAAAACAACTTCAAGCCTAAGCTTTGACGTAGGAAATTATGTAACATCAGCATAGGTCAATACTGAAATTGCAGAATACCCATAAAATACTAACTTTATAAACAGCAGAAAGCTTATTAGCCAGTCATAAGGGGAAGGCTTTTATCTGGGTGGGGAATCCCAGCTGAGTCACAGAGACCTGTGCAGATGTTCAAGTCACTAGCTGATTTGCAGCCTGGGGGTCCTGCTGCTGCTCTCATCCACCCTGACTGCCCAAGAGGCACTGTCCCCTACCAGGAGGGCGATGGGCTGCCACCAGAGATAATCACTCTGAAGAGTGCACACTATCATCACTATGAAGAGACTGGTGTAGAACCCAGTCTGTTAGTTCCATAGGTTCAAACAACAGCCTGGTCTAATACGTTTGGAAAATAAAAGGCTTTGATTACTTCTAATTCACAAGAGTGATGAACTTTGCTTTCACTGCAAAAGAAAGCTTGGTTTAAGTCTGAGCCTTGAATATCACAGGTAATATAAAACAGGAATAACACTCAATGTAGCTAACTATAGTCACTGATAAAAAAGAGGCTAATATTATAAATGAAAAAAATAAGTAACCCCATCATATGTTTAGCAAAATACCTAACTTGATGTAGTTCAGTATATGGACTTACTTCCACATGGAAAAAATTTGCACCACTTTTTATTTGCCTGTTAACTGGTGTAACTAAATTGACAACTGCCTCTATAATATGCCATGACTACAGAGACTACATATGTGCATACAGCCTGAGAGCTGGCGGGGGAAGGAACACAGAAAGAGCTGCTGTGCTAAGGTGCAGGAGTCATAGTACATGTTTTTCTCTCACATTTGGTGATAATATGTGTAATTTGTTAAAAAAACTATACTTTTCATATAAAAGAAAATTATATTGGCCCTACTAATTGAATAAGAATGCCTTTATCAGAGTAAAGCTCATATTCTTTGACTATTAAACTAGTTAAAAGTAGTTTCTAGGGTGGTGCCTGTGGCTCAGTGAGTAGGGTGCTGGCCCCATATACTGAGGGTAGTGGGTTCAAACCCGACCCCGGACAAACTGCAACAAAAAAATAGCCAGGCGTTGTGGTGGGCGCCTGTGGTCCCAGCTACTCAGGAGGCTGAGGTAAGAGAATCACCGAAGTCCAAGAGCTGGAGTTTGCTGTGAGCTGTGACACCACGGCACTCTACCAAGGATGACAAAGTGAGACTCTGTCTCTAAAAAAAAGTTTCTAAGGATAACATAACAAAGGGGGGAAGATACCAACCTCTGTAGGGTTTCATGGATGTAATATTTTAGAAATGTCAGCAGGTCAAGGTGTTTGTATTTATTATTTTTGAGACAGAGTTTCACTTTGTCACTCTCCATAGAATGTTGTGGTGTCATAGCTCACAGCAACCTCAAACTCTTAGGC
>NW_003852413.1:4204370-4205475 GCF_000181295.1 Otolemur garnettii
GCCTCCCAAGTAGCTGGGACTACAGGTGCCCTCTACACCCCCCAGCTATTTTCTGGTTGCAGTGTCATTGTTGTTTGGTGGGCCCAGGCTGGATTCAAACCCACCAGCTCAGGTATATGTGGCTGGCACCTTAGCCGCTTGAGCCATAGGTACTGAGCCTCAGACTGGTCTTGAATTTGTGAGCTTGGGCAATCCACCAGCTTCAGCCTCCCAGAGTGTGTAAGGATTACAGGTGTGAGCCATAGCTCCAAGCCCTATAGTTATTTATTTTTTTGGAGACAGAATCTCACTATGTCGCCCTTGGTAGAGTGCCATGACATCACAACTCAGAGCAACCTCCAACTCTTGGGCTCATGCGATTCTCTTGTCTTAACCTCCCAAGTAGCTGGGACTAAGGGAGCCTACCATAGTGCCGGGCTTTTTTTAGAGACAAGTTTTCAAGTTCTTGCTCTTGCTCAGGCTGGTCTCAAACCTGAGAGCTCAGGCAATCCACCCGCCTCAGCCTCCCAGAGTGCTAGGATTACAGGTGTGAGCCACTGTACCCGCCCCCTGTAGCTATTTTAATGTTATAGTACCGCACATCACCCATGAACTTGTGGTGAAGTTAGTATAAACAAACCCATTGCACTGCCAGTCATATAAAGTCTAGCACATGCAATTACCTATAGTACATAATATTTGACAATGATAATAAATGACTATTGTTGGTTTATGCATTTATTGATACTATAGTATACTTTTTATTATTTTAGCATGTATTCCTTCTTATTAAAAAAGAAAAACTGCAAAACTGCCTCAGGCATGTCCTTCAGGAGTATTCTAGAAGGCAGTGTTATTATAGGAGGTGACAGCTCCATGTGCGTTACTGCCCCTGAAGACCTTCGAGTAGGGCAAGATGTGGAAGAGGGGCTCGGTGCCTGAAGCTCAAGCCGCTAAGGCACCAGCCACATACCCCAGAGCTGGCAGGTTCAAATCCAGCCCAGGCCCGCCAAACAGCAATGACAACTACAACAAAAAAATAGCCAGGCGTTGTGGCGGGCACCTGTAGTCCTCACTACTTGGGAGGCTGAGGCAAGAGAATCACTTAAGCCCAGGAGTTGGAGGT